>NC_077232.1:292721831-293070998 GCF_027887165.1 Monodelphis domestica | reverse complement strand
GAGTATCATAATCATGATTCCTGGGTCAAATGGAATACACATTTTTGTGTCTCTTATTGTAAAATTTCCTATTGGTTTCCAAAATGTTTAGACTAATCCATTATTCCACCAGCATTATTGCTAGACAAGGACCTCATGTGGAAGGTGACATTTGAACAAACCTTGAAGGGAGGAAAGAGAGGGAAGGAGGGGGAGCATTCTAGGCATGGAAGATAGCCAAGATGAAGGCACAGAGTAAATAGACTGTGTGTCCTATTCAAAGACCAGCAACCAAGCTAGTGTAGATAATCATACAGTATGCAGAATGGAGTATGGTGTAAGACAGCAATAGCTAGCACTGAAAGATGGCAATAGCTAGATGATGATAGCTGGCATTTAAATAGTGCCTTGAGACTTACAAAACACTTTAGCAATAGCATCTCACTTGGTCCTCAAAATAACCTAAGAAGGAAGGTGCTATTATTATCTCCATTTTACAGAGGAGGAAACTGAGGCAAGTGAGGTTCAAGAGGCCCAGTGCTCTAGCCACTGCACCACCTCATCTCTAAAAGTCAAACTGAGGACTTTGTGTTTGATTCTGGCAGTCGCAGGGAGCCATTGAAGTTTACTGACTTGGGGGGAGTGGGGTAAGCCTGTGCATGTGTGTGCTTTAAGAAGATCAGTGAATTGTTTTCTCTTGTGCCAAATGTTGATTTTGGTGTAACAGCAAATAAGGGCTTACTTCCCACACATAATATGGATTAGGAGGAGGGGATAGGGTTTGGAGTCCTGCGTTTAGTCCTGGATAGACTAGACTTTTGGGGAGGGACTAAAAATTCCAGGAGCGGGGTTAAAGGAACTGAAGGGAATCCCTGACTCTCCGGATGTCTTTACCCACCAGAAAGCTTCTGATGATGATGATGCTGATGATCCAGGCACATACTGGCAAAGGATCCAAGAGGATCCTCTTGGCCCCAGGCAGGCTCCTATTTGTTCCAAGGAGCTGACCTTCTAGAGTCTAGGGTAGTTTTATTCACATGCAGTTAGAAGTCCCTGTTACTATATGTCAAGTCAACAAGTGTTTCTTAAGTCTTTCCAGGCTGCACTAAAAGCTTGAGATAAAAGGAACACAGAAACAGCTCCTAAGCAGCTCACAGCCCAACGGCGTCCCCGTCTCCTGCTCATTACCCTGAAGGAATACAGATGTGCAGCCCTACCAACCCTGGCATTGCCCACAACCCACCGGACACTACTCCACCAGCATGAGACTGAGCGTGTTTCTGCCTTTCCTGGACTGACTTTCCTTTCCCAAATCACTAACTAGCTCATGAAGCTTCCTTGGCTCCTACTGTCTCCAAGCTCCTGGACTTGATATCTAAAGCCATTCATAGTTTTCCCAGGGACATAAAAACAAGGCATTGCCACAGGAGAGGACAAAGAGAGGTCCTGTAGGGACAGAAGAGATAAAGGAAGGGAAGGGAGTAAGTAAGCTAAAATGATGGAAGGTAATAGTTGAAAGAGACATCAACCTTCCCCTCCCCTTGGGATAGCTGAACCTCTAACCTCTAAGCAGGCTCAGAAATAAGTGTGTCTGGGGGGCAGCTGGGTAGCTCAGTGGATTGAGAGCCAAGCCTAGAGATGGGAGGTTCTAGGTTCAAATCTGGCCTCAGACACTTCCTGACTGTGTGACCCTGGGCAAGTCACTTAACCCCCATTGCCTAGCCGTTACCACTCCTGCCTGGGAACCAATACACAGTATTGATTCCAAGATGGAAAGTGAGGGTTTTTTTAAAAAAAGAAAAGAAAGAAATAGGTGTGTCTGGAAGTAGGGAGCATGAAGAGGGGCTAACAGGAGAGTCAATGGGACTGCCACCTTGGAGGAGTTTTCTGGGATGGAGCTGAAAGGAATAGGTTAAGGGGATAAACTGCCTCCAGTCCAGGATTTGACTTCAGGACTTTCAAGGCACAATGGGAGCTCAAAAAGTAGAGAAAAGGCAGGAAAAATTGAGTCATGCAAAAATTCAGGCTCTAAACACATTCTCTCTGCTCCCAGTGAGCTGATGTTTCATTGCCCATCCTCCCAGGAGGCAGCTTCGTGTGTTCGTCCTGACGCTACCCCTTGCTGGCTCTGGGACCGCGGATTGGTGAATGGCCTTGTCTTGTCCTCTGCTTACTCATCTACAGCCATGCTGGGCACTTCCTGTGCCACCATTCTATGAGTGTTTGTGTCTTACAAAAAGCACATTGATTTGGAGAGGGTTTGTCTTTCACCGGTCACCTGGAGCTCATCAGATTGACCACTGGTCACCCTTGGGCCACGCCAGGCTCCTTAGATCCCCAGCCGCAAAGCTCAGCGTCCCACTCTTTTATCATCTGCTATCCTTGAGGCAAATGGAAGAGAAGGGGAGAAAGGAGGGAAGGGGAGGAGAGCAGGAAAGGCTTACAGACCAATTGACAGCGAGGAATAGGGGCCCTTCCATCGCAGTGTCTCTGGCTCCTCCCGGGGGTGCTCACTCTCCTCTATAGAGGTCCATAATATATCCAAGGTAATCTATCCTAATGTCTACATGGGGGCTGGCGGACAAGTGTGGGTGGCTGGCTGGGTGAGCGCTTATATGTAAAGAATGGGCGAGGGAGGTTCATTTTTTCCATTAGAAAGTGAGTTGTTTTTTTTTAACTAAATGTTCACTCAGTGAGACATGCCATACATTCCGGGCTCTCCACTTTAGGCAGTTATATGCTATTAAATATGAGGCTGGAAATGAGACATGTCTGGAAACCCAGAAAGAAAACATAGTTTCTCCATCGCTGCTACCATGGTCTACAATGAAGGGCTTGTGGATTTCACTGGGGAGAGTCCAGAGCCCAGCGTCACGAGTCTGGCATGTGTCCTGCCCAGTCAGTCCCACCCAGGTATGCAAAAGGCCCAGCCAGTGTCAGAGGTAAAGCTCCTCCTCTGCTGCTATAGCCCCCTTCATCCTGTCTACTCTCCCCTCGCTGGGCACTAGCCTGGCAGGACCCTTCTGCTTCAGCTAACTGCTCTCTGTCTCCTTTGCTGGTCCATCTGCCATAGTGTGCTCTCTGAACACGGGGGTCCCACAGGGTGGGCCTGGCCTGGCCTCTCTTTTCTACACACTCTCTTAAGCCCTCTTGAGTTTAATTATTGTCACTCTGCAGAAGATTCCCGGCTCTACCTGGCCAGCCTGAGTCTCACCTGAACTGGACACGATGTCCTGTAGTCATCTAAGACTCATCATCTCCAAAACAAAACTCATCCATCCCCTCAGTCTCAGAATCCTCCTCCTCTCCTCTGTCCCACAGAGACATCCATTGTCAAGTCTTGTTTCTGCTTCCTCAGTGCCTCTCCCATCTGTCCCCTTTTCTCTCTGTTTACCCACTTCCCCCCAACTTCAGGTCCTTATCATTTCCCACCAAGTCACGTTCCTTTTTTCCTCAATGAATTTAATATTTAGTTTGTCTCTCCTCCTCAGCTCCTGCCCCCTTCCTCAATGAATTTAATATTTAGTTTGTCTCTCCTCCTCAGCTCTTGCTCCCTTCCTCAATGAATTTAATATTTAGTTTATCTCTCCTCCTCAGCTCTTGCTCCCTTCCTCAATGAATTTAATATTTAGTTTATCTCTCCTCCTCAGCTCCTGCCCCCTTCCTCAATGAATTTAATATTTAGTTTGTCTCTCCTCCTCAGCTCTTGCTCCCTTCCTCAATGAATTTAATATTTAGTTTATCTCTCCTCCTCAGCTCTTGCTCCCTTCCTCAATGAATTTAATATTTAGTTTATCTCTCCTCCTCAGCTCTTGCCCCCTTCCTCAATGAATTTAATATTTAGTTTATCTCTCCTCCTCAGCTCTTGCTCCCTTCCTCAATGAATTTAATATTTAGTTTATCTCTCCTCCTCAGCTCCTGCCCCCTTCCTTGCAGATGTGTCATTAATTTCTGTACCCTTGAACTACAATTCCCAGCATCCCACTTTCGTCCTCACATTACATCCTTACATTTTGGAGATAAAGTTTCTATAACCCTACCAACGTGGTGGGGAAAGACGACTCTTTACTCGGGCTTTACTTTTGGCTTTTTATTTCTTCTACTTCAAGTGATTATTAATAAATCTTATAAAATATAATACTTGGAGTTATTGGATATCAATTTTAATCTTACAGAGGCTATTGATTCTCCTTCAAATTCTCCTTCAAATACTCTAGCCACGAGGTTCCGCAGCCTACTCACCTCCCATGATATATTCCTTTGTTCCACTTCAGGCGCACACAAAGAGGGTCTCCACCCTTGGTCTTTCCAGCACTCACAAATGTACCAGCTCCATGTTCAAGAATTCTGAAATCCTGGGGGCAGCTGGGTGGCTCAGTGGATGGAGAGCCAGGCCTAGAGACGGCAAGTCCTAGGTTCAAATCTGGCCTCATACACTTCCCAGCTGTGTGACCCTGGGCAAGTCACTTGACCCCCATTGCCTAACCCTTATCTCTCTTCTGCCTTGGAGCCAATACATAGTATTTAGTGGCTCCAAGGCAGAAGGTGAGGGTTTAAAAAAAAACATTCTGAAATCCCAACATCTGATTATAATCTATTGATTTTTCACTTTTCCCTTTCCTACTCTTTGTTCACATTATGACTTCTGATCCCTTGACCCTTTGATCCTCTCCCCAGACACCTCCCCCACACTAGACATTCTCTCCTCTTCTTGATCCCTTGGTGAACCAATTCAACTCCACACTGTCCTCTTCTCTTGAATCCCTAGTTCTCTTTTTTTTTTCTTTTAAACCCTCACCTTCCATCTTAGAATCAATACTGTGTATTGGCTCCAAGGCCAATGGTGTGTGCTAGGGAATAGGGGTCAAGTGACTTGCCCAGGGCCACACAGCTAGGAAGTATCTGAGGCCAGATTTGAAGCCTGGCTCTCCATCCACTGAGCCACCCAGCTGCCCCCTCAGTCCCCTTATCATATGATCGCCTTGGAGTCACCATTCCTTGCCTTCACTCCTACACACTGCTACTGAACAAAGATGGAAAACCAATCACACAACTATTCCGACTGGGTCCACTAAATATGATTCCATCACTAAACCTCAATGGGGCTCTCCCTGCTGCTGGGTCATGTTACTATTCCTCCTCTATCAGCTCACTCTCAACAGAGGCTCTTCCATCCTTGATCCCTCCCTCTGGAAGTTATCCCGTATCTATTGTGTGTAGCCTGTTTCTAGAGAGCCGTATGCCCGTGGTCTCCCCCTCCTTTAGACGGTGAGCTCCCCGAGGCAGGCCCTGTCCTGGCACATCACATAGGTGGTGCTTAGTAAATGTTTATCCATAGATGGACCGCTGCAACCACTCCCTCCTGCTCTGCCTGCCTCAAGTCTCTCCCCACTGCAGACTGCTCGGACCTCCAGAGGCGACCACAGGATCCCCCTTTCAGAAACTCTTGGGGTGCACGGCCTCTCAGCATCTGATTTGTGTCTCCCCAGGACCAGGGAGGAGCGCGTCCTGAATAAATGCTGATCAGCCCCCCTAAGGATGGGCCATGGGAGTCTTACGAAGGCCCTTCTTCCTGGGCTCCCGTCGTAGTTAAGTGTAGAAGCTACGAATGGCTTGGTATTTATCGGGGGCGTTTCATAGATGTGATCTATAGTAACACGCCAGGGGAGCAAACATGTAAACACATAGGCCTAGGCCTATTCCTAATACAATTACATATGTGATCGACTGGACATTTCATTTGTATTTTTATATTGCATAAAATGATGTGCGTGTGTTGGTCCAGTGGAAGCTTCTTGAGCGCAGGGTTGTTTCCTGGTTGCCTTTGTGTCCTCAGCAACTAGCCCAGGTCCTGGCACATGGTAGTGTCTATCATGCTTGTTAATGAGCAAAGCTTTTGTTGTTGTTCAGCTTTTCAGTTGTGTCTGATTATCTGTGATCCTATGTGGGGTTTTCTTAACAAAAGTGCTGGAATAATGGTCCATTTTCTTCTGATCGTTTTACAGATGAAGAAACTGAGGTACACAGGGTTAAGTGATTTACCTAGGGTCACAGTGTCTAAGGCCAGATTTGAACTCCCCCAAGCCCACCTAACTACTGTAAAAAATAGACTCGCATACAGGACTACAATCCCCATGAGCCTTTGCTCCACTTCCCCAGAATGCCTTGTAATCTCACCTGGGCCGAGATTGAGAAGGTATTTAAGCTGATTCAAAGGCTTTTGAGGGCTCTCTTGGGTCTTGGACTTCCATTTTGGGGCAGGCCTGGCTTTTTTTCATAATGTAGGTGAGGTTGTGTCTAGGCCACTCTTTGGCGTGGACACGTGTTTTTTATTCTGTATTTTCTTTAATCCTTAATCTTCAATAAACCTCTAAAAAAATATAATAATCCTTGCAGAGAGAAACTAATTTCTACCTGCCTCAGTCTCCCCATCTCCCCTAAATTTTAACTGTTACACTACCTTGATGGATATGGATATCAAATGGAAGCAAATACAAAGCCCTCTACAAGGCTTACCATGCTCCTAAGAGCACTACCATCAGGAGTATGAGCCAAGGCACCCTATATGTCTCACTCAGTCTATGGAAAAACAAAATCCTCAAACTCTGACTATTTCAAGAGAACTTGGCAAATATTGATGAAACCCATAAATACTGATCCAGGGCTTAGAGGAGGGTAAAGAGAGACCTTGAGTTATTGGTACAGGATACTCCCAGGGGGAGAAAGGAGAACGGGAAAATTTGAGTGCATAACAGAGAAATATCTGCCTTTTGTCATTCCCAAACATTAGGACAAGTGGAGCCCAAAGGGACCTACCTGGGAGACCATCTTTCCCTTATATATTCCTGACCCCTTGAGGGCCAACCAGATGAATTAACTAAACCCACTTTAAAGGCTAATAATAAGGAATAAAATTCAGGCCCTTATACTCCCAAACTAGCCGTGTTTTCAGTGTACCACAATATCTCCTGTAATCTGTTATGTATTCAAACAGAATTATTTCAGAAAAGTCACTCACATCATAGTTTCCTCCCTGAGTCTGGTGTACAGGAGGGGATGAGCAAGACCACAGATTGTTCCTGAGCCAAGCCTGGGAGTCTAGAAGTTGGAGGTAGAAGATGCAATGGATTCCTTTAGTCCTGGGTAGATGCCCAGGCAGGCTCCCTGAGGTCAGAACTGTCAGAGGCAGAAAAGGAAAAGATTTGTCCCAGACCAAATAAGGATGGAAGGATGTGGCCCATCCCTTCCAGCTGTTTCCAGCCACTAATTCCTGCTTCTTTGATCTCTGGGGAGAAAGGAGTAGCTGGGGGATATGAGTTAAGTTTTAATTCAAGGTCAAATCTCATGCAATGGACTCCAAGGGGTTCTCAATCTTTAGATAGCTCCAAATATTCCAATGGGTTGAATGTCCATACAATAGGATGGGACAGGAAGATTTTCCTTTAAGTCCAGCATGGCTATTAAAATCAAAGGAAGGTGTTTGGGGTCCTATTGATCCCCAAATGGCTTGAAAAGAAATGTGATGAGGATCATTTTCTTCTCCCAGATACTTTCTCCTCTATTTGTTTTTCTCACAATGCTTTTCCTACTTCCCTTCCTATATCTTCTAATGCTGCTTCTCAATTTCCTGTCCTAGATTTCCATTCATGGCCTGATTACATTCTGTGGGTTACCCCCAAGGTTCTCTCTTAGGCCCTCTTCTCTCTCTCTTTTTTTCTACCCTACTCTCTCACTTGGTAATCCATAAGCTATCATGGCCTCTGCTATCCTCTCTATGCCAATGCCTCTAAGATCTGTTTTCTAACCCTAGTCTCTTTGCTAAGCTCCATTTCCATACCACCAAACGCCTGTTGGATATTCTTGTAAACATCTCAAACTCACTAGATCCAAAAGTAAGCTACAATCCACCCCACCCACTCAAAAAAGAAAACAGAGGGTGCTTTTCTTCTCAACTTCTGCGTGACTACCAATGATGCCACCACCATCTTCCTGTGAGCCAGGCTCAAAGCCTTAATGGCATCCTGGACTTCTGGCTCTCTCTAATCTCCTGTATCTAGTAAGATGCCAGATTCCCTCTTATCTAACTCCTCTCCACTCCCTCAATCATCACTCTAGTTCATGTCCTCATCACATCATACCTGGTGTTCAAGTGTCTCCCCAATCCAATCCACCCTGATGCCAAAAGGATCTTCAGAAAACGTAGGTCTAATCTTTTCATAGATATGTGCCTCCACTTCCATACTCTCCAGTGGCCCCTATTGCCTCCATATGGCAATTAAAACTCTCTGAAACCTGACCCCTTCCTCTCTTCCAGTCTTCTACCACCCTCCAATCCATATTCTACTCCAATTACACTAGACCACTGAGTAGTTCTCCCTTAGGAAGCTCTATTTCCCCTCCTTGACTTTGCTGTCTGCCATGTCTACAACACTTGCCCTCCTCATCTCTGTCTTTCCTTTCTTTGGCTTCCTTCAAACCACTTGTGGCATGAGACCTTTCCTGATCCCCCTGTCTATCCAGCTGCACATGCCTTCCCCTCTACAGCTACCTGCCATCACTTCTGTTTATACCATAGACATTCCCAGTGATTTGCCTGTGACTTCCTCCTCAGAGAGGGAAGGAGTTCCCTAAATGGAATCTGAGGGTATAAGCATAAACGAGATGTGAGATGGATGACGACGCAGGAAAAAAGAATGAAAAGGAGTGTTTGGTCTGACAGTCAGTCAGTCAGTGCCAGGCACTAAGCTAAGTGATGGGGATATGAAGAAAGGCCAAACCACAGGCCCTGTCCTCAAGGAACTTCTAGTCCAATGGAAGAGAAGAACCAAGGCAGAGCAGTGTCTCTAAAAGTCAGACTGGACACAGTATCTCAGAGGAAGGAAGGCCAATCCTGACCAATGCCATGGTGAAGTCAGGGAGGCTAAGGTTTAAGAACTAGGTGGGGAAGTCCAGTGAACACCATGGGATTTACAAAATGCAGGGTCTGTTCTTAAAACAACAGGGCCATTCATTCACTCAAAAAGTATTAATTAAGCATCTCCCCAGCCCAGAAAACTATGCCAGAGACATATGCTAAACTAACTGGGACAGAAGCTAAATTTCGCTAAGACATTGCGCTCCCCCCAATTAAAGGTAGATTTCAGTGAATCAGTGCAGTTGTGATGTCATCAGTGGGGACATTCCCACCACCTGTGCAGATTACCACCAGATCCTGTGTAACTTGTGTGCACTTAATGTCCCCCCAAGGTGCCTCAAACATCAATG
This sequence comes from Monodelphis domestica, assembly GCF_027887165.1. Classification (NCBI taxonomy): domain Eukaryota; kingdom Metazoa; phylum Chordata; class Mammalia; order Didelphimorphia; family Didelphidae; genus Monodelphis; species Monodelphis domestica. Next base: position 293,061,755 of record NC_077232.1, on the reverse strand, counting down.
GTGGCACAGATGATATAGCCTTGGACTCAGAGAAAAGAAAACTCAAATTCAAAGCTAAGCTCAGACACTTACTAGCAGTGTGATTCTGAGCTTCTGACACGTCACCTCTCTCCGCCTCAGTTTTCTCACCTATAAAATGGGGATCACCTATTTTCCAGGAGTGATGTGAGGTTCAGATGAGATCACACACACATGCTGTGGAAAGGAAAACTAAAGCAAGTTCTAGACTTTCTGCACACATTTTCCCAATAAATATTACAATGCAAAGCATTTCATAAGCCTCAAAGCACCGACAAAATGGTAGCCATTATGATTATCACTCATTCTTCAAGATCCCACAGAGTACCATCTACCCATCTTTTATCCTTTGGTCTCCATATCCAGCTAGCCTCTCTCCTTTCCTGATTCCCATCTCCTAAGCATTGCCTTATTTGCTTCTTGCCTACAAGCCATCAAGAATCATAATGCTTGAGGCTTGCCATATCTTCAAAGCCTTCAGGAAGAAAGCATTCAAGATACACAGACATGTAGCTTGTGGGTCATCACTAAGCCTTTGGTCTTTCCTTCCTCTTGACCCTGAGCCACATCTTCTAACTTCTCTGCTGCCCTCCCTACCCCCTCTCCACCTTTGTCTTAAAACCATCCAAGATGGAAGTTAGTTGATTTTAGTTAGGAGGATGTTATCACATTTGTCTCTGACTTGGAATTCTCTGCCATAAATGTCAGTGCAAAATGCCCAGTAATCCTTGTAGAGACCATCTTGCTTATCCTCATCATGGTGACTGTGAGCTGAGGTGCTAAGGGTCACTGGAAGGCTATTTCTTACTGGCTTTGGATACAAGATAAAACCAAATCCATTCATTCTTTTTATCTGCAGAGGGTTGGGGGAGTCTCTCCAAAGAGAATCTATGAATCATCCTTACAGTTTCCCTCTGTAGTCTTCTGCTTTCACTGATAACAAAAAATGTCAATATTGGTGTGGCATAGTGGAGAGACTTGGAAGTAGATTTGGAAGCTAGGCAGACTTAGGTTCAAGACCTACCTTGGACACATACCTAGTCCATGATCTGAAGCAATATACTTCTCTCAGTTCCTAGGCAATTCTCTTAGGCTCTAATTTTCAGAGATGGTGCCAACTTGCGTGGGGAAGGGAGTTCCTTCACCTGGGAATTTCCTATGCCAATGAAATCACAAGTTCAGTCCTTGTCCGTCCAAGTTCCTCTACCAGTGAGTCAACTCCCTGACCATTAAATGAGGTTCTCACAGTGAGTGTCAGAACTTGAATTAATGTTGAAGGACAACAAGACCTCACAATGATGCTTTACTGTGTCATGGAAGTCGCCCTGGCTTCTTGAATCTTCTCTTGATTCAGGACCGGAGAGATTGGCAAAGTCTTGTAGGACAGTCTTGGAGATGAACTTGGAGAAGGAGATGGAGATAATGTCTATTTCCTAAAGAGTTGACCAAGCCCAGCCTGGCCACTGGGTGGAGAGCCTAGGGGCATGGTGACTCATGGAACAAAGAGTATTCCATTGATTCCCAGTCCTGTGTGGTTTTTTTTCCTGCAGAGACAGGGGCCAAGAATTCATAGAGAAGACAGAGGGGGTGAGGAGTCATTGTTTTAGACCATCTGTAACCCTAACTGTCAGCTAATGGAGATTGAAGTCTAAATCTAATTCACCTTTATAGAGCCTTGGAAAGCTTCCAAGGCATTTGGCTCACCATCAATGCATCACCAGAGATGTCAATATGCTCACCTCCATTTTAGAGATAGGGAAACTGAGGCTTAGGAAAGGCAGTTAGTGCCAAAGCCAGAACTAGAACAGAAATTCTTTCTCCCTAAAAAGTAAGCCTTTCTCCACCCTCCTTCCCCTTTGCCTCAGTCTAATGGGGCCCTTGGCATGGCACAGACAGCCTTAAGTCCCTTTGTACCAAACCAACTATGAAACACACTGTCCAGTTTCCCTCTGTGCTAACATTTGCATTTGGTTCCAAATGTCAATGAGACCCCAAGGAAGTTCAATTTTGCAATCCACAAAGATTGAGAAATGTGTTGGCCTGGTGGGGGGCGCTAGGGGGAAGGAGAGGGGGCAGGCTGTGGATTCTGCAATCTTGCTGCAGAATGCAGCCACTGAAGGCTTACAGAGAGTTAGGGTCACCCTACACTGGCCCTAATCCAATTCCACAGGCATGTCTAAATGGCCCCAGAATGTCCAGGCCTCGGGTTCCCAGGGACAAGAAGAGACATCTAAGATAAGCATTCTAAGAATTAATTCTTCCCAAGAGAGACTCTTCAAGGGGATCTGAATTGCCTGGGCCCTAAGAAAAGGCTCAACGGGGAGGAAAGAGAGAGCCCCACAATGCCAAGCAAGAGCAAAAGGAGACAGGACAGGATCTTCCAAATATGGACTTAACCACACTGGCCTTTAGAAAGTACGAGCTTTAAAATGTGGAGCCCTTGTCTGGCATTGCCACATGGTGGGCAGGGCCCTAAAGAAGTCTTCAAGATTAAATGTGAATATTCAAATACTTCAAGTATTATATTTTTATAAGAATTTATTAATTTATTTGAAGAAAAGGATAGTGATAGCCTGAGCAAAGAGGAGGATCCCAGAATGGGGGCGTGGGAGAGAGAGCAAAGAGGAGAGCATGGGGAAGAAGAGCTTGAATGCAGGGTTACACACAACTTTATCAATACAGTGTAAGGACACAATGTGGGGATGAAAGAGGAAAAGCATGCTGGGTAATGTAGTTCAAAGGTACAAAATTCCAATTACACAGGTCCTAAGTCCTGAATTCAAGTCGTGATTCAGTTCCATATTCCCCACACAGATTCAGGTCCCTTTCCAGCTCTGATGTTCTGACATCTGAACAAGGTTAGAGGGAAGGGGGAGGTTGGGAGGGAGGCAGACAGGCTGAGCATCTAAGGCCAGACCCCTGGGTTTTCCTGAGGATGTCAAGAAGTCAGTAGGATGGGCCAGTCACAAGAGCCCTGGATGGGCTCACCTCAGAGAGCGCTAGACTAGGAGTCACAGGTTTTTTACTGGTTTCCTCACCTGTAAAATGGGAGTAATAATGGCAATAATATTAATTAATAATAGTGATAATAGCAACCTCCCAGAGCTGTGGGGGAGGGCCCCAAAATAACATGTGAAGTGCTTGGCAAACTTTAAGGTACCATAGAAATGCTCCCATGCCTTGTCATCATTAGTCATCTGGGGCAACAGGACCACTCCAGTTTATTTCCTCCAGAACGCATCTTTCCCTTCCTGACTCTTTCCCCATCTATAAAATGGGGGGGAAATGCCTCAAGTGTCTTCCTCACGGGGCCATGGAGAAAGAGCTGCTCTGTCAGCCTCATTGTACGGAGTTTGAAAGGGGAAAGAGAATGTTGAAAGTGGCAGCACTTGGGGGTTTCTCAGAGTCTGGAAACTTAAAGACAGTGATAACTGCTTGGCAAGAGAATTAAGTCCTTTGTAATGGGATATATTTTGTTCTCTCCCTTCAGTTAGAATTTTGAGAAGAGGTCCAAAGACTGCCCAAAGCCTCCTGGGATGCCCTCCAAAGGGGGAGGAAGTCCTGGTCTTCCTGTTCTAAGGATCAAGATCTCAGAAAGCACCTAGTTCTCTGTCTCTCATCTGTGAGATGAGGAAACTAGGTTCCAGTGAGCAAAGCTGATAGTCGATTATCAATTAGATTGTATTCAATTATCTACTTAAAATAACCATCAGTTATATAATATATAATATTATATATAATATATATATAATAATATATAATAATTAAAATGACTTCATCAGTTATAGCAATATATAGTATATATAATATATATAAATATATATACAAATATAAATATATATATAAATATATATAAATATATATATATAAATATAAATAATAAAATAAAATATAGTAATAATAAAAACAGCTAGCATTTCTATAGTCCTTCAAGATTCATAGCACTTTACCTTTTTTTTTAAACTCTCACCTTCCGTCTTGGAATCAATACTGTATATTGGTTCCAAGGCAGAAGAGTGGTAAGGGCTAGGCAATGAGGGTCAAGTGACTTGCCCAGGGTCACACAGCTGGGAAGTGTCTGAGACCAGATTTGCACCCAGGACCTCCCATCTCTAGGCCTGGCTCTCAATCCACTGAGCTACCCAGCTGCCCCCATAGCACTTTACCTTTGATTCTCAGAATGACCATGTAAGATAGGCACTATTATTATACTCATTTTACAGATGGGGAAACTGAGACTTGGGAAGGTCAAATGACTTGCCCAGGATCACACAGCTAGGGAATCCCTATGGTTGGATTTGAACTAATTTCTTCTTTACTCCAACCCTTTTAGCACTGGATCTCCTAAGTGCCTAGCCCAAAGTGACTTGCCCCAGGCTACATTTGAACCCGGGCAGTAAGTCCTCAAGTGCAGAATGGAACCGCTGAATGGTTGACCAGAGGCCAGGGACTGCAGGCCTGAGGGGATCTCTGGTGTGGTGACCCAGGCATTGGATGGAATCTTTCTGGGACATTCCTCTGCAGTGAGGCATGTTTACATGGGAAGGTGGATGGGAGCTGGCCACCACATTCCTCTGCTTCCCCGTCTCCTCTTAATTCTCATGGAAGCCCAGCAGCAACATAAGCCTGGTGCCCTCACAGGCTGCCCCCACCCTTGCCCTGCCCGCAGCTTCCCTGACCAGAGCCCCAGAGCAGTGTGAAGAGCAGCCTGCCTTTGGAGCCTGGCGCAACAAGGACAACAGCCCCAACCATGGCGGAGGGAGAGAATTCTCAGACCCAGAGCTTATCACCAGGATGGATTTCTAGAATTTTCTAGAGTGTACACACACACACACACACACACACACACACACACACACACACACACACACACACACACACACACACGATGATCCTTCAAAGTGCTCCTTGGGGGAAGGGGCGGATTATGTCAAGATCCTAAAGCTTAAAGATAAGGACACTGAGGGATGGAAGGTGTCTCTGCGGCAGCCTCCTCTTGGAGCTTCCCTCAGCACCAGAGGCCACCTCACCCTGGAACGCCTATCCTCCAGGCTGTGCCCCTCTCCCACTGGCAAGTTCCTGCCAGGCCTCCATTGGGGAGAGGCTGGGCTCCTGACTTTGCAGACTTCCATATACTTCCTCCCTCCATTTCTGCTCCGCACAGTGCGTGCAATTAGCCCTTAAGAAATACTTGCCACCGAGCTAGCTAACCTGGTCTTTCTGACCCAAGTCCGGCACCATAGAGTATGCCCAGCGCTGCTATCTCTAAGGCAAGACAAGCACCCCCAAAGGGCTCCTCCCCACAGTGCCATTCCCAGGAGAAAGAAATCCTCAAGATGAAAAGAACAGGACTGATGATTCATAGAAGGGGAATTGGATGTCTCCCTGAACCCTTGGTCAGAATTTCATAATCTCTGCTCAGCCACAAGCTGGGGGTCACTGGCCGAAAGCCAGGAAAGATGAGTCAGAGGTCACAGGCCAGTGGCTCCAGGCTACCCCCTTCTCCCCTTTAATCTCTTTGGCTTATCAGTGGGTTTGCTGGGAAGCAGCCCTGGACATGATGGGTTCTGAGCCCAAAGAGTCCCAGCATTACAGGCTATTTTGAGTGTATTTACCCAAATGAGGAGCACAACAAAGATGGCGGCCAGGATGTGGGGGAAGAAGCCATTGATATGAAGCATGACCAGCTAAGACCAGAAAGGTCTATTGGAGACAGGTGAGGTGGGAGCCCCAACCCCCCCACCCAGTCTACTTCCCTTTGATCTTTGCAGACCAGTTTACCCAGAGTCCTCCTCTTGTTCTCTACATTCCAGGATGACTGGCCTGCTCGTCATTCCAGAGACCCAGCCCTCCCTCTCCTCTCCAGTCTCTGTTGTCATGGGGTCCATCCCTCCTTCCTGGAAGGGAGTCTTCCTGCACCTGTGCCTCTCAGGATCCCAGACTTCCTCTTAAAAGCCTTCCCAATATCCCAGCTCCTAGCTGTTGATGCTCACAATTTAGTGCTGTTCTATTCATTCATTTGCATACAGGTTATAGCTCTTCCTCTCTTCCCAATTACTGTCAAAGCCAGCAGTGTCCTCCCAGCATGGCTGGAAATCACCTGGGACACATCCTGGACTCCTCACTCTCTCCCTTACCATCTGCATGATGGTGCCAAGGTCTGTCCCATTCACCTCTGCACCATCTCTCCAACAGGCTCCCTTCTCTCCACTGACACAGTCCCCCACCCTCAAGCAGACTCTCATCCCCTCATGCTTGGACTATTGCAATAGCTGCTGGGGGGAGGGGGCTGGGGGGCCTGTGTGCCTCAAGTCTCTCCTCGCTCCCATCCATGTTCCAGTCAGCCACTAACGTGGTTTTCCTAAAACCAAGTTCCCACACATTCCCCCCCTCACCCCACTCAACAAATTCCATTGGCTCACCATTGCCTCAGAGAGAAAATCCAAAATTCTTGTTTGACTTTCAAAGCCCTTCATGACCTGCCCCCTCCTGCCTCTCCAGGCTCCTGGGCAATCCAGGGATATCAGAGACCCTCCCTCTGTCAGCTCCCTCATGTGACCTGCCCTCATGCGTGGGCCACCACCACCCCACCAGCCCCCAATTCCTGACCTCTCTCTCTGGCTTCCCTTAAGTGCTTCTCAGATTCCATCTTTTACCAGAACCTTTCTTAATTCCAGCGCCTTCTCCCTGTTCCCTCTTTCCTCTTTTGCCCTGCCCATGGCTTGTTTACACCGACTCTCCCCTTCAACTGGGAGCTCCTCGAGGGGGCACTCTTGGGGGCCTCTTTTTGTCTCCCCAGCCTTTAGCACAGTGCCTGGCATATAGCAGGGGTTTCATAAATATCTTCTGATCCATTGCTCTCACCCTCTCCCTGACTATGAATACAAGAGCCGTCTCAATAAAGTTCCTGTGTTTGACAACAAAGTTGGGGCTTGTGCATTTCCCAAGTGTGCTGTGAACTGAAAGGCTGCTACTGAGTCAATAGCCAGCCTGAAGCTGGAAGGTCCTGGGTTCTAGCCCCCCCCCAGACGTTATTTATTGGCTGGGTGACCCTGAACAGGTCAGGTAACCTCTAAACTCTCCAGAAGGTGCCAGTCTGCATCAGGAAAGGGAGTTCCCCCTGATAAGGAAATCCCAGGTCCGGTCCTTATCACTCTGCTGTGCCATCACTGCCATTATTTTAATTCTGTGAAGACACATAGCTTACAGAAAGGAGATCTGATTTTCAGAATGTTTTGAGGCACTTGAGTCAAGGTGTCTCCCCAAGAAGCTCTGGATAGGGTGATCTGGCTCTGGGTTTGGGTTCAGATGATTCTGCCTACATTGTGGGATTGTGGGACAGAGAGACCCTAAAGTGACCTCCCAGGGCAAAAAAAAAAATGCCATTTCCTATTGTACCTTTCACAGGGAGCCCTCACTTAGCATCTAAAAGACTGAGGCAGCTTGGAGCTCTGGCTAGCCTCACCGAAGTACTTCTTCTAATGCCAGAAAAATGGCAGGCTGAGATATGGAATTCTATTAGAAATCCATCTGCTGTATAGAAGCCAAACAGGGACTTGTCAAGGTGAGAGCCCCAGAACCATCTTTTTCACTGACTCTCCTGATCTGAGCCTGCCTGACAATAAAGGGGGGAGCATGGATCCATTAAGATATGGAGCCCAGACAGGAATGGAGTGCTCCTTAACCTGAGGTCTACGAGCTTGTTGTTTTTTTTAACTGGACAACTCTCTTTCCATAGAATTGGCTTCCTTGGCAATCCCTTCTTCTGTTCTTCTGAGCAGGAGTCACTAAATGTACGGTCCAATGGGGGCTGCAAACCCCTAGACTAGGGTGATACCTCTTAGCTCCCTCCCAGGTCGTCTATAAAAGCCCTAAACTGTCTTTATTCCATTTTCCACCTTGGAAAATGTGGATTCGGCCACTCATTAGTATTTGAGATGTAGCAAAACAAGAAAAGATGATACGGTACATAGTGTGAGTGCTACTTGATTGCCCACGTTTTTTTCTTCTTTTGAGGTACCTGGGGAGGCAGAGGGAGGGACACAGGGGACAATAGAATACTAGGCTTTTAATCAGGAAAGCTAGCTGTGTGACCCTGGGCAAGCCCCTGAATCCCTGTCAGCCCAATTATCTCATCTGTAAAATGGGGATAATGATACCAACTACTTCCCAGGGCTGTTATGAGGACCAAATGAGACATTATTAAGTGTTTTACAAAACATTTATCATGATCACCATCATTATTTTAATTCTGTGAAGACACATAGCGTACAGAAGGGAGATCTGATTTTCAGAATGTTTTGAGGCACTTGAGTCAAGGTGTCTCCCCAAGAAGCTCTGGATAGGGTGATCTGGCTCTGGGTTTGGGTTCAGATGATTCTGCCTACATTGTGGGATTGTGGGACAGAGAGACCCTAAAGTGACCTCCCAGGGCAAAAAAAAAAATGGAGATGAATGAAAAGTGAGCGTGGACAAGTCAGGAGATAGAAGAGAGGAATAGGCAGGACCTTCAGTGGTGCCACCACAGAGCTGAGTCTTATCCAGAAATGCTTTGAGGCTCAGATCACTGGAGACACCCTAAGGGTGACAGCACGATCTACAGGAAAGGGAAGTGGGCCAGGAGCCAGGGGGCTTGGATTCCAGCCCCACAACCATCTGAACCAAATGGGCCCCATCTGTTCATGCATCATGCATGCAACTTCTAAAAAAGAGAAAAGCCAAGGGAACTGACTTCATTATTGGCCCATTCTCCTGGATCTGCCCCTGACTTTTCTCCTTAGTTTCCACCATGACATAATGAAAGGAACTCCAGTCCTAAAGTAAGACTTAAACCTTGAGAGGGCACTCTCCCCTCCTCTCCTCCGACATAACCACCTCCTTCACCCTCCTAGTTCAGGCTCTCATCACCTCACACCTGGCCTGTTGCAACCACTATTGGAGGGCTCTGCCTAGCTCAAGTCTCTCCCCACTCCAGTCCATTCTCCATTGGGTTCAGCCACCAAAGTGATTTTCCTAAAGCATGGATCTGACCTTGTCTCCCCACTGCTCAAACTGCAGCAGCTCCCAGTTGCCTCCAGGATCAAATACAAAATACTCTGGTTTGGCATTCAATGTCCTATATAACCCATCCCCCTCCTGCCTTCCTATGCTCCTTTTTCACCTTATTCCTTCTCTTGGATTCAAGGAACATTTCACTAATAAGACTCTCCATATCTCCTGGTTGTGGGCATTTTCTCTGACTGTCCCCACTTGCTTGGGACACTCTCTCTCCCTTCTCTGTTCGGTCTTCACTTTCTGGCTTCCTTTAAGTCCCTGCTAAAATCCCACCTCCTCCAGGAAGCTTTCCCCATCCACCCTTATTTCCAGGGCCTTCTCTCTGTTAATATTGCCCATTTCTCCTGTCTTCAACATGTTTATTTTTTCACCAATTTTCTCTCAATATTCCTGACGAAATTTTGATCATCCAGATTAATTGTTATTATTTTTTCTAGCTCCAGGAAATAGTTTGGGGTAGTTTGATTGGTATGGCACTGAATAGGTAAATTAATTTAAGCAGAATTGTCATTTTTTAATTTTATTGGCTCCTCCTACCCATGAGCAATTAATATATTCAAATTGTTTTGGTTTGAATTTATTTTGTGACAAGTATTTTACAATTGTGTTTATATAGTCGAGGTGTTTGTCTTTGCAGGTAGACACACCCCACCCCACCCCCAATTATTTGATATTTCTCTTTCTATCTCTTGCTGCTGGACTTTGGTGGTCAATAGAAATGCTAATGATTTCAGTGGGTCTGGTTTTTATCCTGCAACTTTGCCAAAGTTGTTCATTGTTTCTAGCAGTTTGGGGTTCGTTATCTGGGGTTTCTACGTGTGCCACCACATCATCTGCAAAGAGTGGTCGCTTTGCATCCTCTGCAGCCTGCCTGAGTCCAGTCACAGGCGTGTTGTCCCCTGGAGGGCAGGGATGATGCTCTCACCTGGCCTTTCAGGGTCTGCAGCGGCAGCGGCAGCAGCTCTGGGCAGGGGGTTAGTGCTTGCTTGGTAACTGACTCTTCCCTGCGTTCGGAGGAGAGAATTCCCCCACTTCTGAATGAGGAGACTCAAACCATTGTGGAGAGAATCGAATCCTTCCTTTGGAGTCCGAGAGCCTGGATTTAGGCTGCCGCCGAGGGCGGGCACGAACTGGGGGCGTCATTTAATGCTCCCGGGCTCGCCCGGAACCCAAGTCCGCGCCTCTCCTTTTCCGAGTCAGTCCCAGGTCCATCCTCGGAATCAGCCCCGGGGGCCTGAGCATCCCTACGTGCAGCAGCCCTGAACTTGCTAGAAGAGTGCTGAGAAGAGTCCGCCGACTGCCCTGGCAGCTTGGGGTCTGGTGATGCTGTCGGGGGTCCCCAACTCCCCCCTCCCCCGGCCAAGCCTGCAGGACATCCTGCTGGGGTCTGCCAGGTGATGGGACACACGGTGCCTGTCTCCTTGGGACCCAGGAGCCCCGGATCCCTTTGAAGCTTCCCTGCCAAGAAGCAAATACATACCAAGATCTGGAAGCTGTAGGATCCTGTGCCTGAGCCGCCAGAGTCCATGGAAGGCAGAGCTGAGGACAAAAAGGAAGAAAGGAAAAATCCTGATAGCTATCAGAGGACTAAGACGGTCATCTAGTCCAAATCCCTTATTTTACAAGGAGGAAACTGAGTATTCCAGAGGGCATGTGACTCGGCCAAGGTCTCCCAGCAAGAACGTGACTGGATGTCCAGCCGCTGAACCCAGGGCCCTCCCCACAGACCCTACTATCCCGTGCCTCAAAGGATACTCAGAAAACTCTGCTGAGGGCCCAGTGGGAAAGAGCCCCGGGTCCCAGAGGCCTCTGGAAGACACACATTCCTTATAATAGCTCAGAAACAGCCAGAGCTCCGGAACCTGCAACCTTGGCTCCCACATGTGTTTCCTGCTCTTGATCAGAGACAAAAAAGACAAAAGAGGAGGACAAGTTTCTGCAGAGGACCATCCCTCCCTCCCCCATATCTGGTCCCATTTTGGATACCTTGACTTTCTGAGAGGGGGAAGGAAAGATATATTGGAAAATATAGATGATAAAAAAAGTATCAATGAAAATAACTTTTCAAAAAACAAAATGAATTTTGGGATCACACCTGATGAGCAAGAGAGTCTTATTGCTGATTACAATAAACTTATTCCAAAGTCCCAAAGAAAGGATTTGAGCTCTAAATACAACTCAGTCAAGTCTTCTTAGGTTGAAGATAGGTGGAGCAGGCTTTTTGAGCAGGTAGAAAAACTTAGTCATGTGGTTCAATTTTGTCAGATAATAAACTTTATAAAAACAATACTTGAAGCTGTGTGACCCTGGGCAAGTCACTTGACCCCCATTGCCTAGCCCTTACCACTCTTCTGCCTTGGAGCCAATACACAGTATTGACTCCAAGACGGAAGGTAAGGGTTTAAAAAAAATAAAAAAAAATACTTGAAGTATTGGACATTAATTTAAATCTTACAAAAGGAAGTATTCCATATAGAAAGTTATTATAGTTTGTATAATAATGGGGTTTTTTTTAATTTTTTATTAGTGTGTCTATTTCATTAATAATTTTCCTTATATTGAACCAACCCTGAATTCATGACATAAATCCAATGCAGTCATAGTGTATTATCTTTGAGATATGTTGCCAAAACCCCTTTGTTAATATTTTATTCCATCTCTAGGCATCAACATTCATCAGACACTTTGGCCTATATTTCTTGCTTTGCTTTATTTTTCATTTGTTTTAGGCATCAAGACTATTTGTCTCATTGAAGAAATTTAAAAGGTTGCCTTCTTTCTCAATATTTATAAAAACAATTGAGCTCATTGTAATTTGAAAGTTCTATAGAATTCCCCTGAAACTTCACTTGGAATTGAGATTTTTGTCTCTGTAACCTGCTTTATACCATAATCAATTTTTTTCTTATATTGCTTTATTTAAATTCCTTTTTTATTCTGTTAATCTAAGTAATTATATTTTTGTAGATATCCACCCATTTATCAGTTTCATTAGTCTCTAATTGGGCATCATAATGTCTTAAGTTCTGTTATCTGTTTCTAATTATCCTTCAGTTTTGAATAGGGTAATTGGTTTTCCTTTCTTTCTAAAATAAAATTAGGTTTTTAGAAAAATCTGTCCATTAGATTTTGCCACACTAGATTTTCCCACAAAATAACTCAAGATTTTATTTCAATTTTATTTATCATTTTTTTAATTTTCAGAACTTTCATTTTCTTAATTTAGAGGGTTTTTTCCATTTCCGTTTTTTAAAATTTGTATGAGTGGATCATCGATCTGTTCTTCCTCTCTTTTGTTGATGAAAGTATTTAGATGGGAGGGAAAATTCCCTTATGATTATTTTTGGCCACATATTCAAAAGTTTTCATAAGTCTTATTGTTTTTATTTTCTTTGATGAAATTATTTATTGCTCCTCTGTCCTTTGATCCACATATTCTTTATTTTTTTTTACTTTTAATCATTTTTATTTACAAAATAGGTCACATATTCTTTAGAATCATATTTTTTAGTTTTCATGGAAGTTTGACTTCTTTCAAGTGACCTTTATTGATTATAATTTGAATTGCATTCTTGTCAGTTAAGTATGTTTAATATTTTTTCATTTTGCATTTTATGCTTTTTTTAATATTTTAGCATATGGTCTTTTTTTTCAAAGGTGTCATGCTAAGGGGAAAAAATATTTATACCTCTTTTGATTCCCAAATGTCTTTCATATCTAACTTTTTAAATTTTTGTTAAAAATCTTTTTATTTGGGGCTAAATTTTTCTCTGTCTGAAAGGGATGCATTGAGATGCTCAACCATTATAGTTTTACAATCTATATGGTTTTGTTCTCTCTTTCTCCCTGTAATTCAATGAGCTTAGTTTTTCAATACTTAGGTGCTATGTCATTCAATGCATATTAGTACTATCTATTCATCTCTTCACCTCTCCCATAGGAATATTATTTTATTTTCTATTTTTTAAATATACTATAACTTTTCTTATGTCTCTTATCATTTCTATTTTACTATTATTTCTCTGTACTTATATATGTGATATACCAACCCCTGCTTTTCTAAATTCTCTTTGTGCATAATAATTTCTGCTCTCCCCCTTTAGTTCAATTCTTATGAATTTTTTATATTTCAAGTGTGGTTCTTGTGAACATATTGTTAGATTCTCCTATTTGATCCATTCTACTACAGTCCTCATTTTGAGAAATCATTTCCATTTGTGATTATTATTAATTTTGTTTTCCCTCTTTCATCTCATTTTATGATTTTTCTTTTTTCGTCTTGCCCCACCACCAATTTATAAAGAAGTTGGGGAAAGAAAAAGAATAGCAAGGATACTAGTAATCTACCACTGAAGTAGTGCATTCTTCAGTCTCTATACCTTTCAGAACCCAATTATTGGTTCTTATACTTTATTTCTCTCCTATGAATTCCCCCTTTGTGATCTATCCTTCGAAATTGAACTTTATTTACTTGTGACTGCTTCCTCCCCAAATCTACCCTTCCCCTAAAATAAATCCTTCTTACCTTTCTCCCTATTCTCCCATTCCCTGTTTGTTTTAAGGTATTCCTACATCAAATGTGTGCACACATATTTGTGTGTTCAATCTTTATCATCCTTTCTTTAGTTTAAAGAAAATTAAAATTCCAAATGATGGTCTTTTCATTAAGAAAGTCCAAGAATCCTCTACTATATTAAAGACTCATTTTCCCCTTGCACTAGTATTATAGAATATTATATTCCAAGATTACTTTTCCTCTTAAGTAGTTATGGCATAATCTTGTACAATCTTCACACTGGTTTCCTAGTCCTTGAATTCTTTCTTTATGACTTCTGGCAATATTTTTTCCTTAACATAGAAGTTCTGGGTTTTTGACTATGACATTCATGTTTTCAATTTGGAGTCATTTTATAAGTCACTCATGGATTCCATTTTCATTTTGTCATCTAATTCAGTATGACTTGGGAAATCTTTGTTTATGATTTCTTGAAATATAGCATCTAAATTTTTTATTTGGTGATAGTTTTCAGGTAGATTGTAACTCCCCTTACACTATTTTGTAGGTCAGATGTTTTTCTTTTAGTTTTTAAATCTTTTGACAATGAGAACTTTAAGGAAAAAGTGAAGGAAGCTCTTTGAACTGATTCTTGCCTCCTTTGGGTAAGAAGGGCCCAAAATGGGGTCCAGGTTGAAAAGAAATAAACAAATATCATGAAATCATTGCCCAAAAAACCTAGTCCAAGGACACAAGATCACAGAATATGAATGTGGAAAGAACCATAGGTATTTTTAATATCCCTTTTTAGAAGAAACCCAGTCCTAGGGAAGGGAAGATTTTTTTTTTCCCCAATGTCCCCAAGGAAGGTAGAATTTAAATACAGTAGATGGTACAGTGGATAGAGTGTTTGCCCTGGAGTAAGGAAGGGCTGAGTTCAAATCCAGCCTCAGACACTTACTAGATGGATGAGCCTGGGCTAGTCAGTTAACCCTGTTTGCCTTAGTTCCTCATCTGTCAAATGAACTGGAGAAGAAAATGGCAAACCACTCCAGTATCTTTGCCAAGAAAACCCCCAACTGGAGTCAGGAAGAGTCACATACAACTGGGAAGAAGGCAGAGAAGGCAGGAAGTAGAAGTAAAGAGGATAGGGGAGCCTCAGGGAAGTATAGGGTAGGGAAATGGAAAGTCACAAATGAGGAACAGTCAGCAGGCCAGGGTCACTGAACCACGGATAGTCAGGGAGAGCAAGGGGCAAGAAGGCTAGAAAGGAAGGGAGGTAGGGGTCAGGCTATGAAGGGCATTAAAAAAGCCAAACAGGACTTTATACTTGATCCTGGGGATCACTGAGGTTTATCTTAGTGTTTTTCAATGGAAGGATAAGGACTATTTCCTGAATGAGATGGTTGGTCTTACAAGGGTGACCCCTGGGAGGGCATGACCTTCCACAAATGAATAGGAGAGACTTTTCAGCCAACTTTTATGTAGAAAACAGCTTAGTAGCCAAAAGGGCCATTGGGGAGGTCACAAGGCATCTCCCATGTTTCTGGTGGGGAAGAGCTTCTATTCCCAAAAGTCTCTTATCTCCTGTTAGCCTTTCTCTAAGAGTAGGAGGCAGAGAAGGAGTAGAGCTTATGAGGATGGGGGGGTGGGGGGGGAGGAACATTTTAGCCATTCCACAGGACTGGAAAAATAGGAAACACAAGATTTTTACTCTCTGTCCGTGGGACCTGACTTTTAAGCCTTGGGGCCCTTTCCATGCTTCCCATGACCCTTGGTCTCTTCAAGCTCTGCTCGGGTTGTTGTGTTGGTTGCTATAAACAGCTCTTTAAGCTAAACAGTCACTCTACGGATGATATTGGGGGAAATAACAGGCTCCATGTTGCTGAGCTCTGCTTGAATCCCTGCAGGAGGAGAGATAGTTAGCTCAAGAACCAAGGCAGAGGACTCTCCTTTTAAGGCCTTCCTAAATTTGACATTTTCAGAATAGCATAGCTTTTTCTGTGTCCTGGAAACAGAGAGACCTCTTTGATCACAACAGGAAAAATTAAGTTACTCAGTCATCTGCCTCTAATCACAAATGGATGGTGGCCTCATAGGAAGTGGGCATAGATGGTCCGAACAGAGTCAGACTGTGTTGCACAGACTAGTGATGAAGGCAAAATTGTTCTGTCCTTCCCTGGAGTTCACTGGTCTTCTCCTTCTTATACTAAGCCAAGTAGCCTCCATAGGGAATCCCAGTTCTGCAAGCATCCTCCCCCATGCACAGTCTGGGTCAGGATGGAACCCAGGGCTCTCAGAAACTGTGCCACTTTGCCAGGTCCTGCCACGCTAGAAAAACTCCAAAGAAAGTTCTAGCAACTCAGTGGCAATCAATCATTGAAGGATTATGAGCCAAGTGCACAAGGGCCACCCACCAAGGACAAGGTCTGAAGGGCCCATGAACTCATAAAACCACCATAGTGGCGGCAGCTGGGTAACTCAGTGGATTGAGAGCCAGGCCTAGAGAGAGGAGGTTCTAGGTTCAAATCTGACCTCAGACACTTCCCAGCTGGGTAACCCTGGGCAAGTCACTTGACCCCCATGGCCTAGCCCTTACCACTCTTCTGCCTTGGAGCCAATACACAGTATTGATTCCAAGGTGGAAAGTAAGGGTTAAAAAAAATAGGGCATAGGGCATAGAGGCATAGAGGGTTGCTACCTACAGCTTTGGCTGGAGCTCTCAAATCCCCAGTGAATGGAACATTAGGTCCTCTTTGAGAATCAGGTTCCCCCTCCATAAGTAAAACCTATAAAGAGTAAGGTACAGAGGTACAACCTCTGGCTTCTGTCCTTTTTTGCCCCATGGAGAGGACACTGATAATATGTGTCGTTCTCAATAGGCAAACAGGGAAAAGAATCTTACTTTAGAGAGCTACCTACTCTTGGGAGCAATTCAGTACAGAGGACCATGAAAGTAATTTGTTGTTACTATTCCTATTCCCCTAACAACTCAAGACATCCCTGATCCTATGTAGATCCCTTCAAATATGCTAGCCCTTTCACTTAAACGCATGGCTCAGGAACTCCCATTGGTGTGTCTACTTTTTATCAGCCAGAGGACATAATTAGGACACACCTAGATATCCCATTGGCATCTCAAACGTAATACAGTGATCCCTCTCTCACCTGTCACAGGAGATACATTCCAGAAACCCCCACAATAGGTGAAAATCTGCGAAGTAGAGGTATTACGTTTATTTTATTATTTATATAGATTTTAAGGTTTTATAAACCCTTTCCACTCTCCTATAAACCTTTCCCACACTCTTACAAACACTGAGCCAGTCAGCACCCAGAATACAGAAGAGTGCTGTGGTTGGTTGCCTTTCATTTCATCAGCCAATCTCACATTGGCAAACTTGAGCAAATGGTAGTGGCGTACTGCATTTCCATTGGTTACATATTATTCATCCGCAAAATCCTGTGATATAGTGAAAACTCCGCAATACAGAATTAGATTTTTTTTAAACCCACAATTCAGTGAAGCCACAATAAGTGAACTGTAATATAGAGGGGGACAACTGTATGTCCAAACTAGAACTCATTATCTCTCCCCTTTTCCATATTTTCCTATGACTTTTAAGGGCCACCACCCTCCTGGACACTTGAGGACATTATCCTGGACATTTGACTCCTTTTTTATAATCATCTAACATATAATCTGTTATCATTTCAGTCAACTGTTATTCTTTCTGCCTTCACAACATTTCTCCTATAGTTGGTCTTCTTATAGTCACCAACCCCTGGTTCAATTCTTCCTCCCCTCCTGCTTGGACTATTACAATAGCCTACTGGTTGGTCCACCTGTGTCAAATCTTTCTCTACTATATTCCATTCTCTAATCAGTTACCAATGTGATTTTCCTAAAAATGTAGCTCTTAGTATGTTACCCTCAACTCAAACTCTAGTGGCAACCCATTCCACCTAGGTTCTACTAAAAAACAATCTATTTAGTATGTAAAATTCCTCAAGTTCCAGCATTCTTATACCTTATTCACCTCTGTGTACTCTATTGTCCAGGTACCTGACCTCCTTGTGGTTTTCACCATCTTCTGACTCCATGATACCTAAATGCTCTTCCTTATCACCTCTTCGTCTTGGCTTCTCTGACTTCCTTCAAGACTCAGCTCAAAGTGCCTTCTATCTGAGATTACCTCATGTTTATACTACATGTATATATACATAGATTACCACCCACTCACTTTACAAAGAAATGTTTTCTGCTGCAAAGGAAGAAGTTCCATTCACAGCTTCCCTTTGAGCACAGCCATATGTCCCCATTTGAATTGTGGAACAGCCCCCAAAACCTTCAGGGCACCATGGGGACCCCCTTGGGCCATCAGGGGAATGGAGGGACAGCTGAAAGGTTCCTAAAGAGCACCTCGGTGCTAGGGGAGACACCTAGGTCAGGCATGGAGGAGGAAGGAAGGAACAGTTAACTGAGAACACAGGACCAAGGTGGGATTGGCAGATAGATGTGGTGAATGATGATAGGACAATAGAAGGGAGTTGCTATCTTAGATGCTTATTGGTCCATAGTATCAGTCACTTTCTTGCAAGTGTTCATGGCCAGCACTTAAGTAGCAGAGCTCTTTGGCTAAATATCTTTGGCTTTTTCTGGATGTCTAACTGAGCATCTCAGACTTAGGATTGCACATACCTCCCTGCATCTGCCCAAGTTCCTCCCTTCTCTCATGCCAGCAGGCAATGTGTTAGTCTTACCATTGAAAGATCCAGATTTTGGGGTTGCCAGAGCTCCCAATAGGAACCAGCCAAAAGCATCCACTTGTTTCAGCATTTGTTTAATTGGAGGAAGAGCTCACTCATGTTGTAGCAGCATTTCCATACTACTTTAAAAGCAACAAAGGAGGAAGATGGCAGAAGAGAACAAAAGATTACCTCAAGCTCCAAATGCCCCCACAAATAATTCTATTAGGTCTATTTCCTGAGCTTATCAGGGGAGAAGCAAAAGAATCCATCTGTTCTAAAATATTTATATCAGTTCTCTTTGTGGTGGCAAAGACCTAGAAATTGAAGGGATGCCCATCAATTGAGGAATAGCTAATTGCGATGGAATACCACTGTGCCAAAGGAAATGACAAGCAGGTTAATTTTGGAAAAAACACAGAAAGATTTTCACAAAATTTTGAAAAGCAAAATGAGCAAAACCAAGAAAACATGTATACAACAACAGAACTATTGTTTGAAAAATGACCTGTGTGTGGGTCTACCTTCAGAGAGAACTGATAAATAGAAATAACTAAGACAGTTTATAAATACATATATCATTTTGTCAAATGATAACTTCTCTAATGAGGGAAGGAAGCAGTTAATTTGGTATTTTGTTATAACAAATTAATGAATAAATTTGAAATTTTTAAAAAGATCAGCAAAGTAATACTTTATATATCTCATTTCATGTTGACCACAACCTGGTGGGATCAATGCTGTTATTCCCATTTCTACAGATTTGGAAACTGAGGCTGAAAGTGATAAAGTGCCTACAGTAGGCTGTGACCTCAGGTTTTCCTGACTCCAAGTCCAGCAGTCTGTTCACTACACCTTCTTCATTACACCCCTCACTCCCCTAATAGGGGAAGAAGCATGAGCTTGGGGTCAGAAGACTTAGGTTTGAGTCCTAGCTCATCTCCTTCTTAGCTTCCTGGTCATCTGGGAGTCTCTTGGCTTTTCTGGGTTCCATCAGTCCCTTCATCTCTAAAATGGAGGGAGGGCTGACCCGGCAGGTCTACACAGTGCCCTGTGTCTCTGAATTTCTGAAGTATATTCTGTGGCTGGTATGCTCTGCTCCCCACATCTGTGCTGATGCATACAGAGCACATGAGTATTTTTATTGTGTCCTTCAGCTCTGATCATCCTCTTGCTGGGTCATCATGGCTCATTATTTCTGCTTTAGATCCTATGGACATATCTTTGATGTGTCCCATGACCTGAAGACCCGTGTGTCCTCTTTGTGGTTTTCAGTGTTAGAAAGACAATTCACTAGGTTATAGAGAATGGGACACCTATTGAGAAGAGCCCCAAGTCTGGTCAGACCAGTGAGAGTATAAATGCCACCCTTAGGCAAGGAGTGTCTTTTGGGGCAATTTTTTTTAATCTTCAGTCAACATATGATTTTCTTGTAAGAGTTTGTAGATTTTTCTGCTACTAAGACAAGCAGTAGCTATTTTATAAAAACATACAGGAAGACATTAGTGGCCTCTATCTAGAAAGATTGGGTTCTAATCTTTTTATAGTAGATGAATCAGTCAATCAAATAGCATTTATTAAGCTTCTACTGTGTACCAAGCACTCTGCTAGACATTGAGGACACAAGTAAAAAAAAAAAACTATCTTTACTCTTAAGTAGCATTCAAATGAGAACTTTCTATAAAGAAAGACCTGTGTCTAAGGGGAAGTTCGTCAAGTTCTTGGCTAGTCATTCACACAACGGTGTAAGAGCTTAAATAAAAAAATAGAGGTCTTCTCTTTTCCTGCCACCTTCCAGTTTGTCAGAGAAGCTAGAGATCAATTTCTTCCCTGTTGTGTCATTCATTCTATTAATGATGAAAAATATCCTACTTTGTGCTGAATACAACCTGAACTTTGTTGTCATGATTTGCTAGCAGCCATAATAATAACCAGAAATTGTCCACATCTATTTTTTCCATTGATTTTCTCTCATTTCTGAAATCTTTGTTTCTTAAACCTATACACCAAAGGTTATGAGAGATGCTGATTTTCTTTCATTGTATTTCATGTATGATATTGATTTTTTGCATTGTCATACATAGCCTTTGGCTTCTTCTGGATGGAATCTTCAATTTGTCATACTCTTTGGTTTTCCAAGGTCAGTTCTATAGCTAACATGTTACTTGCCTGTACTTAGATAATATGGAATTCAGGTTTTTTTTTACCATGGATACCAGCTAGATGTTGATGTAACCTTCCAAACCCTTCCCACAAATCTTCAATAACTTTCTCAAGATTTCTGCAAGGGTATGGTTTTGGATACCAATCTTTAGGAGTATTGGCGCATTAGAGCATTTGTCTTTCTTCCTATTGGCTTTACTGTGGGAGAATGGTGTCCACATGGATTATCATATATAAATCTGGAAATGTTTTTACACTATCTTCCAAATATTAAAGAAGAATTTTATATTTAGGACATGTTTTCATGTAAGGCTTATTGTGGTATATGGTATGAGATCATAGTATGAGTCTAATTTCTGCCATATTGCTTTTTAGTTTTCCCAGCATTTTTTTTAGCGTATGATGATCCTTACTCTACTCTGCTTTTGTTGAGTTAATTAAGGATTATGAAAGCTATGTTCTATTTGTTCCTGGGTCTTATGTAAAAAATCTGCTCCATTAATAAACAAAGAGATGGCAGATAGAATTGATGCTAAGTATTGGTTCCAAGGCAGAAGAGCAATAAGGGCTAGGTAATTTAGGTTGTGACTTGCCCAAGATCACACAGGTAGGAAGTCTTTAATGTTGGATTTGAACCCAGGACTTCCTATCTTTAGACCTGGCTCTCTAGCCTGAGCCACCTATCTGCCCCAAGTATATCTATGTAAGATAGAAGTAAGGTTTTCTTTTTAAAAGATATATATGTACTATATATAAACGTAGATATTGATGACAAAAGAGATGGAGATAAGAGAAATAAATTAACCTTTTCTTCCTCAAGATTCATTTTAGTGTTATTTATTATATTTTTGCAAAGTAACCCCTTAGTAGTTTCATTGGTATAGCATTCAATAAGTAGATTAATCACCACAATATAGTCATTTCTATTACATTGTGATGGCCTGACCATAATTATTTAATACTTTCCCAGTCAAGTAAGTCTGTCATTATTTCTATAAATAGTATCCTATAGATAAATTCTCATAGTTGCTGTTTGTGGTCTGTTAGATAGACCCATCCCTCTCATTATGAAAAGGGTGGTTGGTCCCAGTGACTCAGCCACCACTTTCTCTGCAGTGATGGCATTGAGGAGGTATGAACAAAATGGAAAGCTGACTTTCCTAGATTCTGAGCACAAGAGCAAAGAGTGCAGAACTAAGGAAGACCTTCAGTGTTTGTGTTTGGTTTTCTTTTCACATTTGTGAATCTGTCATTTGGAAGTTATTAGTGGGGGTTCCTTTGTTCCATCTTGAGGAGGGAAGAGTCTTGGTTAGGTTAGGGCAGACCCATGTGGCCAGCAGGAAAATCCCATTAATTGCTTCGTTGCCAAAAATGTTGACTCACTTCCTGGAGACACAGTTCAACTGCAGCAGATGGAAACCATTAGCCAAGGACACTGGTGAATTCAAAACTACTTTTGAGATGGGAGCACTGGCACAGGCAACATTTTCTCACTGAGCTGGGTGTAAATACAATCTGGAATGGACAGTAAGAGGCAGTGCAGAGCTAAGAATTGGAATCAGAGTTGAATGATCATGTAGGCTCTCACATTCACTGCCTCTGTATTTTTGAGTCAGAGGCTTCCTTTCCCTGAACCTCAGTTTCTTTATTTCAAAAATAACAAAATCTTTAAAGCAAGACTACTATAACAGAGAGAACCCTGAAAATGAAGTCGGGAAGACCTAGGATCAAATGTTGCCTTAGACACTAGCTATGTGATGCTGGGCAAGTCTCTTAACCTCCCTGCAAGAAGGTGGGATTTCATGGCTTCTCGATGCTCTTCTAGCCCATGAACTCTGAGATCGCCTAGGTTTAGAACCCAATACTCCAGTTTCTCCAAAATGTACTCAGCACAACTCGGAGATTTCTACTCATCATTTTTTGTCAACCTGCAGTCATTTGCCATCTCACAAGTGTCTCCTTTTATGCCAGGCTGCTGAGAGGACCTTTCCAGCCACAAAAAAAAAAAGACTGAGAACCACAAAATCTCAGTTGAAAGGGACCTCTGAGGTCACATATTTACACCTTTCGTTTTAATGAGGAAGAAACAGAGTCCCAGAGAGGAGAAGGAATATACCTAAGGTCATTCAGTCAGTTAGCTGCCAAATCAGAGCTAGAACCTTGGCCAGTGTTCTCTCCATGACACCTTCCTCCTCTCTGTAGGTGAGAGGTAGAGGGGTGGTCTCTTTCCAGTCACATTCTCATTCATTGGCAAAATAGGAGAAGGACAAAATGGCCAGGGGAAGAAATTAGTATGATATCTGAGGGGAACAAAAGGCGGAAAAGGATTCTTCATATCAGTCTCCATCAGCCAGTTGTTCCCCATGTATTCCTTCCCATCTCCTTCCTTTGTGCCTTGGTCTAAATGTATCTGCTATAGCACCTCTCTTCTCCTCCAAGAGTCCATAGCTTCTTTCCTGCTCTCTCTCTCTCTCTCTCTCTCTCTCTCTCTCTCTATCTATCTATCTATCTATCTATCTATCTATCTATCTCTCTTTCTCTCTCTCTCTCTGACTCTGTCTCTCTCTCTCCCCCCCCACTTGTTATCTTTTTACCTTGTCTGTATCTTTCATTTTCTTATCTGTTATCTCTCTAAAGAAATGATGGTCAGGACCATTCCACTTGTGCCTCTGTATCCCCAAGAACTATCACAGGACTTAACCCACAGAAGGCACTAGGATTGTAGAAATCAGTTGAATCATGAATAACTGAATGCCCTTCTTGCCTACACACTCAATGAAATCCTGCTTCCTTATAGTTCATGAAGGGGATGGGTACCAGCACACAGCCCCCCCTATTGTTAACCAGTCCTACAAGAATGGGGCATAAGGTAAAGTAGCATTCCAGGGAGCATTAAGCTTCAGAGAAACGGATCGGAATGGGGAAGAGCTAAAACTGCTGTGTGGATGATGGTGGGGAATATCTCTAGGAAGCCAGAAGTCCATGGGGGCAGAGCATCCCAGGGAAGAATCAGGGAACAGGAGACAGAGCCCCTCAGCCTGAGAAGTGGGGGACTTGACCATAAGGGGCATGAGAATTCAGAGATTCCCTGACAGTGGTGAGGATTCAGGAAGTTTTGGTGTCAATATAACTTAATAACCTTTCCCATCTGGAATACTAGACAACATGGTCTACTTATCATACAGAGTGGCCCTGAGGAAAGGGGTTGCCAAACCTTCACGTGCTCTTAGAAATAAGAATTGTTCTTAGAACTCCTACTTGACTGTGACAGATTTGTGTGGCATTCCTGTTTCTGCTGTATCGATCACCTTGATTCATAGTACAGATTTTTTGTGCTTCTTTCTTAGTAACATGATTTAATTGGTTTTGTTTTTTGTTTTTTCAGGCTGTGCCCAGTGCTTCAGAGAAGGGCAAAGCTGGTAAGTGGCCACCAATTATTGTTTATCTCTTTGGTCACTGATTTTCATGCCTTAGAGGGCATTCAGAAGATGTTTGACATTCTCATATCGGTCTGAATTCAAGTCAAAGGGAATTGTAATTTCTTTTAATTCCCTCTTGTTGGGAAGGTGAATGAATATGGAGGAATCTTGGAATACTCTAGTGATGTGTAGACAGGCATGGCTGGCTTATATGCTTTTAGCAATGTGAATTTTTTTTTCCTGGCATGATAATATATAACCTATGTGTGACAAGGTGGTTACTGTGGTAGTGAACTGCTGAATTTGAGTGGGAAGGGAGGGATGCAAGAACCCAAGAGAATGCACGTAAGATACGCCCCTCTCTTCTCTTCAATCTCACCCTGGCTCACAACAATAGGCCAGGGAGAAATGTTGGCTTCACATGAAAAATTTTCTTTCCTTCCTTCTATTTCTCCTTATTATCATCTTAGCCTAGCTTGGAAAATTGTCATAACTCCAGGGAATTGAACCCATTTTTCAGCTGTCTCCACACCTAGTTCTTGCCTCCTTCCATAATGGGCACCAGATAAATCTACTGTGTTAGACTAAAGCACTTGGGCTCCCAACTTCTTTTATCCACCCAACCAAACCCAAAGGTTAGCAGCTGCTGACACATTTTATTTCACACTAGATGAAATGGTGGTAAAGGAAAGGACAAAAGTCCCCCCAAAAAAGGACCACTACTATGGATATATTCCCCTTGTAGAGAAGACTCCAAAGGAGCCAGAGAATTATCAGCATCTGCCCTCACTTGGTCTTAGAGCCACGTGAAGCTGAATCTGTCCTTTAGGGCAGCAAGGGTCACCTCAACCAAATGGGTCCACTAGGGTCAGTGCTCACTGGTCTGTCATTCTAGTCACAGCTGCATTGCTCATTGGGGTGGCCACTGCTGGGCCAGCACCTGCCACTTCTTTCAGAGGCTTTGAAGGAGAGAACAGAGAAGCCCAGATTCCCACGTGAAGTCCTTGACCTTGCAAAAGTCCACATGACCTCAAGATGGAGGCAACCTAATCTCCTACCCTGGGTCATAACTTCTTCCTTCTTTGTGGTCTGTGACCTCAGCTGCTGGTAAGGTCCTGGGAGAGTGGTCCCTCCCTCTGGGGTGATTCTGAGGCAGGGCCACACTCCCAAGATCTCAGGCAGTCACCTAAGAGGATATCAGGAACCCCAGCGATCTTTGGGATGGAGGAAGGAGTCTTTTCTTCCAGAGAGTTTGGGAGGTCCTTTCACCTCACTAATCTCCTTTTGCCTCCAATTGTCACTTTTGATTTGTAAGACATATTACACTTGGGATGTCCCATATTTCCTATTATTTTGTGTCTGATCCATTTCTTCAGTCCTGTATATTGGAAGGTAAAAGGAAGATTCAAGAGGAAATGGTCCCTCATTTGATGGGATCTGTGGTTTTTCATGGCAATTCTAGCAAAGGAGGAGGACTATGTGTACTCATGCTATACTCCTAAATGACTTTGTGCTGCAGACTCTGAGCATCACTCAGAAAGAGATCAAATGGGAGTGACTATATTTTGCCTCCAATGTGTGAGGAAGAGGTGAATATTCCAGGAGTCACTACAAAACAGGCCCAAGACTGGTATGGCCCTTGTTTCACCACTTTCCCCCCAGGCCCAGTTTTCACAGAATCAAAAATTTAGGTGAAGGTCCAAAACCCTCATTTTATAAGTGAGGAAACTAAGATACAGAGAGATGAGTTGACTTACCCAGGATCCCATGGCTAGTAAATGTCTAAGGTAGGATTTGAACTAGGACCCTTCTGACCCCCCAAAACCAAAATTCTGCCCACTCAGAAGCCTTGTTAAGACTGGCACAGTAGGAATTTCATTTTAGAAAGGTTTGTGGGATGGCGAATAAGTCAGTGGAATAGGAGCTCCTCAGGAGTAGGGATTACTTGCCACTTCTGTCTTTTGGTCCCCAGCAACACCCCCTTAGTGTTTCATCCAAAGGATTATTTTCTAGCTCTGGTTGGGCTGAACAGACATCCCAGGCTCCTGCTTCTCCCTTCTAAGCAGCTGCACTTCATTCTTATCATGGATAAAAGAGACTGTAGTAGTTGCGTCAAGTAGCCACAGACTGTATTTCTTCTAAGAATGTGGATCAGAGAGTGAAATAAGTGGCACTCAAAATTATCTGGAAGTTGCTATTTTGACTCGTTGACTGCAGTAGTTCAGCTCATTAAGATAACCCTGGGAGTAGTGTAGTATGAGATGCTCGTGTGTGAGATTGTGTGTGGCAAGGGGAGCAGGAGTACCTAATATATATAAATGGCCAGAGAGGGTGGCATGGATAGATTGGATCTGAGTTCCAAGTCAATGGTCAGAGCAGGAGGAAGAGCAGCTCCTCCTGGGAGGGAAAGGCAGAGCCCAGCAGCACCACTCAGTCTGGGCATGAGGGGTACAATGCTGAGATTTTATTGATCAGCCACCCCTCAAATGTCTCCGCTTTGTGGGTACTATTGGTTCAGAACAAAAGCGATTTTCCTGATTCTCTTAACTGGGGAGAGGATGGGTAACTCGAAGCTTCTAGCCGCCAAACACTGGCTACATGAAAGGTCATTGCAAATAGTGAGTAAACAAATATGTAAAGAACTATGTCCAACTGATAAGAATACAAATCATTCCCCAATTCATAAATGGTGAAAGAATATAAACAGACAGTTTTCAGATGAAGAAATCAAAAGTATCTATAATCATATGAAAAAATGCTCTTCGTATTGATTAGAGAAATGGTAACTAAAACAATTGTGAAGTAACACCTCCTACCTATCAAAATGGCTAATATGACAATAAAGGAAAATGACAAATGTTGGAAAAGGTGTGGGAAAACTGTGCCACTAATGCACTGTTGGTGGAATTATGAACTGATCCAGCCACTCTGGAACTAAGTCCAAAAGGCTATAAAACTTTGTATACCCTTTGACCCAACAATTCTCAGCAATACAATGCACAATTCAATGTATTCTCAGCAATATGATGACCCAAGACAATTCTGAAGAACTTACACCTCCAGAGAAAGAGCTGATGGAGTATAAATGCAGATCAAAGTATACATACTACTTAGTTTATTTTTTTATGGTTTTTCTTTTTTGATCTGTTTTCTTTCACAACTTGACTACTATGGAAATATGTTTTGCATGACTGCACATGTATAATTCCATATCAAATTGCTTGCTTTCTCCATGAAGAGAATTGGGAACTCAAAAAAAACTTTAACTGTTAAAAATTTGTTTTTACATGTAACTAGAAAAAATAAATTCTTTAAATTGCAAATTCCTTTACCCAAGCAAAAACAGAAAACAGAAATTCGAATTTTATAGATTAGAATATGCCAAAAAATGCACAAGAATAAATGAATTCTCTACATGAGAGATAAGAACACAACTCAAACCAGGAAAAGAAGAATTTCTCATCTAAGGAAGATACCTTCTCATAATTCTCTAGAATTTCAAACAAGTCGAGGAACACCATGGGGCTGGCTTCCTGTGCCTATTTGCCTTTCTAAAATGTTTCTCTCCACCACCTTCCAGAAGGTTCTCTCTCTCTGTGTGGCTTCAAAGTTTGTATACAATCAAGGGACCCAAACCCCACAGGTACACAGTGTTGTATCCATTGTTCTCTTCACCAATCAAGAGCCACATCTCCTTCCACAGAAGTACACTAAACCGCCTTAAGGTTAGGTGGAACCAGAGTTATACCAATTAGTAAGCACACCCTTAAGAAAAGAAAGGAAGTATGCTCTTGATGCCAGGGGATGCTTAGTGGGACCTTCTGGGATGTGGGATGGGTCTGTGTACTTTTGCCCTAGCTTCTGTCTCCCTAAATTCATACTGATGAACTCAGTTATTTTCAATAAATAGAAAAACCTACACATAAATCATTAGTCCTAGAAGGACCAGGTATGGCAACTGAGGCAAATATTTTATTAAAATTTTACTTTAAAATAAAAATCTTCACTCTCTTTTATTTGTCTCAACTTTATCTAACTATATTTATTTCAACTATATTTATTTGGCTCAACTTGACTCTTAGAGCTCCACTTAAATTCTAATCTTTCTAGCAGTGAATTGTCCAAATACAATCGGTGTGGCACCAACCTCTAACTTGGCAAGGTTGCAGTGGGCTCAGGCAAGATCATCAGTTTAAAGTGCTGCCTGAGTCCCAAGGCATAATACAAACATTAGCTGTTGTTGGTTTTATTACTTTGGAATTGGGAAGGACTGGCTTAATAATGGATGATGTGAAGAAGACCTAGGAGGAATTTTGTAAGGCTGAACATTCCATATGAAACACTGCAATTAAAAAATAAATGTGTTCTTGGACTGTATTGTGAGAGGCCCAGTGCTCAGGACTAAAGAAATAATTATCCCTCTGCCTCCTCCCCTATTCAAACCACCCCATTTCAGGAAGGACATTGAATACACTGGTAAGAGTCCAGTAGATGGTATAGGATAGCAACGAATAGCAAGGACCCTCAGTAGTGCTATATCTAGATTGAAAGTTGAAAGAAATAAAAATGTTGAGCAAAGAGAAAAAGAGGAGTCATGGTGGCTGTCTTCAAGTGTCTAGATAAGTGTCATGGAGAAGAGAGATCTAACTTCTGCTTGAAGACAGAACTAGGAATGATGGGAGGAAGGTTACAGAAAGGTAAAGTGAGATTGGATAAGAGTGGTCTAAAAATGAAATGGGCTTCCTGGGAAGGAGGAATGGGTTGTCCTTCCCTGTGGGTCTTCCAATACCCTCTGTTTTTCAGGAATGTCTTAATTTTAGATTGGATGATAAGTCCATTAAGGTCCCATTAATCTTAAAGATTCTGTGGTTCTAGCCAATGAGAATGTTTGGGATTTGCCCCAAGCTGCACTTTAAGAGAATACATGTACTTGCCTCTAATGAAAAACCTGACTTGGGGGTGGGGGAGACCTTGTGAGCCAGTTAAGTGAGATGTGAAGGTATAGTCAAGTTTCTGATTGAGAGGAGCTAAAGGTTTGAGGAAATCATTTCAAAAAATTTACAAGGACATGGTAGGACCTAAGGAAACCCTACAAGAAGTCTACCTCCTTGATGACAAGATATATAGATATATGTTCTAAATTCTTATTCCATGATGATTCCTGTCTCTCCAAACCCTTTCTCAATTTGCCTCCGGCCCAGGTTTCCTCTATGCCCCCCACTTTTTTAAAGTGAGGACCACTGGTCTCTGGGCAGAAATAGGAAGTAGGGGTTTAAGGAGCCACCATTGTTATTCAGAACAAGCCAGGTGTCCCAGGCATGGAGAATGAGAAGGGGAAACACAAAGCTGAATGTGAGACAAACTGGGTTTGAATTTGGCTCTATCATCAATGAGCTCTGGGACCCTGAGCTCACAGGGAACCTCAACTTCCCCATCTATAAAATAAGGGAATTGGCCTAGATCAGTTCCTTAACCTGAGGTTAATCTATTTTGATAACTTCATTGCTACCCAACGGGTTGCCTTTGTAATCCCATGCATATTGTTTTATGAGGTATGCTGAGGAGGGATCCCTGGGCTTCCCTAGGAAGTATGTCAAAGAGGTATATGATACAAACAAGGTGAAGGACCTCTGGCCAAGATGGTCTTGAAGGTCACTGCCAGCTCACCATAAAAATTCACCATAAAAAACCAGGGATGTGGTCAACAACACAGGGCAATGTTGACCACAATTCTGAAAATTGATGTGAAGTCTATTCCCCCAGATCCAAAATGTTGCCACTCTTCATGAACAGGAAAATGAAACTACTAGCTTTGGAAAGCCTTTCTTTCCCCCCCAGCTCCTCTGTCTTCTGAGATCTAAAGAAGTTCTTCAGTAGACTTTGCACCCACTACCAATTAACAAAGCAGCAAGGATCTATGAAGTGCCTGCTACTTGCCAGTCATTAAGCCATGGGGAGAGCAGGAGATAAAATAGAAGAGCCTTTGCCTCCAAGAAGCTCACTTCTATTGAAATGGATGTGAATAAGTATATAAAAGATATGTTCGAAAGCCAGAAATTTAATCTAGAAGCCGGGGGAACTGGGAAAGGTTTTATGCAGAAAGTGTGCTTGAATCAAGAAAGCAAGATTCCAGTCAATAAGCATTTTGTTAAATGTATTATTTATTTATTTTAAGCATTCTTTTTACATTTTGAGTTCTAAAGTTTTTCCCTCCCTCCCACACCTCCATCACCCACTAAGAAGACAAGCAATATGATATCAATTAGCCAGTGAAATCATGCAAAACATTTCCATATTAGCCATACTGAAAAGAGAAAAGAAAAAGATGAGAAAATTCTATTCCAATTTGCACTCAGTGCCCATCATTCTCTCTCTAGAGGGGGATAACTTTTTTCATCATGGATCCATTGGAATTGTCTTGGATCACTGTATTGATTGGAGCAGCTAAGTCTTTCACAATTGATTATTATTAAAATATTTCTGTTATTGTGAACAAGGACGTCCTGATTCTGCTCATTTCCCTTTGCATTCGTTCACATCTTCTGAAAACTATGTGTTTATATTCTTTGACCATCTATCAATTGAGGAATGGCTGTTATTTTAGAACTTTGACTCATTTCACTATATATTTGAGAGATGGGTTCTTTTCAGAGAAACTGTTATTTTTTTTAATATTACTTGATCATCTATGGTACCTTTATCCACTGTATCACCCAGCTGCCTCTAGGGATCTGGCTTCTGCCTTTCTTTGTATTCCCGTCGCTTAGCATGGTGCCTAGACATAGTTGGAGCTTACTGAATGTTTATTAGCTAAGTATCTGACTAAATACAATTATTAAATTCTTCTCTTCTCTTCCCCCCACCAAGAGACAAGGAAATGAATATCCCTCCCCATTTAACAGGAGATGCTGGTGACTGTAGATGCAGAATGTTGCATACACCATTCAGCCACTATCAATAAATTAGTTACTTCTCCTGAAACTTTTTTAAAACAACTTCATTACAAAGAAAAGCTAGTTGCAAAGGGAAGTGACGATGTCTATTCAGAATGAGAGTGATACTAAAAAAGGTAAAAAGACCATTTAAAAATAGCCTCATGAATGTGAGAAGCTTCCCAAAATGTGGAAAATCTCCCTTCTAGTTAGACCATAACGTTAAATACTCCAGAGCAGGGACACACACACACACACACACACACACACACACACACACACACACACACACAGTGTTCTACAGGGATGTATAAGAGCTGGAGCCCTGCCATAGCTCAGCTGGACCAGAGCCCACATTCCACATTCTTGGTTCCCTTTTTCCCCTCAGAAAGTGGATTCCATTTTTAATGCAGTGGCTTGTAAAACGTCCCTGGCTTCGCTTCACTCTTGGTCTAAGGCTCTCTGGCTAGCCTCTTTTCCCCTTTTTCTTTTTCTTTTTTTATGAGGATGGAATTTAGGGTATGTCCTCACACAACCAACTACTCTGTTCTCCTGAAAACTAGTGTAAACTCACCCATGAAGGGTTGGTTTGGTTGCTGAGAGGAAATAACATTAAATGTTCCATATCCAGGAATTCCTAAGGACCACGAGTTAACTTTTCTTAAAAGCCAGTCACTATTGCCATCCCAGGAATGTTCCCAATAATACAACATGCCAGTTGTGCTCCTAGGTTTGTAGCTGGGCGGTGAGAAGGCGGGTGTCTAGGGTGGGGGAGGAAGGTGTCTGTCAGGTCATCATGGTATTGGCAGAGCCAAGCAAATGCCCTCACCACCCTTAAAAAGGTCTCAAGCTGGTATGATTGGGAGTCCGAAGGCCAGCTTCAAGCAATGCAGCATCTTCCTGCTGCTGGCGGATCGGATTTATTTGATAAACAGCGGTGATTTCCTCCAAACAGAGATGCCAGGTTTGCCGATGGAGCTAATTCTCCTCTGAAAGGATGTATCCCCTTGAATGGACGGTGCCAAATTCCAATGAAGAGCAATGGGTAGGCATTGTGTGGGTCTTATTGAGACTCTACGGGCTTTGGTCAACAGAAAACATCTCCCTGGATCCATAGTGTCTGCAAGATGGCGGGTGGTGAAGAGTTTCTATTTCCTGAAGTATCTATCTATGCTTTCCTTGGGCAGTGTGATTGCTCCCTCCTCCCCAACCATGCACAGCCTTTCTCTCTGACCTGCTATGATGGCCAGCCCTGGGTGCCCTGCTTCTAATGTCACCCTCATTGCTGAACCGGCACTTGCATGACAATGATAATTACCATTAAAATTATAGCTAGCATTTATATAGCACTTACATTGTGCTAAGTATCTCATTTGATTCTCACAACAACCCTGGGCAGCAGGTGCTATTATTATCCCCTTTTTACAGATGAGAAAACGGAGGCAAACAAGGTTAAGTGACTTGCCCAGGGGCACACAGCCACAAAAGGTC
The DNA here is from genome assembly GCF_027887165.1 of Monodelphis domestica. NCBI lineage: Eukaryota > Metazoa > Chordata > Mammalia > Didelphimorphia > Didelphidae > Monodelphis > Monodelphis domestica. The sequence goes on along the minus strand of NC_077232.1, from coordinate 293,029,434 downwards.
TGAGGTCAGATTCAAACTCAAGTCTGACTCCAGGTCCAGTGCCACCAAACTGTCCCTAATGAACAAAACACTGAGCTCATCCTTGAAGCCTGGCCAGCTAGGCAGGAGCTGTAAGAGCATCTATGCACTCTGTGGGAGTGGAAGGAAGGAAGGAGGAGGAAGAGGAGGAGGAGGAGGAGGAGGAGGAGGAGGAGGAGGAGGAGGAGGAGGAGGAGGAGGAGGAGGAGAAGGCTACAGGGGAAGCAAGGAGCCTGGGCAGCTACAGGGCTCTTCATGTACTGGTTAATCCCATCTAACCTTTTCAGTGAATTCTACGACTATTTAAGCAGCAGCAGCATCATCATCATAACTAGCATGTCTATAGCTCTTTCAGGTTTACTAAGCACTGCATAAACATGCTCTCATTTGATCCTCACACTGACCCTGGAGGTAGGCACATTATGATGTCATTTTAAAGATGAGGAAACCAAGGCAGGCAGAGTGAAGTGTCTGAGGCTGTATCTGAACTCAATCCAAGTTAGATCACTTCCAGGGCCCAAAATTTACATTCCCATGTAACATTTAAATTAGTTTCTCTACTAAAAGTATTATATTTTAGAGGTTTATTAAGATTATTCGAAATCAGGGATACAAAAGAATAAACCACGTGCCCATGGCCGATTTTGAAAAATTCAGAATCCCCGCACTTAGTCTACTCACTACATCCTTGCAATCTCCGAGTACAGGAAGAGAGCGAAGTAGGCATTACAGTCAGTTTAAATACAAATTGTGATCTCGGCCAAGGTGGGGAATTCATGTGAGATTATAGGGAATTCTGGGAACTGCCAAGGACTTCTGGGGATTGAAGTCTGGGGTTCAAATCTCCATTTTCACATTCCCCCGTTTGATTGTTATTGGGAAAAGTTTCCCCCCAAAGGATCATGAAAACATAATCAACTTCAAGATTACAATAATTTGAGGATAAGAGAAAAAGAACAAAACCAATAATTGCTAGACGCATTGACAAAAGAAAACAGTTAAGGGGAAGTCTCCTTTGGCATGAAAGTATACGTACAAATAAATGTTCAATCAACCACAACCAAAGTTCACTCTCGATCTTCTCGTGCAGCTTGTGGTCTGGAGGCATCTTCATGGTGTCTTCCCAAACAGTTCAGTTTCTGGATTCAGAAAAGTAGAATGTTTCTTAACCTAAAATTCTTCTCAAAAGGAATTTAAACTTTGCAATTTAAAATCATAATATTTTTACATTCCCCCCTTGAAGAGGGTGATTGAAAAACACAGGGATCGTTTAGGGATACATGGCTGAGTAATGAGGTATGAATCAATTGGCAAGAGAAATTAAAAAGACATCAGAAAAATCCAAGTAAAAAAGATAATTTCTGGATGAAAATATAGACTATTAAAGTCTTATGTGTAAAAATTCTAAGTAAAGGAAAAACAAATCTGTAGTAGGTCCTTGAATCAAGGCCCAATTAAAATGATATAAACAAGTAAGCATTTACCCAGTCAGTAGCCAGGACTACAGAAAGTTTGCCACACTATGAAAGACAGAAAAGGGACTAGATTATAAGAGCCAAGTTTGGGATACTCGTCTGTAAGTATTTTCCCAAAGAGTGTGGATACAAGGAAGGCCTACGTCTTAACGTATGTTAAGTGTGGCAACCTTGAGTCTTCACATTAGGTTCAAGTCCTTTGTATTGACTTAGAAGTGCATCAATCCTTCCTTCCTGGATTGGTTTCTTTGGCCCTATGTAATGGCTCTTTTGTATATCTTGTCCTGGAATCAGACAGACTCATTAAGCAAAGTCCCATAATTTTTTTAAAACAATTAGTAGCATCATTTTTATAGTCTCAAGCTTTTGGGGCATGCATTGAAATTATAGCAAATGTATTTTAAACTTATAGTAAATCAAAAAAGTTAAAGAAAATCTTAATACTGGTGACATGTGCTTCAAATATAAAAAGGAGAGAAAAAATAAAAAACTGAAATAGTATATTGCATATGCAAGAAAAATATAATAAAAGAGTTTTAAAAATAAAAATATAGCTTATAATCATTGACACTGTGTCAGCTAAGAAAATATAGAATATAAGGCTTTCTCACCAAAAATGAGATCCATTTCCTCTTCCTCTCTGGCCATGATCCACTGTGAGTACAAGCAAATGAATTTCACAAGGTAACAGTTTTTTTTTATAAAGAGCAGTAGTACAAATATGTAGGTATCAATATCCCCAAAATTCTCAATATTCCAGTTAATTACAATAACAAACAAACCCACTATCATTTTTTACATAAGTTGCTGTATGGCATTTTTAAAAGCCTATGAACTGATGGATATTTGTCACAATTTTTACAGATGTAGCAAATCTTTCAACCTTGGTAAACATTTTTTTGACAAAGTAAAACTCATTTGGGTCTAGAACATCATCAAGGAATCTAGATATTACAAAAAATGTGGCAGAGAAGTCTAGGAAAAACCCAAAGCCCTGTACTGTTGATGTTAAGTAAAGTGAGCTGAAATTATAAATGAGAAATGCTCCTCTTTTGGGAGTCTTCCAGGGGTATTATATGCCCTGGGATTAACTTCCCAGCTTCCGTTCACATTTTTATAAATGTGGGAGGTGGGGATTATAATTGTGATTTCACTTCAGCTACTAAAATGGGCCTTACTTCCTGTTAGGGGCAGGCAAAATGACCAGAGACTGTTAAGAAAAATTCTAAAAATCATGTCTAAAGAACCCTTAAAATCAATTTCAGATATTTAACTCATTAAATTTTCCAAAGGTTGTTATACAATTGTAGCAATTTTCTGATGGAGTCCATCCATCATCTATGTGACAATTTACAAAGTCAAAAATAGAAAAGCTGTTTTTATATGGTTAACTCAATAATATTTTCTTCAGTATAGGTATAGGGGGAAAGCAACAGAATTTAACAGTTTCTAGCATTATTGGTTTTGTTCTTTTCCTCTTATCCTCAAATTATTGTAATCTTGAAGTTGATTATGTTTTCATGATCCTTTGGGGGGAAACTTTTCCCAATAACAACCAAATGGGGAATGTAAAAATGGAGATTTGAACCCCAGACTTCAATCCCCAGAAGTCCTTGGCAGTTCCCAGAATTCCCTATAATCTCACATGAATTCCCCACCTGGGCCGAGATCACAATTTGTATTTAAACTGACTGTAACGCCTACTTCACTCTCTTCCTGTACTCAGAGATTGCAAGGATGTAGTGAGTAGACTAAGTGCGGGGATTCTGAATTTTTCAAAATCGGCCATGGGCACGTGGTTTATTCTTTTGTATCCCTGATTTCTAATAATCTTAATAAACTCTACAAATATAATACTTTTAGTAGAGAAACTAATTTAAATGTTGCACCCATAGATCCTCTTTGCAGATGGTGCCTCAAATGTGAAGTTCCCACCAATCCAGGATTCCCTCTTGGACCCTAAATTGCCATCAATATTGGAAAATTATTTAGAGGTCCATGACACCAGACATCCAACTCTGAATTGATGGAATGAGTAGTCTCTGAGAAGAGCCTTTAATTTTAAAGTTTTAGCCCCAGATGAGGTAGGTCTCTCAAAGAGTGCCACAGAGATCAACCTCCAGTACCAGACTACTAGTAATCACTGGAATAGCTGCACGGGGGATGTGATTATCACCTTTGCAGAAAACATTCATCTGGCAGAGATCACTAAGATGGGACGGAGGATTCAGGACCCAAAACATTTTTGTAATTCAGTTCAATTATACTGAATCCAAAATGATGGTGAGAACAATGGGCTAAAGCAATCGAGATGAACCTGAAGCTATACAGGCAGATTCCTTGATTGGAAATGGAAAGTCCCAGGTGTAGTTTAAAAAATAATGAAACCCTCGAACCAGGGACAAGAAGGGAAAACCAGAGCTAGAGAACAGTTCTCTTGGAGAGGAATTCCAGTAACGTGGCAACCACAGTAACAAAAAATTGCAATCATAACTCTAAGAATTGCTCGTTGCCGGCATGTCTCTATGTCTTGAAAGCTTGCAAAGTGTTTTTACATGCATGATCTCACTGGGCCCCCCCCCAACAAACCTGGGAAGTAGTTGCTATAAATATCCCCATTTGAGAGATGAACAGACTGAGCCTGAGAGAGAAGTCGAATGCCTTGCGCATGATAAGTCAGTCAGATGAGTGAAAGATCCAGGCTCAGCTCACTTCCCCTTAATTCCCCCATGTACCAAAAACTGAGAGCTGGGTAGAACAATGAAAGATCAGACAGAAAGAAGTCCAATAAAGAGCTGCAAGTAGAAGGTAGAAGAGGGGCTCAGGAGGAGGGCTCCTGCCTGGAGGCGGTGCTAGAGCAGGAAAGGAAATCAAGGCACAGCCTAATCAAAGGAAGTGATTCTACCTGGACAGCCACTGTTCTAGGGCAATGTCAGTGCCATCGGGCTTGGGGCATTCCACTGAGGTAAATGAGGTAAACTTGGCTTCCTCCACTCTGCAGACTTTGAGAAGTATCATTTGGGTCACCAGCAGGATGCTCCCAGGCTCTGCTAGGAGTCTTCCCCCTGGATCTTCAGCTCTGCACTGGCCTCACCCTGGGGCTGCTAGCCATTTATCAGTGAGGTCACACATCTAGAGCCAGAAGAGACCTTTGATACCATCAAGTTCACCCCCATTTTTCAGATGAGGAAACTGAGGCACTATGAGGTCAAGTTTCTTGCCCAGAGTCAAGTCCTCACAACTCCCTGTCCAGTGAACTCCACAAAGCAACTCATTTCTTTCCTTTTCTTTTTATTGTTGGGCAAAACACACTTCCATATTGGTCACATTTGGTCATACAAAACCAAAATGGGGATAGAGAGCATTCCTTGTCATAAATCTTTCAGGATTGTCCCACATCATTGCATTGCTGAGAGTAGCCAAGTTTTCGGTCAATCATTGTTCATTATTGCTGTTACTGGGTACAATAATCTCCCAGTTCTGGTTATTTCTCTCTTCATCAGCTCCTGCAGATCTTTCCAGCTTCCTCTGAAATCATCTTGCTTTCATTTCTTATAGCACACTAGTACTCCATCGCATATCACAATGTGTTCAGCCATTCCCCAACTGATGGACATCCCTTCAATTTCTGATTCTTTGCCACGACAAAAAGAACAGCTATAAATATGTTTGTACAAGTAGGTCCTTCCCCCTTTTAATGATCTCTTTGGGATAACCAGATCAAAGGGTACACATTGTTTTATAGCCCTTTGGGCATAATTCCAAATTGCCCTCCAGAACAGTTGGATCGGTCCACCAACAATGCATGAGTGTCCCCATTTTGCCACATCCCCTCCAATATTTACCATTGTCCTTTACTGCTGTATTATTGGCCAATCTGCTAGGTGTGAGGTGGTACCTCAGCAGAAGCAAGCCACTTCTGACACTCATTGTTGGCACTAGTTGTCAAACAGGAATCTAACCATCAAATACCCAGGCTCCCCAAAGAACTGTTAGATATTCACTTTATTTTTATTATTCATCAATTATGTCTAAATACAGTGTTCCGATGGTTGCTGCATTATGATTGTGAGCCTGTATCCTGCTTCCCATTGGCATTCTGCGGCTTGGCCTATGAGCAGTCGCCAGTGTTCCATCACAGCCAAGTATCAGCAGAGGTTGCCCCATACTAGGCCATGCCATCCTGGGCTGGGGGATTGTGAGGTCAGGGCTAAACTGGTGGCCCATCCGGCCATTCCCAGAGCATTTGAGGATCTACTTCCATTGGAAAATTAAAAGTCCCTCTGCTCTTTATGGAGGGCGCAGCCATGAGTCCAGACAGGAAATTTCTGCTGCTTTAAATCACATTTAGTTAGGCTAAAAAAAGCGATGAGGAATGAGCCTCATGGCTTACTTTTTCCAGGCTACAGAAGGGAGGGAGCCAAGAGAACCCCACTGAAGCCTCCTCCCTGAGAGAAGGCCTCTTCTCTGGGTCCTGCCACGTCTGGGACCAGCTTCTCTGCTCCACCCTGCTTCGTGCTTCTCGTTTCTAGGACTCCAGCACACTTTTCTCTAGTGACTTGCCCAGACAGTCTAGTGGGCCTTGGGACCTCAGAGAGCTCTCCCTTTCATGTCTGATCTGTGGGCGAGAAACTACGTCTTGGGGACCTCAGCGGGTCTGCTCACTTTGGCTTCTCCATTCGTGAAATCTCAAAAGACCAGTCAAAAAGTAGAAAAACGGAGAAGTAGCCTTCATTTCCCCCCTTGGAGAGCTTGATGGCCTCTGTAAGCCAAGCAGCCTTGAGTCTGTGCCCTCAGGGCCCAGCATGAGCCCCAGCCATCCCCTCTCCCTCTCCCTTAGTTAGGTGGGTCTTCAGAGGATGGAGAGCCTGTCACTAGACTCAGGCTCAAGACCCTCCTGAGAGTCAGAAAGCCCTGGGCAGGACCAAGGCAGGTGGGGAGCTAGAGGCGGGCATCCCCAAAGGGCAGCTGGGCCAAGGGGCCCTGGTATAGGAATGTGGTGGTGAGCTCCACAACTCCTCCTCTCCCCATCTTCTGGCCCCTGATCTGCCCTCCTTGGGGCTCCCCACCAGAGCTGGTCCCATCTTCCCCCAATCAAAGGTCACCCTCCTGGCTAGCCCTCCTCCTGCTGCCCCACCTCAGGCCAAATGCCTTAGCCCTAGAAGCAGCTGGCACAAGGGAGGTGCTAAGAGGAAAGCAGACCCCCTCAGATCAATTCCCACCAAGGTGTGAATGACCCACAGATTCCACCTGGTTGGGATCACGTGCATTTCAAAGGAGGAGCTCTTTAAACAGTTGAGTCTACCCAGTAATGGGGAGGGGGGGCATGCCAACTAAGGACATTGCTCCCTCTCTTTTTTCCTTCCCTGGCCAATGGCGAGGGAGTCCACCCATCTCCTGGTCCCTCAGCGCCTCTCTACAGGGATGCTGACCCCGGACAGGCACTTTCTCTCAGCTTCCAAAAGCTAAGACACAGATGGTCAGGCTCTCATAGGGAGGGGAGCTTGGAGATCATTCTGTGAGGACCCTTCCCCTTGAGAGAGGAAACAGGCTCAGGGAGGGAGAGGAAGGTGGACACGTGGCTAGAGTGGAAATTGCCCCCCCCCCACAGGAACACTCGCAACTCTGCCTTTTCACCAGAGCTTTTCTTTCTTTGGGGCTATGTGTGTGTTTCTACACATACAGACACATATATGTATATTAACATATACATTGTGTCTGGTTAGTTTTTCTACATTTTCTGTTTCCTTGATGTGTTTTGTTTTTACCATCAAACATTTAACAGAGTGCCTGGCATATAGTAGGTGCTTAATAAATGTTTATTGACTTGACTTATTAACATTTTCTGATTCCTTTCAGTCTCCTTATAAAGGAAGACTAACAATAAGTGACCTCCTCCGAGAGTGCATACAGAATTCTCCAGCTGGGGCACCCCATCCCCCCATCTCTCTTTGTCCAAATGAATTTTCTCTCCTTACCCCATTGGATGGGGAAGAGAAAAGCAAACGTTTCTAACAAATATGTATGTTTCAAGAAATAAGGAAATGAATGATTTTTTTTAAAAAATATGGAAAGACTTGCACAGAGTGATCAATGTAGAGAAACGAGCGATTTCAGGAGAACAATTAATGTTATTATGCCAATATCATAGAAATGAACCGTTTTAAGGATTTTTGTAAACTAAGGAAGGATGAAATGGGAAGAACCAGGACAAGTTTGTCCAGTAGCAACATCATAAAAAGCCAAACAGCTCTGTGAGCTCTAAGAATGCTGATCAATGACCATCCATGATTCCAGAGGACCAATGCAGAAAGATTCCCTCTATGACAGAGGGATGAAGGATTAGGGTGTAAATTTTTGTGCATCTCCATTGAGCCAATTTGTTTTTCTCCTGTGCCAGATGTTTTCGAAGTCTTTTCTTTCTAGAATAAATTCTGAAATCACATTTCCCTGTTTTCCAAGATCTCCCCTTCCCAACCTAAAGGCTGGGGCAAAATCTGGTTGCTCACATCCTCTTAGCAAAGAGAGGGAGAAGCCAAGACAAAATCAGGTGGAAGACCTCCAGAGTAAGCACACTTATCTATGCAGAGGCTGGGAGATCCTCCTCGCCCTTGATCTTTCCAGATGGAGGGGTGTTAGACTCAGTGGTCCACTGCTCCCCACTCCCTATCTGAGTAGCAACAATCCTTGGGGAGATGGGAGATATGGGAAAATTCTCTCAGACTTTAGAAGGGCTGAACTGCTGCACAGGATCCTCAATTACTGTTTCCTGCTCTAGATCTCACTTCCCTTTTCCTTGCTAAAGAAATAGAGACCCAGAGCTCTGTGATGGCTTGACTTCTTATGTTTGTCCACAATCTTTCCCAATCCTCTTCTTTCCAAAGCAAATATCACTTTTCACTTTCCCCTAAGCTTGACCATCCATCCAACCATACATTCAATAAACATTTATGAAGATTCCTGGCATAAATTGAATGCTTCTTAATAGTTAACTGAAGTGCTGTTTGCAGAGCACGGTACTAAGTTCAGGTTGGGGTAGAGTTGCATAAAGGCATGATCCCTGCCAAGTATATAATGGTAAACGTGGAGAAAGGAGGGGACTTGTGCCTATAACACAGTTTAAGTTTAATTTGCAGCACTCACATTTTCTCACAAGCTTTCCTAAATCCAGACAATGAACAAAACAATAAATCGTGTTGTAGAAGTTGTGGATTTCCAAGGTGTAAATACTCATGCTCAAAATTTAACAGTTGGGCTCAGTAAGGCCTGAGTTCAAATCCTGACTTATCCACTTACTAGTTGTATGATCATGAGCAAATCATGTAATCTTCCTCAGCCTCAGTTTCTATATATGGAAAATCATACCTTCTGGTGTTGTTGTAAGGATTAAATTAGATAATATATGTCAAGTGTTCATCAATACTAAGTATTATTATTATTATTTGATTAATCAAACAACAATAATAAAAATCACATGTAGGACTTTAAAATTATAAAAATTTTAAGGGAAGCAATATCTTTAAAAGTAAAAAGAGAAATAACCATTCTAATTCTAAAACCATATTATAAAATAGTAGTCATCAAAACAATTTTGTATTGGTTAAAAATAAATTAAGAAAGGAAATTTGTGTAATAGACTGAGCAAAGAAGGGTTAGAAGTAGCTGAACTCAATAACCCATGGTTTGATAAAGCCAAAAACCTCAAATGGTTAGGGAAAATCTCCCTATTAGACAAAAATTTGTGGGAAAGGCAAGAAGTAATTTGGCAGAATCTAGTTGTAGAACAAATTTTGCATGATTTACCACAATAAAATCAAAGTGGATGGATATCCTGAAAAAATAAAAGTCATGTGACAAAAATAAAATTTAAAACATTTCCAAATTAAGAAGGAATCAAAGAAGATATCTTCCACATCTATGGCTAGAGGACAGATTAGAGTTTATCGCAAAAGACAAAATCTATCATTTAGATTACTCTAATTTGGAAAGCTTTTGCATAGACAATATTAACACAACTGGAAGAAGAATAGAAGCAAATGATTGGGGGGAAATCTGTGTATTATAATATCTCATAGAGGTTTAGATCCAGGCAGTTACCAGAAATGTACAAGACTCAGAGCCATTCCCTAAAAACTAAGTCAAAAAAACATGAACAGGCAGTTCCCAAAAGAATGGCAAACTGCTAACAACATTGTTCCAAATCTCTGATAAGAGAATGTAGATCAAAGCAACTCTGAGGTTTCGCCTGGTGCCTACCAAATGGAATAGGTGATGAATAGTCAATGTTGGCAGGAACACTACTGCATTGAGCTCTGAATTGGTTCGATCAATCTGGAAAGCAATTTTCAAACTATTTTAAGAAAATGACTAAGTTGCCCATATGCTTTGATCCAGAGATTTCACAACTGAACATGTACCACAGAGAAGTCAAATCCCCGTGTTCAGAAGGCAATCTTTCCGTGGGGGTGGGGGGGGGAGGGATCCTGAAATCTTACCTCTGGGGCTGGAAGGGAACTTGGAAAGCAACTACTTCCAGGAAGACAGGCTCAGCCCTAAATAAACTTCGTCCCCAAACAGGACAATAACATGCCCCATCCTCTCTATTCCCCCGGGAGAAACGGGCCATTCTCCCCTCCCATTTCACTCTCTATCTTGGAGAGTTGGAGGGGTCCATTGAGTCCACCTCTTCCTTCCGTTGTCGCATAGATGGAGAAATCAAGGTAGCCCAGAAAAGGGAAGGGACTGGTCCAAAGCTCTAGGATAGTGATTAGCAGTGTGTGATTTGAACTCAAGTCTCTTGGCTGTAGAGTCAGTGTTCTCTGCACAGGCACACAGCACAGTGGCCGCTGGCTCCCCAGCCCCAGTCCTAGTCCTAAAAAGCTAGGGCTGCTCTGTCCCAGAGCCCCACTGGGAAGCATAATACAGTAAGGGCAGCTGTTGCTGGATTCCACGGGGCAGTGAAAGCATTGAGATCTCTCCGCATTGGATTGCTGCAAGAAGGCGGAGGGGGAGCAGTGCACTGAGCTAGCTCATCTGGAAGGTTTTCCAGATGCTGCGGAGCCTGGCAACGGTCCAGCTGGGGAGCCTGCAGTCCCCGGGCCGCCCATGCCGCTGCCGCTGCCGCAGTGAGAGCCGCAGTGCCAGATTCCTGCAGGGGCTTCCTCTCCCACCCTCAGCCCCATCGCCTGCCAGCCTGCCTCCCCCACCCCCACCGCAACCCCATCTTTCTCTTCCCCCCATCGCTGCGCTTTCATTCCTTCCCCTTCCATCCCTTTCTCCTTCCCCATCCCCTTGTAGACCAGGCACAGGAGGCAGCTCCATCCATCCTTAGAGACATCCTCCTCCAGGAGGAAAATGCACCCCCGAGGTGCAGAGATGCTGTGGGTGGGCAATACTCTGCCCCGCAGAATGGAACGACGCCCGAAGGCCCCTCTGAGGAGATCTTTTAGTGACCATATCCGAGACTCCACCGCTAGAGCCCTGGACGCTATCTGGAAAAACTCAAGAGAGAGACGACTGGCAGGTGAGGGGCAGAGGGGGAGCAGGCTGGAGAGATGAGCCAAAGGAGCAGCTGAGCAGTGTTAGCTGGCACTGACTTGGGGACCTCCTGGGCTCATCAGCTGAGCAGAGCCCATCTCTGCACTGCCCTGGCAGCTGCCCCTGCTCTTGGGTGCTGGGTAAGGCTGGTTATTTTTAGACGAGGTTGCCTGGCTTAGGAATTGGGAGGAGTAAAGCTTGATGTGAGATTTTTAACCTTGAGCAAGAAAGTCATGTCCCAGAGTTTTCCATAGCCCAGATCCCTGGGGTGGCCCCCTTTGCTGAGGATGTGACTCAGCTCCTGGGCATTGCTGGTGTGGCCTGATGTGGCCCAACCTAGAGCGGGCATCTCCCTTCTGTGCCCTGCAGCTGGTGCTATTGTAGTCCTGCCTACCAAACTGAGTGCCAGCTGGCTAAGGAGGGCAGAACAGGAAGGTATTACTGGCATTTCCTCTGGCAACCTCTCACTGGGCCTTAGTAGAGGCATGCATTGGATGTATCCTGAAAGAGAATGGGAGTGGCACTCTTCCACCAGCTGGCATGGCTGCCATCCCCTGCAGCCCTGAGAAGAGGGGTCACTTACAGAAAAATGGAGGAGAAAGTCTCATTTTTACTGATTAGCAAACCCTGCCTCTGTAGTGGACAGAGCCCTGGCCCAGAAGAGATCAGGAAGAACCATATTCAAGACCCACCTCTGGCTATGTAACCCTGGCCAAGTCATTTGACTTTTCTTGGTGCCCTGGGCAACAAGCTCTCTAAGACTAAGGTATAGTAAAAGTGCCAGCCTGCATTGGTGAAGGGAAGTCTTGATGCCTGTGATGTCCCAGGCTCAACGTGGAAACCAGCTCCAGCCCATTCTTCTTATCCAGTCATTGGTAATCCCAAGAATGGTTGGCATCTGAGGATTGAAGCATGGGGGGCAAAGATGGGGCCATCTTTGTGGAATAGTCTCCTTTGTGACCAGGAGTGGATTTCTGAGTCAGTCATGAATCCCACCTCCCCTTGGATGGAGATCTGGGGTCAGTTTGGTCAAGGCCATTGCTATGTTGGATGGACTGGCCTCAAGAAGGCCCTGTTTGGTGCCTGGGAGTGTTTTCTGGGAAGAGCCCAGATTTGTGCCCAGCAGTCAGTCCCTCAAAATATTTCATGTTGCCTTTTCTATTAGTATGTAAGCTTTCCTAGGGTCAAGAACTGTCTTGTCTTTTGGTTTGTTGTTTTTTTTTAACCCTTACCTTCCATCTTAGAATCAACACTGGGTATTGGTTCTAAAACAGAAGAGTGGTAAGGGGTAGGCAATGGGGGTTAAGTGACTTGTCCAGGGTCACACAGCTAAGAAGTGTCTGAAGCCAGCTTCAGACCCAGGACCTCTCATCTCTAGACCTGGCTCTCAATCCACTGAGCCACCCAGCTAGTCACAACATCTCTATCTCTTTACTAAAAAAGAATGGCAGGAACCAAAGTACAAAAGTCCTCGCCTACCCACTTCCATCGGAGAACACATTCTCCTCTAAGAGATTAAACTCCTTGAGGACAGGGACTCTTTTTTGTCTATCTTTGCATCTCAGGTGCTCAGCACAGTGCCTGGCACATAGCTAGGACTTCATCAGTGCTGACTCTACCTCCTTAGCCTCTGGGGAAGTACACTCAAATTGCATTAACTACGACATGGGGCTTAGCTGAGAGACCAGTTCTTCCCCAGATTTCCAGATGGGGTGTCTGGGTGGCCAGTCAGCCACGTAGGCTGCTCCTAGTGAGATGCTGCTGCTGCCACTTCCAGCTCCAGGTGTGATGGGCTGTCCCATTGCTCTTCTGTCGTCTCCTAGCTCCCAAGCTCCTAACCTGAGCAGTCTCCAGGTCGAGTTAGCCCAAGACCAGGAAAGAATGAGACACAGCAGCAGAGGCAAAAGCCCTGCTTCCACAGACACCTGGTGGTCGGGTGGGGAGACAAAGCGGCCGGCCGGCCGGCCGGCGGAAAGCCCACATTCATAGCCCACCCAGAGGCTTACAGTGCCTCTGTAATCCCTCAGCACCACTGGAGAGAAAGGCATTGTCTGTTTGAGCCTTCTGGGTGCATGCTCAGTCGTAGCTCCACAGGGTCTCGTCCCAACCCAAGGAGCTGGGCTCCATGTTCTCTAGAGCAGCTTCCAATCGAAAATCAGCACTCCTAGGATGCAACCATATTTACAGGGAATAGCTTTGGTCAGCGCAGCTACTGATCTCTTGGGACAGGAAGGAACCTGTGATTTCATGAGGTAGAAACCTCCTAGATGAGGGACGATCACCCCCTCTCAGGTAGAGACATTTTCACTACAAAGCTCCATCCCGTTCCCTCCCCTGGGTAACGTTGCCTGGCCATCACTATAGAGAAACATCGCCCCACCACCACCAAATTAGACGATGGCCTCTGTGTATTGACCTCAGGAAATGGTTTACCAGTTTGCCTCCTGGCCTTGGCCATTTCCAGTAAGGAACATCCTTGAACTTGTCAAGACTGCTTCTAGCCCTCGATAATAGACCTCTCAGGCAGATGATAACCTGTCGCTGCGGCAGGGCTATGTCACATGAAAACTAGGTCCAGAAAAAGCACAGCCCCTGTCTCTTGTAAGAAGGAACCACAAAGAACCATCCAGAGGATCAGGGGAGATTCCTCTCCACCCTGGGGATAAGAGGTGTCTCAATCCAGTTAGACCTAAGGAAAAGACCCAGGAAGAATATGGAAGGAAGAGGCACCTTGGGACCCCAAAGATTACTCCTCAGAGCCACTAGCCTCTCAGCTCAGGCCTTGGTTCTTCATTTTCTGATTCCAACAACAACACCAATGGCAATAATTCCATGGGTCTGGAGTCAGGAGCCTAAGGGGCAGCAGCTCTGGCCTGGAGAAGATGGTGGTTATCTCAGTATCTTCACTAGAAGAACAGGGACACAACTGCAATGAGCTTCCTTACATCCAAGGGCAACTGTCAAGATTGAGGTGACTGCTTTGGGAAGAACTTGGATCTGGAGAGCAAGAGGTCTCAGCCATTGTCTCAGCTCATGATGATCTTGACTTCAGAAGGTCATAGTTAGAAAGGACCTCAGAGGCCACAGAGTTCCTGTCCACAAAGGGAAGAAAATAAGTAGCAAGGAAGTTAGATACTTGGACTCTCACCCAGCTGATCAGTAAATGCCTTTGAACCTGGATTTGAGCCAGCTTCTTTCTTCCTCCAATTCCAGTCCCCTAATCACTACGCAATAACTGCCTCCCTCACATCAGGTGGGATGTGTCTTCTTTTCTCTCAAGAGTGACCAGAGGAAGGAATAGCTAGGTGATTCAGTGGATAGAGAGCCATCCTGGATACAGGAGGATACTAGGTTCAAATCTGACCTCAGATACTTCCCAGGAATATGACTCTGGGCAAGACACTTAACTTCAGTTGCCTAGCCTTTACTACTCTTCTGTCTTGGACCCAAAACTTAGTATTAATTCTATGACAGAAGGTAAATTGTGTTGTTTTTTTAACTTAGAAAAGACTGAATCAGAAGCTTTCTTTGGTTCTTTTATTATCATAGCATCTGGTGACTCAAACCAAGTAGAACCAAAAACCCAGTCCCACTGGCCTGTTGCCTTGGGCTGAACATGGAAACCTGGCGTGGATGAGGGCCAACTTCAAACATTTAATAATCATGTAATCTTTGCTATAGACCACACCAGGCACTAGGAATACAAGTAGGAAGAATAAAACAATCCCTGTCCCCATCATGCTCAGTTTGGCTGGGACATTCAGATACACCGCATCCCTTCACTTTTCTCTACTCCATATAAGACAAAGAGAGCACTTGAGACATTTTGACATCTAATGAAGGGAACATTTTAGCTTGTCCCAATGGAGACCTGGAAGCTGTGACTTAAAGCCACTCTTTTTGTATACAAAGTCATCCCTCCAGGACAATGACAGAGCAAATGATAGATGTCCGCTCATCATGCTCCAAGCTAACTAACTGATTTCATGGATGCATCTAAAGAATAGTCATGAACACTTAGACCAACTTCGATGGAAAGCTCCAGTGGAGTGCATCAGGCTCCAGGCTCTTTGCAATGACTTGGGCTGCTCATCAGATTGGCAGATAACCCCAAGGTTAGAGGGAGAGCTAATACAATGGATGACAAACGGCATCCAACACCAACTTGATATGCTACGTAACTATGAAGCCTCAAAGATTAAAATCAGTAGGAGAAATGGAAAGTCTTATACTTGAGTTAAAAAAAATTCACTTGACAAATGCAGTAGGGGAAGCATCTTGAGGCAGAACTGTGTCTGAAAAAGATCTAGAGCTATTCTACTGGGCTGCAAGCTCACATGATGTGGTAGCCCCCAAAAGCCATCAAAGGGTCAGATCAGATGGCTACTGAGTGCCCTTCTGACTTTCAAAGTCTGTGGTCCTTCATGAAGGTCCTCAAGCAGAGTCTGGCTACATTTTGAAGGGGGTTTTCATTGAAGCATGGGTTGGACTTGATGACCTCTGAGAACGACCCCTCTCTGGCTCTGAGAGCCTGTGTCTATAGGCAGCTGACTGGCACTGATGAACGGAAGATCTGCCCCCATCCCACGCTTTTCAAGGGGCCATTCTATTAAACTGGCATTGTACATGTCTGATCCCTTACCCAGCAGTATCTCTGGCAGAATTCTCTCCTTTTTACTTTAACAAGAGGCCAATGATTCTACTGGGTCTATCCAGTAGTGTTTTCGCCTCCAGCCCTGCGTGGTTTTGGCTGAGTCTCTGAGCACTGTCTTTCTGATACTGGGCTCAAGGAGTAGGATGGGGGAACTAAAGAGATGTCTCAGGATTCATAGCAGCAAAATGGCACCCTGAAGCCTTAGCCCCTCTTTCTTTTCTTCTCTCTTCCTTCTCTTCCCTTCTTAGGCAGTCTTCTCAGTGCCTAGCTTATTAAGCTTCTGGGTAGCATAATAAGAGTGGATAAAGCACAAACGTGAAGTCTGAAAGATGTGAGTTCAAATCCCACCTCAGACACTTACTAGCTATATGAACTTTAGGCAAGTCACTTATCTTCTCCTAACCTCAGTCTCATATGTAAAATGAGGTTAATAGTAATAGCCCTTAGCCCACTAAGATCACCATGTATGAGTCCAACAAATGGGCAAAAACAAGGGCAGATCCAACATCTGGGCAGAGGGTCTGGGCCACAAACAGCAATGAAAAACTCTGCCTCCCTCAGATGTGAGGGTCTGTCTATAATCAGGCCTATGGATATTATGGGAGCTGGGTTATAATTTCTTCCTTCCTCCCCCCTTTCCCTTGGCCCCTGTCCAGATCGAGAGATACATAAACTACCCTTGGAGTAAATGTGTGTGAAGGAGAAGGAAGGAAGCAGAGCTCACCCAGGGGAATAAGGGTGGAAGGAACAGGGCAGGAAACTGGGGGGGGGGGAGTCCAGCCTGGTGAGTGCCAGCTATTAAGTATTAGACTGTGGGAATGCAAAGAAGAAAAATTACAAACAGAACCTTCCTCTAAGATGGCACAAACCCAGAGGATGGGCTGGCCACTGATGCAGTAGGAAGAATCCTAAAGGATAAATCAAAGACCCTAGATTCAAATCCTATCTCTTACAACTTTGCTACTTGGGTGATCTTGAGCAAATCACTTCTTCTCCCTGGCCTCAGTTTCTCCATCTGTAAAATTAGGACTAGATGGCCTGTGAGATCCCTACCAATCCTAGAAGTAGGATCTATGATTCTAAGTGAATCTCAAAATCTAAAAAAATAAATGTTGGGATCATTTTGGAAGTCAGCCAAGGATTCTTGGAATCTGGAGTAAGTCATCAGAAACCTTGTCTGCCCACTCAACGATCTCACTCACTAGCGCTATTCTACTGGGCTGCAAGCTCATATGATGTGGTAGCCCCCAAAAGCCGTCAAAGGGTCAGATCAGATGGCTACTGAGTGCCTTTCTGACTTTCAAAGTCTGTGGCTCAGATATTCCTTCATGAAGGTCCTCAAGCAGAGTCTGGCTACATTTTGAAGGGGGTTTTCATTGAAGCATGGGTTAGACTTGATGGCCTCTGAGAACGACCCCTCTCTGGCTCTGAGAGCCTATGTCTATAGGCAGCTGTCAAAGTATTTATTAGGCCCCTACTCTGTGCTAATGCCCCAATAATTCAATATTTCAAGAAAACAAAGAGCAGCTCCCCCTCCCCAGGCTAGGGCTCCCTCAGACATCTGATGCTCCTGTGGCTGTGACAGCTCAAGGCCATGGACCATCAGGGCTGTATGAGGCATGCTGGAACCACCTCTAAAGAGCCGATTGGTCAGTTTTGTGTATGAGCAGTTATACCTTGAAAATCAGCAAAGGCCACAAATCAGAACTGGATTTATTGATTTGTTGATTGTCTAGACTTAAGAAAATGATGATAAGACTTTAATAATGTAAACTAAACTTAAACATGTCTTGGGTACAATCTTTTAAGCTTGTTATTAAACATTAGCCATATCCCCCTGCTTGAAGGTCATCTAGTTCAGAGCCCTCATTTCACCAAAGAAAAAACTGAGGCCCTAATGTGGCCAGGATGGGGTGGGAAGAGAGGAGGAACTTTCCCAAGGTCCCAAGACTCTTAAATTCATAGACATTCAGAGATGGAAAGCCTATGGCAAGTCATGTGGTCCAGTCTCATTCTTTTTACATGAGAGTGACATGAATTTGGGAGATCCCAGGAGTCAATCTGGAAGCCAGAGGCTGTAATCCAAGGGTCTTTCCCTTACATAGTGTACCCCCTCCCGGCCCCATGATCCTTATTCTGCACAGCCAGTTGTCATGGGATGGGAAGAGGGTTAGATGGAGCCCTGGCCAATGTGTGGATGGGCCTGAGGCCCGACTACAGGCAGAAAGCATATTCAGAAGCCACTCTACTTGGGGAAACCCAGCAGAGGGCAGAGGGGAAGGCCTATCCCTTCTCTCTGAGCCTGAGTTGGTACTTAAGCCCAGGCTGGCTCTCTGGCCACTATATCACATGTCCCTCACTCAATGGGTACTCAATAGAACTCAAAGAAAGCCATGTTGGCCCTAGAAATGTGAATGAAAAGAAAGTTTTAAAATATGCTATTTTCCTGGAATGCTGTCCTGGACCTCAGGCTTACCCTTCAATCCATCCCTCCTCCTAAATTCCCCATTTGGGGCACCAGCCCTTCAGTGACCCAGATTCATAATTTCCTTTGTCAAGAGTGGTTTTTTTGGATGACTCCCCCAAAATGTGGGTCTTCTGCTACATTTTAGAATAGCTGTGATTTCCTAACTCTTGTATGTAAAAGACATAGTTTATGCTCATCCTCTCTGACTCTCAGTTGCCCTCTCTGTAAAATGGGGCTCAAGCACGGATACTACCAGTCTTCTTGGGGGAGAGAGGTCCTTGCACAATCTCCAGAGATGGAGAGATGACAGATGCTGTCAGAGGCCTGAGTGTTCTCATATTTTCACCAAATGCCCTGAATTCCTTTCCTTGGGATGTAGGTTTCTAGATTGTATGTGAGTCTAGTTATAATATAAGCCCAGTGCATCAGAAAGGTTTCATAAATGCCCAGAACCAGCTCTGGGAATGTCTGCCTTCCTTGGCCTCCCATGAAGAAGTTTCCATAAGAAATATCTGATGATGAAGGGTTCTCTCTCATTGCCCATGGGTTTCCTAGTCTCACCTCCAATGTGGCACCAGACATACCTCCTGCTCTGCCCTCTCTCCCCTTAGCAATTCTCTAAATTCTCTCTTTGTCTTCCCTGCTCTGCTTCTTCAAAGAGCTCACATTCCTACTCCTTTGGTGAAATTATTATTCGATTTTGTAGCTGAACATGGTGATAAGACTACCTCATCATTCTACTCCCCCCAATCTTTCCCAGAGAAATAGTCATCTTTAAATTGCTTTGTAAGCCATCAGTCACAAGCTAAAGGTTTGGAGACACACCCCCCCAAATGGGGGGCAGTAAGAGGGAAAGCTGCTAGGGGTGTTCCTCAAAAAGAATTGAGAAAGGGGGCAGCTGGGTAGCTCAGTGGATTGAGAGCCAGGTCCAGAAATGGGAGGTCCTAGGTTCAAATATGACCTCAGACACATCCCAGCTGTGTGACCCTGGACAAGTTGGACATAATGGACATAAATGGACAAGCTACTTAACCCTCATTGCCTAGTCCTCATTGATCTCAGAACCAATGCACAGTATTGATTCTAAAATGGAAGTTAGTGGTTTAAAAAAGGGGAAAAAAAGAATCAAGTATAAAGATAAGAATGACCCAAACAAAAACAAGCAATAAAATAAACAAATGAGGAATAAAATCCCAAATGAAAGTCCAAAACCCAGATAACAGCCATCTTGACTATGCTCTGTGTCCTCTCTCCTTTTGAATCTCTTTTCTGTTGGATCTTTCCTGGTTGGCATCTAATACACAGGTCTAGTCACAGTGAATATGGTTATATCTCTGCTTTCTCCAAAGGGTCATAGATAGAGTCAGAGCTGGGAAGGTCATGTGATCAAACACCTTCATTTTCTTAATTATTTTTTTCCCAATGAAATCGGCCTTCTCTACTTGCCAACACCTGCTCTATCACCCCATGTAACCCATAAAAGTATAGACAAACAAAACAAATTCCTACATTTACCATGTCCAGTTGCATTCTGTACCCTGAGTCCCTCCCCTCACCTATCATCAGATGGTGAATCACATTATCCATTCCCTGGAATAATAAACATATTCATTTTACAGATAGGGAAACTTGGACCCAAGAGCTTAAACAATTCTCCTAGGATTCCACAGCCAATATATAGCTGAACAGAGATGAGATTTGAAACAAGGTTCTCTGACTCCAAACTCCATGCTTTTCTCAATCTGCTAGGCCATCTCTCTTCATAGGGCATCATTTCATGCTTCTTTACACCATTTCCATATTTGTCATTCTGGTAGAGTAGGACTCTCACTATGCTGATAAGGGAACTTCCACGTATGTACTCTCTGCCATAGCAGGTCAGCTCTTTCTCTACCGTGATGTCTCAGAGAATTGCCTAGAGCTCTGAGATTCACCCAGTCTCACCACCAACATGGACATTCCCCACTCACAGTTCTTCATCCTGATAAATAAGGCAGCTGTAGGTACGTGTTTACAGGTGGCTAGTTTGGCTAGGATTCTAGAAAGGACAGCTGGTTTGTAGCCTTTTTTAGTGAGACTTGATTACATATCAATCAATCAATAAGTATTTTAGTAGGCACCAGTATATGACAAGAGCCATGCTAAGTGCTGGGGACACAAAGAAAGATCAAAGGATGTCCTTGCTCTCCGAGAACTCCCAACCTAAACAGGAAAGAGAATGTATAAATGTCCAAATGCCATTTTAATAGTACTAATATGGATACTGGGTACATTGGAGATCATCTCAGAGGGAAGACCTGAAGATGAAGGAGATTTGGACATCTTGCAGAAGGTGAGACTTGAAGGGAATCAAGGAAACTAGGAAGTGGTGATGACAATGGGGACAGAGACATGGAGCTAAGAGATGGCAAGGGGTCCAGTGTCATTGGATCAAAGAGTACATGGAAGAGGTTTAAAGTATAAGAAGACTAGAGAGAGAAGAGCAGTGGCAGACGATGAAGGGCTCTGAACACCAAGCAAAGCCTTTTGTATTTGATCCTGGAGGCAATACGAAAGTCTCAAATATATTAAATAGTGGGGTGACATGGTCAGATTTGCATGTGCTTCAGGAAAATCTCTTTGGTAGCTCAATAGAGATTGGACTAGGGTGCAGAGAGACTTGAGGCAGGCAGGTCCCCAGCAACTATTGCAGTTATCTAGGCATAAGGTGGAAGATGTGTCAGAGAAGAGGAAGGGCATATTTGAGAGATGTTTTCAGTATTATGGCAATTTGCCTCAACAACACAGATATGTCATTTTTGAATGAATTTTTCCAGTATGATGCCAATGGAGATGTCCACAAGTTACCCTGGCCTTCAGGTTGCATATACCCATGGAGCACCTAGTATAAAGGAGCCAGATCAAAACAGAACTGGGCCTCAGACACCTCCTATCTGTGTAACCTTGGCCAAGTCACTTAACCCCCATTGCCTAGCTAACCCGTACCACTCTTCTGCCTTGGTAGCAATACTTAATAGTGATTCTAAGGCAAAAATTAAAGGTTTAAAAGGAACAGAATTAGAGAGTAGTTGGCACAATGGCCAACTGAAAATTCAATCAAGGTTAAATAAAATTATGGTGTTATCAGGGCAAGGCCACAGGGATCCTGCCTTTCAGATTAGCAGCAACATTTCTATCTGAGTTTGCTGCTGCTTCCTGTAGAGGACCCCTCCTGCCAGGGGGCTGCAGACCATGTTTCTTTCTGAGGAGTCTCAGGGCTCCCATTTAGAGCCCCTCCAAGCAGGCCTCCATGTCACTGCTGGGCAAGATCTACACTTGGTGTCAGTCTTACTTAATGCATCTGGAAGCAGTG
Organism: Monodelphis domestica; assembly: GCF_027887165.1. Classification (NCBI taxonomy): domain Eukaryota; kingdom Metazoa; phylum Chordata; class Mammalia; order Didelphimorphia; family Didelphidae; genus Monodelphis; species Monodelphis domestica. The sequence goes on along the minus strand of NC_077232.1, from coordinate 293,007,931 downwards.
GTGAACCCTGGACTCAACTCATGTCAGCCCAGAGAAGAGCAGAGAGTCCATGGGCTAGGAGGACACAAAACGAAGGAATTCTTGAGCTATTTCAAGCCAACTAGACTTTGCACTGAAGCTCAGAGCAGCCTCTCGGTTTGGCCCATTACTCCAGTAAGGAGCAGGTCACTCCATCTCTTATCTATGCAAGGAAGGCCCCATGGAAGAGGAGTGCCAGCACTGGGCCCTGGCCAGCTCTCTGGGCTGGAATCCAAGAGAGACCCAAGGGCTGGTCTTCTGAAGTCCAGAGCATGGCTCCCCTCCCACATACCATGCTGGCTCTCCCCAACCTGTTCATCAGCAAGGCAGGCAAGAGGTCAGCCCATTGAGTGCATCCAGCGCCCCATGCACGGGATGAAGGGGGAAGACTTGGGCAGCCATTGGCTAACCAAGAGCACATCCATGAGACACGGGGTAACCTCCTGATCCTGGAGGGGCTGAAACCCTGAAGCCTGCCTGCTCAGATACCCAGCCACCCACCTGGGATGACTGGAGTACCTGATCCTGCTCACAGAGAACAGAGGAGCCTGTACTACACACAGAGCACACAGTGAGTTAAGGAAAGAATTCTCAAAAACCTACTTTGTGGAAGAATGAATGAATGAAAAAACACAGACGAGGCACTCATTCTGTGCCAAGCACTCTCTGATTGCTGGGGCTAAAGATCCAAAGGCCAAAGCAGTCCCTGCCCTCAAGGAGCTTCCCTACTAATGGAGGAAAACACAGGGAGATGGGTCAGGAAGGGGCACTTTCAGCTGAAGAATTACAGAGATGACAAGCATGACCTCAAGCAGCTCAGCACAAGCCAATGACTTTCCCAGGAAGAGAGCACAGCATGACAGACCTGGCTAGAGATACCCAGGGACAGTCACAGAGGAAACTGACTTCCCCCAGAACCACATTGCTCAAAAGGTCTCCCCTGGTTTGGGGCTCTTCCTCCATCAAAAACACATAGCTTGACTCTCAGCGTAGCATGAGTTAGAAACAGTAGCCAGAGGTCCAGGCTTTCCCTTTTTCTCCCATAGCCCAGGGACGGCCTGCAAAGAGAAAAGAGAAAAAGCTTTCTTGGACCTCATGGCAGCAGGTACTAGGTTCTTGCCCCAACAACTAAACCACCTTGTATCCCTACAAACAAGATGAGACATTTTCTCAAAAATGTATTTGCACACCATCAGAAATTCTGATGGAATAAGCAATGAGCCTATTGACTCAGGTTCTATTCCAATAAGGATGTTTTCTTAAAACTAGTGTCTTGAACTAATTTTTTTGTTTTTTAATTTTATTTAATTAAGAGAATTTTTCCAAGGTTGCATGATTAATGTTCTTTCCTTCCCCTCCTCCCACACCCCTCCTATAGCTGACAATTCCACTGGGTTTTACATGTGTCATTACTCAAGACCTATTTCCATATTATTAATATCTGCACTAGGGTGATCATTTAGAGTCTACATCCCCAATCATATCCCCATCGACCCATGTGATCAAGCAGTTGCTTTTCTTCTGTGTTTCTGCTCCCACAGTTCTTCCTCTGGATATGGATAGGGTTCTTTCTCATAAGTCACTCAGAATTGTCCTGGATCATTGCATTGCTGCTAGTAGAGAAGTCCATTACATTCGATTGTGGCACTATCTCTGTGTACAATGTTCTCCTGGTTCTGCTCTTCTCACTTTGCATAAATTCCTGGAAGTCGTTCCAGTTCACATGGAATTCCTCCAGTTCATTTTGAATTAGGTTATTGAGAAAGTGAAATGAAGCAAAAAGATGTGGAAAGAGTAACTTGTACATTAAGAATGTAGAAAACTAATTCATAAACTGGAATGCAAAAGTCCCTAGAAAGCATCTGGGTGTAGATAAAAGGGAAAGCAGTAGTGATATTTGAAGGGCAATATCTAGAAACCACCTGGTCAGCTGGAGAGATGGAGGATGCTTTTCTATCCTGGATAATATGCATTCATGTCACCTCCAAGAAGACATAATAGACTAGCTGGAGAAGGTCTAAAGAAAAGGATCCAGGATTCTGGGGACAAGCTTGTCTTGAATGACAAAAGGAAAAAATGGGATTTACGGCTTTTTTAAAAAGTGAGAGGGGGGAAGCTGGATAGCTCAGTGGATTGAGAGCCAGACCTAGAGAAGGGTTAAAAAAAATGAGAGAACAGGCAAAATATGGGTTCATATTACTGAATACCAAACTGACAGACCATTGCTACAAGAGTATATGAAGTAGCATTAGGAGAAGTAAAAGGAAATGCATAATAGAATCATGAAATTAGTCACAAGAGGTCCATAAATTCATCTGGATGGTGGATTTCCACAATGGACTATAAAGAGATATAAGCAAGCTATAGACAAATTAATGCATGATAGTCATCACTCAATTCCATTTAACCTAATTTAGTAAGCATTGATTAAATGTCTTCTGTAAAAGGGGCAGTTAGGTGGCTCAGTGGATGGATAACAAGGTCTAGAGATGGGAGGTCCTGGGTTCAAATCTAACCTCAGACACTTCCCAGCTGTGTGACTGGTCAAGTCACTTGACCCCCACTGCCTAGCCCTTACCACTCTTCTGCCTTGAAACCAATATATAGTATGGATTCTAAGACAGAAGGTGAGAGTTAAAAAAAAAAAAGAAATGTCTTCTGTGTACAATAGACAAATCAAACATTGTTGCTGATCCCAAGGAATTGCTTTCCTGGTAAATTATTGGGTTATTAGGGAAAAGATTCAGCGAAAGCTATCGAAAGGGAGGGCTGTGCTAGAAAATGGATTCTGGCTTATGTTGGGCATGAGTCTCCTCTGAACTGGCATTTCTGATGCTCACTGGGAGCATGCACCCCTAGACACAGGGATCCTGTCCCTTGGACAGAAACCAAAGCAGGTAACAGGCAAATGAGACCCCTAGAATAGTCCCTTTTGACCCAATTCCTTTTCTCCACTCCCTGTTGCCTGCATAGCTCCCTCTCTGACATGGGATAAACAAATCCCATAGGCCCATTTTAATTGAAAATAGCAACCGAACAAGGATGTCTTTATCTCAGGGCAGCCTGCCTTGAGTCAATCTTCCCACAGGCGGCACTTCCTGTTACAGAACTGAAACTTCACAGGGTAACAAGAGAAATTTGGCCACCCTGGGCCAAGGCCAAGTGCTAATCTTTCTTATAACATTGATATATTAAGAGGTTGGAATTTCCAAAGCAAACAGTCACTTTTGCTTAGAAGTTAATGAAAATATTGGGAAGCATCCACATTTGATCTCCAGTCCTGCAAGCCTGCCAGAAGGTCCTGGGCCACTTGGTCCCTAAAGCAACTTCCTGAAGTGCCCGACAGTGTGCAAAAGGCCCTCAGGGAGATGGACACTCCCTCTCCTTTCGCTGGCAGAAGCTCTTGAGGAACACCACAGCAGAGGAGGACCAGTCCAAACCTGGATGGCGCCATGTGCATTTTTACCTCTAGGAATTGTGTGACTCCCCACCCCAAAAACCATGCCCTGTCCAGAAACATGGGAGCAGAGCCTTGTTGTTTGGACAAGAGTCAGTCTTCTACTCTGGCCCCAAGTCTAGGCAAGAAGTCTACAAGAAATTTACCAATAGTAAATGTGTTACACTTCTTCTGTTCAGTCATTTTAGTCGTGTCCGACTCTTCATGACCTAGACCAGTTTGCCATCTCTTTCTCCAGCTCCTTTTACAGAAGAGGAAACTGAGGCCAACATGGCAAAATGACTGGACCAGGGTCACACAGCTAGTGCCTGAGGCCATTCTGAATTCAGGAGCTCTGTCCATTGCACCACCTAGCAACCCATGTATTACACAAGTAGAGGTCCAAACATGGAGCCCACCAGAATGGGCCAACCCTCTCCCTAAGTGAGAGAGATGTGGGCTCAGCAGCTCAGCAGCTGTGCAGAGGGTGGAGTGGAGAGAAGAGAAATGGGTGACAGAGACACCAATCGGGCAGGGAAAGCCACAGTCCAAGTGAGAGGCCCAGAGGACCTGAACCAGCATGGTAGCCCTGCGAGTAGAGAGAGGGAACAAAGGAGAGAGAGGTGTAGAGGTGGAAAGATGTGGGAACAAAGCAATAGGAGCAGTGAATGAGAGCAGAGTTAAAGACGATGCTGAGGCTGGCAACCTTAGGACTGGGGGGCTGCTGGGGCCCTGGACAAACACATGTTTGGCAAGGCATAGAACCCATAGCAGGACACAGAGATGAGAAATCAGCAGCCCTTCGGCTCCCCTGCACGTGTGGGGAGCCGGCCTTGGCACCCACACTTCCACTGCCCAGGGGAATCTTCCTGACGCAGTGGTGGGGTCCGGCCCTTCCTCTGCACAATCGTGGCCAAGTCCCCTCACCCATTAAATAAGAGGCTACTCCTAGAGCCCTTTCTGATCTCCCGAATGTTTCCTTTTGTGCCAGGAAGCTCCCCTCCTGCCAAAACTGTAGATAGCTCCAAGAATGTCAGGGACTGTGGTCATTCTTCTGGCTCACAGCCCTGGCTCTGAGAGTTCCCAGCTGTGGGACCAAGAACACAGGGACTCCCTTTCCTCCGAGGAGTTAACCCCACCATAGCCTTGCTGTCTGCTCAATACCATCCCAGACTCTAGCTCAGGGGAGCCCCAGCCATTTTCCCTTCTGCTAATTGCCATAGGCAGCATGCAGACCTTTCCTCCCTTCCTCCCTCTCTCCCATTGGAACTATAATCAAAGCAATCCTGCCCGGATTCTTGGACAGGACTCCACTCACATCCCAATATTCACACTGGCCACCACTCCCAGCTGCCCTTAGGGGTGCTGTCTCCCTATTAGAATGGCAGTTCCATGAGAACAGGGACGAATCCACTTAGATGTGTGTCCCCAGAGATCAGCCTGGTGCTTGGCACACTCCATGCCCTGGACTTTCTTCAGCACAGGGAACTCCCAGATGAGGAAAGTGCCTCTGCCGATGCAGGGGGAGCATCACTTCAAAGGTGAGAGTTCCCTGTAACATGGAGAGATTAACCGATTTGCCCAATGTCTCAAAGCCATTATACGTCGGAGGTGAGACTCAATCGAGGCCCTTTCCTGGCTTCATCTGGCTCTATAAGCAATGCATCGAGCTGCTTTCCTGGGCACAGAATAAGCTCTTAATAAATGTTTCATCCATCCCTCTGTTTGGACCTCAGTATCCTCATTTACAAAATGAGAGGACTGTCTAGATGGTCTCCATGATTCTCTCATACTGTAGTGTCATCATTATTAAAAATGAAGTCAACCAATATCTCTCTGTCCTGTTAAAATTCTGTGGCCCATTTGTGCCAATCAGTAAACATCTGTGGATGAGTCTAAGTCCCAAGAAGGTGAGGGAGGGAAGTTCAAATTCAAGTCACCCACCAGAAAACAAAAATCAATTTCTTTCCCCTAGGGCCACACAGGTTATTCTCTCAACTTTCTTGAAATCATTTTGCTTTATTTTTACCTCAGAATCAAATAATCCCTGAACTCAGCTTGCCCCATATCGTGCCTTAAATTTTAATACCAAACCCCCTCCATCAAAGGGCAGGGGCACATCTTCCCTAATCCTCTTGGAAGCCAATGAGCACAATTCCTGTTAGTGTGATCTCAGTCAGTACTGCGTTGAAGAAGGACCCCAGTCTGCATCTGAGGATCAGCTTTAGTGCTCACCAAACAGCCTCAGGGAATTCCCAGTTTCAGTTCCCTCTTCTCCAAGTCACCATGTTTTGGAGTCACACCCATCAGTGACCCACTTAATCTTTTACCATTTTTGGTCTTTCTCCTCATCCCAATTTCTCAGGTAATCCAGTAGCATGTTCACATACATCCTTAATTGCCAGGATCAATTCAATCTGAGCTCTCACCCCAGCCCAACAAATATTGTTGATCTAGTAAACTGGAAAAACCTGTTTTTCATATAATTAGTTGCTCATTTCTCACTCTATCATTCTCTCTATAGATATAGATCACTCTTCAAACATACAAACATATGTATACAAACACGTGCACACACATAAAATTTATAAATAATGCATGCGTCATTATATATAAATTATACATATATAATGTCCCACATTTAAATAGACATTAAAGTTCCTGGTTTGGGAATGGATTAGCAAGATAAGAAATAATAGCGCAAATAAATAAGTAAATATCATACAATTCTTTTGCTGTGAGAAAAAACCTAGCCAAAGTCTCCTCTCAGCATCCCCATCCTTTGACTTCTCCTCACTTCAGGAACAGTCACGAGGATGCCATTTCAATCTTCTTCTCAACAACCTTCTTATTTATTTATAGTATCAAGCTTCAACTCAATCATCCCAGGGAAAGTCTCTTATCTCCTTTCAACCCTGACAGGAGAACAGTCTCTTCCCAGATGACAGTCCCCCTCATTGGCCTTACAAAGAGGAGGGAAGACTCTCCAAGAGGAGGGAAGAACCCCAGGGAGAAAGGACAATTAAACTATCACTAGTTGGGATGATAGAGACTTTAAAGAGGCAATGATGGTGTCTAGGTATATTGAAACTGGTGAGGAGTGGGGAACGGAGGCTTGATTTACTGACCTCATGGGGCGGAGTGGGGAGAGCATCTTTTTTTTAACTGTATCTCTGTAGAAATGGAAGCTGGTATTAGATTCAGTCTAGTTATCTCTCTGGAAGTCGTGTTCCCAGTGCTGGCTGGGCATCAAGATACTGCTGCTTCCTGAGCTGCTCAGAGACTAATCAGATGAAGGAGCCTTGGAGCCTCACTGAACAAAAGAGCCAGCAGCTAGCCATGTACACACTCCCTCCTCAGTCTGGGTCTGTCTGTCCATCAGTCTGACTGGCTGGAGTCAGACAGTCTGTCTGACTTTGACTTGCCTGGAGGACATAAGAGGACAGAGAAGATGAATGAAAGGCACACTTGATCAATGAACATGTTGGCGGTCAAAGCATCCCAACTATCTGATTTTTGTGTCATTGAAACTGGTTTCAAGCAGACAATATAAACCAGACTCAGCACCAGACCCCACCCCCAGGAGAGAAAAAAACTCAGACCTGAAACTCCAAGAAATAAGAGAATGGACCCTCTAGAAAGGTAGCTTTATGGGAAAGTAAACATGGCAGAGAGAGAAAAGGTCTGTCCTTGTGGCCATGAGGATTGGGATGGCCAATCAGCATATGAAAAATATACATATGTACATATTGATGTATATGTACACACATGTATATTTGTGTGTGTGTGTGTGTATTATCAATATCATCCTCCCAGAGTCATTTTTGTAGTGGCAAAGACCTGGAAACAAAAGAGATGCCCATGGACTAGAAAACCAGCTAAACAGCTTGTGACCCACAAACATAATAGAAGGGTACCATACTTCTAGAAACAACCGTGATGACAAATTCAATGAAGTGTGGGTCTGGTATGTATGCAAAGCGAAGGGAGAAAAAACAGGAAAATAGTATTGAAAATGGCGACACAGATTGAAAGAACAGTAACAAAACAATTAACATTGAATGCCCCACAACAAGAGTGCTCAAATATCCCAGAATCGGCTGGAGTAGACCCCACCTGCTGCCTTCTGGAAAAAGTTGAGAAACTATGTGGAATGTCACTTCTTCACAATGGACTTTTGACAGGAAGTGGGATCGTTTTGTCACATTTATTTTTCCTCTTATTTTATTCTGTACTATTGGGATGGTTGATCACAAGGGGAAGAGGAAGGAACATTGAGAAATAGAGACGACATCAAAATAAAAGATATGAATAAGAATGATAGATAGAGACCTTCCTGGAAAAAGGAGACATGGAGACAAAAGATTCCAAAAGGGCTGAAGAGACTCCCTCCCAAGATTTCACCAATGTGGGTTTGAGAACTGTAAAGAGAGAAGGGAAGAGGATACGCATTTATAGAGTGTCTACCATGTGTCAGGAACTGGGCTAAGCACATATTATAAATACTTGCTCATTTAAAGGAAACAAAAAAAAGATAAGAATTCTTCCATCTATCCCTCTCCTCCCTGCCTGCCACCTGAGATGAAGAATGAAAGGCAGAAAAGAATGACGGATCTGATCCTGGATGTCACCCCTCTGCCTCATTCTTGGGCTTTTCTGGAAGAAAAACAGTAAAAATTACAGTGAATAACCAGAAAGTATTTTAAGTCACACACCACCAAAATGAGAATAAAATGGAAAATCCATTCAAAGAGAACTACTCACAGTAGAGAAAAGAATAGATAAGTTAAATTCCCAGGGCGGGGAGAGGGAAATTCCATTGAAGACAGGGAGAGGGAAAGAGAGCGGAAGAGAGGGACAGGGGAAGAGGAGGGGAGAAGGAACTATATGACAGGAGAAACAGTAAGACAAGATTTCAAAAATCACAATGGAATAAAGTCAATGAATGAACAGAAAAATATTTAAAATTAAACAACTGAGGTCAAAAAGTACAAAAAAGTTGAATGAGGACATTGTCCCCCAACCCAGTATCAACAAAAGAGCAAAATACAAATTGTCACTGAAAAGTTCCAATCACATGGAAGGATTCAAATAATCTGTCAAAAATTAATTAAAATACAAGTCACAAATAACCACAGAGAAAGTCTTGGGAGTTGGGAAGAGAGAAAGAAGAAAAAGAACCTTTTGAAAATTAATTTCCAAGAAGAAGGTCCCAACAGATGTGGAGTGGGGAGTCCCAGCACTCCATAATATCCCTTCGAGGGGGAATAGACCCCTTTGTCACAGAAGATGCGTCATGGATGGTGAGATTCCACTGGGAAGTTAGTCTTGCTCAGATGCGTGTCATCTATCTCAGGTCTAGGGGAATATGAACCATGGCTCTCTGAGTCTAGGCTCTCCTCTTTAAGGCAAGCTTGCATTTTCCATATTCATCTGATCCTATTGCTTTTCTCTTGCCTCTGGAGAAGAGTCAAAGGGAAGCCCATCACTCTTCTTCTGTGCCTTGGCTCACATTGATGCAAGGATCCTGTCTCCCCCATCTCTTGCAGGAACTCTTCATCTTGGGTCTATAAACTTGTTTTTGGTATGACTTTTGATAACTACATTTCATTATACTTCGTTTCCTTTGTGATCAGCTGTCTTTCATTCCACGCATTTAAAAATATGATTTTGAGAAGGGGTTATGCATAGACTGACTGCCCAAGGAGAAATACCAAAGGGTAAAAAGCCCTGCTGAGAATCATAACTTCTTTCCAAGTCCCAACCTGCCACCATCATTAATCACACTGGACAAATATTTGGCGGCCCCTTGATTTCTTTGGTTTGTTGCTGTTGGGGGTGTGGTGGGCTCATGGTCTCCTACCTCCTTTCTCTCTCAGCTGACACTCTCCCAAATCTCTGCTCTTACCCCAGTCACACAAAGCAGAGGGAAGAAGCTGGCATTTGGACCCAGGTTTCAATTCCCAGTTCGCCATGAGTTTAAATAATTAGAGTCTATAGATTGTCCCCAGACTTCACATGAGCCAGTTGTACCCAGAGCTTCTAACCTCCAAAAATAGCCTGCTTTGTGTTTATGGGTTTGGTCTCCTTTGGAGGGAGGAAGAGGGGCAATTCAAATACTCCAAAGGACCATCTCTGGGAGGACAACTGCTAAGAGCTGTGGAGCGCAAGGGGCCTGGAGGCAGCTTAGGCCCAAGCAAACCTTTGTCTTTACCCACCTCCTCCAGCACTCACTTTTAGGGACCCTTCTCCAAAGCCTCAGTAGACCTGGGATTTCTCTGGCCCCTGATCCAGAGTGAAAGAACTCTGTCTGCAGGGGCTGCTGTGACACCCCAATATCTGCCTCCCAAACCAGGCTATGGCTGCCACCTAATGGTGTCCGCAGAGCTAGGCCCATCCTCTGACCAATGGCAGACCCACAAAGCCCTGCTGAATCTAGGCTCACCTCCCCTGGAGAAGGACTGAGCAGGGAATCCCCACTCCTAATCCCTTCCTCTCTCAGGTCCTCAAAGTGACTGGCCCAGGCTAGAGGCTGGCATTCTGACATCTTGTTTGCCTACTGTGGTTTCCACCGTGGCAACCTTCCATAAAGCTACCATAATAATAATTCTCATCAACAATCAAACTGCCCTGAATTTCGGCCACATTGACAAAGTGTTTCCCTCACAGAAAGCCCATACATTCAGCTAGAAGGTGCCTGAGGGCAGGGGTCATCTATTACCTTGTTTGGCATCCTCAGCACTCAGACTGGTACCTGGCACACAAAAGGTGTTTAATCGATGCTTGCATGGAAGCCCGGTCTCAGAGTGTCCCACCCAGCACCCCCACAGTGCCCTCCATGGTCCCTTTCCTTTGGAAAAGATAGAACCACTGAATTATCTTTCGGATGCTTCCTCAGATTCAGAACTGAGCAATGTACTGCTTCCTGAATCTTTCTTACTCCTTATCACCAGGGGTTCCTGTTTAGGGAAGTTTTTCAAAAACCCAAACAAGAACAGAAGGTCCCAATTTCTTCTGAATTGAAGTCCTTCTGATGAAGAGGCATGGAAGGAAGGTGCTGTTGGGGATCTGATAAGACTGTTCACTCAAGCACTACCCTTGACTTGGCTAGATCCTTCGACCCAGGAGGGTCTGGGCAGAAATAGCAATCACTAGCGCACAGCTCCCCTCTCCCCTCAGTCTCTAGACCCGATGATGGTCGGGTGACTCAGTGATCAGATCTGACCGAGGGCCCTCCATAGTGGGGTGACCCCACCTCCAATAACTTTCTCAAGTTCCCCAGTGGTTAGGATCCCCCCTTCCAAATCCCTCCTGGGTTTCTTTCCTACCTATCTTGTATTTACTCTCCTGGAGATGCCACCCTGAATTCCTCAGGTAAAATGGAAGCTTCTAGAGGGCAAGTGCTGGTTTTGCTTTTGTCTTGGTATCTCTGGCCTTGGCATCAAGAAGGTGCTTAGTCTAAGGTCTCAGAGGGACTCTGAGGTTAGAAACATAACAAGCAGCAAATGGACCTGTGTAAAGGCTGAGCGATGCTCTCAGGGCTCCAGAGGTCACTTCTGAGTGCTGTCCAGTCCTGCTTGGCTGTGGCGATTCTGCACAGGAGCACTTTGGACACTGGTGTACAAAGCCCTGCCACAGTGTACAGTAGTGGTCAGTGTCTGGTCATGGTGGGTGACACCTGGACATAACCGTGGCATGTTGTTGTGATATGTATCCTTAGAATCTGGTATAAGCAATCAAGTCACAGGATGGGATATCTGTCCAACATGGGCACTTCTGCAAACACTGTGCCATGGCTGGCTGTGGTTTGGGGTATCTGATTATGGGCAGTTTCCTGAAATGACCCCTTAGTCATATGGTCTTTATAGGAAACTGTGTAGCCCTGGACAAATCACGTAACCTCTGTGAGACTCAGTTTCCTCACCTGTAACATGCCTAATTCTCAGAGGTGGTTGTGAGGATCAGATGAGGTAGAGCACTTGGCATACCTTAATGCCCTGGACAAATGCCAACTGTTATTCTTTTCACCTTTGGCCTCTGCCTGGAAAGCAGACCCAGAAACATCCCCACAGAAATGTGGCATTGGAAGAGTAGATGGGTTGACCATGGAGCAGGATCCAAAGACCTCTAGACAAAGAGTGTCTGAAGATGAGGTGGGAAGCTAGGAATTCTCTTAGGAAAATATGGGGGAGATTGGGCAAAGGCAGAAAGAGCAGAGATACGATGGCGTGGATAGGGAGCAGTAAACAAGCCAGCTTGATGGAACCAGAGGGGGTGGGAAGAAGAGAACTGTCCAATAAGCCAGGAAATATAGGCTTGAGCCTGACTGGGAAGGAAGAGTTACAGACTGTAAAGATAATTTTAAGGTTGTGACTTAAAATCTAGAGTTAACTGGTCGCCGGGGAAAATCCCAAATAAAATACCCGTCAGTCTGGAAATTTATGGTAATTTAATTAATATAGAGGGAAGGGATTTAAGGAGAAGGAGGGAAGGGGCTATAGGATTCTCCTGCCTGGCCTAGTTTTAAATCCCTGCCTCTCTAGGTCTCTGAAAAAGATTAGAGGCTTCTAAGTGAATAAAGTTGGAAAAGTAAAGGAGGGAAACTCAGCCAGAAACTCACCACTGAACCAGACAATAGCTTGTAGCCTTGCTAAGATGCCAAAAGGCCAGCACACTGCTATCAGCCAATTCTCCACTGCAAAGGGTTCCAGAGAGAGGAAGTGATCCAAACATATAGATCTTTCACCCTTGTGTCTCCTCCTCTAAATTTTCACATCTACCAATCACATCAAAGGCTTTTCTCCAGGACTGCCCATACTTTTAGTTCTAGAGGCTTCTTTTGATTAGACTATATCTTTAGAGTTACTCTAAACTTTTTATTAAATTCACCTTTATAGTTACTTAACACCTTTTTTGTATTAAGATCTTAAAATACTTTACTTAAAGTTATTTATATATATATATAGTTCTTCACTATAAGGTAAGAATTAAGTACCTTGATTGTTCAATCAGGAGATTACAGCTCTATCTTCCCCTAAAGTAAGTCTAAGTAGGGTGGAGTAATGTAAAGTTCCCAAGACATTCCTGATTTTGTTAAACTAAGTATCTTCATTGTTACAATCAGGAAATAGCTAAATCCAATCTTCACACAACATCAGGCTGAAGTGTGCATGGTACCCCAGAGTCAATAGGGAGCCTTGAGAGTTTCTTGAGCAAGAGATTGATAGAGTCAGACCTGTGCTTTCAGAATACCATTTTTCTGTTCACATTAAGGAGGGCAGGGGAGCAGGAATAAGCATTATATGCCACATACTACATACCAGACACTGTGCTAAGCTCTTTAAAATCAACATCTTATTGGAGTCTGACAACAACCCTGGGAGGGAGGTTCTATTTTTATCCCCATCTTACAGGCAAAGAAACTGAGGCAAAGAGAAGTGTCTTGCCCAAGAGACACAGTTCATAATTAACTGAGGCAGGATTTGAACTCAGGTCTTCCTGACTGTGAGGTCAGCATTCAGTCCACTGCACCATGCTGTCTTCAATACTACCTCAAAATAGTCCAAGTGAGAGGAGATGAGAGCCTCAGGCAGGCTGCTGGGATGTGAGTGGAGATCAGGAGGCTTAGCCACATCCCTCCTCAGGGGACAGTGTGGAGGTAGATGGACAGATTAGCTCTGAGGAAATATGAGGGCACATGTATGTACCTGTGCTCTCCAGTGAAGAAGACTCCCTGTTGGACTGAGGGGAATGGGGCCAAGGCTAGGACAGGGGTGCATCCATCTTCCCTTTTCTAGACTGTTGACCTTAGCCAGGATGCCCAGATACTGCCTCATTTGCTATGTGCTCAAGGGGAGGAAAGACTCCCTCACTGCTACCTGGCCAGGTGCATAGCTGACTTTGCTCCTGTATCTCCCAAGCCCTTTGATCATCTTTCCTCAGCCACAGGAGGAAGGGCTCAGGGCTTGGCTTTTGTGGCCAGGGACCTGGATGTTGGGGCAGCAAGGTGGGGGAAGCAAGAGAGCCCAGGGGGCTACTTCAAACCTCTCAGGCCAGAGACCCCCATTCCTTTATAGAAATGTGATGCTCTAAAACAGCAGAGGCAGCTCTCACACTTAGAGGAGATCATGAGAGGGAGGAGCCCTTAGATAGGGGAAAGCTGTGGGAGAGGCCACTGAGGGGAACAGAAGTAGCAGTGGGAGTTAGGTCTGGTGGACAAACAGGCTCATGTTCCAAGAGTCACTATCCACGCCTGAGGTCACACTCCTGAAATGGAGTAGACCTCTGTATCAGGAGGGTCTGGGGTGCTTCTGAGCAAAGGGTATGGCCACAGTCTCTCTGCAGAGCCCCTCTGATGCCCTCCTGAGCTAAGGCTGTGATCACAAGAGTCCATACCTGTAATCCTGCTGCATGGTTGGCCAACTTGTCTACTCAGGGAATCCATTTGGCTCCTAGGGTTCTTTTGGTTCCTAGCCTCCAGTGGTCCAGATCACAGCTCCTCTTCCCATACCTTCCATCCTGTGGCATTCTTCTCTAGAGGCAGCTCAGTGGCACCACAGCATATAGGAAGGAGAACGTAGAGACAGGAAGATTTAATTTCAAGTCCTGCCTCAGACACTTAGCTGTATGACCCTGTGTAAGTCATCTAATGTCTCAGGGCTTCACTTTCCTCCTCTGTAAAATGGAAATGATAATAACCACCTCCTAGGAGTTGTGAAGGTCAAATAAATTAATCTAGACTGGCACTTTGCAAGCATGCAAGCATTAGATGAATATTGACTATTATCATGTCTTACCTCAAATCCTCCTCAAAGGACATCCCTCCATGCCCTTCTCTTGGCTTCTATCTCCCCAGGCTCTCCCTTGAGGGCTATTCATGCCAGTGATCCCTTGATATGTGCCTAGACCCTTCATTTCTGACCACGCACAGCCTCAGGCATGGCCTCAGAGGGGACTTCCAGGAGAGGAAGCCCTCCTCTACCACTCCTATGGCATATCCTGCCCAAGGTCACAAAAGCCAGGATGTGTGTAAGACAGGACTAGAACCCAGGTCTTCCTGGTTCAGTGACTGCTGATCTTTTCAATAAGCCATACTTCCTCTCTGGTGAGACAGGAACAATAGCATGCGGTGGTCACCTCCACCTGACTGGTGGACCCAGGGCAGGCTGTCAGGACCAGCTCCCACCAGTGTCCCAAAGATAGAGGACAAAGTAGCCACCATCAACATCACCAGTGGCCCACAGGGACCCCAAAGACACACAGACGGCTCAGAGGATAACACAGAAACAAAACAATGACCACGTTATTGTTGCTTTGACTTCCCTATCCATCAATCAGCCACCATTTATTAAGTGCAGATGGGGTGCTCAGAAAATATTGGCAGACATCAGCAGTAGGATTCTGGGGAAAGGCAGATGCAGAAGAGAGGAAGATGAGCCAGATGACTGGAGGAGGACTTGGCATTCCCCGAGCCTAATGTGGAACAGAGGTTCTTGAGTTATGGTGTCCAGTGATCCAAGGCTGAGGAAGATGCATCATAGGCAGGAGGCCAGTGGGAGCTCTGACCTAGAGCCCATAGGATTGGGCACTTATTCTTCAGGAGGCCTCATCTTGTCCAATGTCTTTTGATCTTGGAGATCCTGGAGCCACTGATGTGCCAGCCATCTGGCTAGTGATGTACAACCAGGAGTCCAGCCATCCTGTCCTCACCACTTGGAAATGAGGCCCACTGACCTGGCCAAAGGTTATAGGTCAAAGCTGGAGAAGCAGGAGCGATCTTAGCCATAGTCCCAACTCCTCATTCTACAGATAGGAAACTGAGGCTCAGAAAGGCTAATCTCTTGTCAAAGGTCATGTAGCTAGTAAGGGTCTGAAGCAGAGTTCAAGCCCAGATCTTCCTGATTCCAGGCCCACTTCCCCATCCACAATACCTTACTGCCCAGGCAATGTTTCCTTTCAGAGTGACTATGCCTTCTGGGGACTAATGGGTGAGTCACATTTTTTCTTCATCACATTCACTGGTTAATTATGGGTTCCTGAGCACCTCAAACCCCAGACTCCTCCCAAGGCTTCCCAGTGAAGGGCTAAGTCCTAGCTTCTAGTCTAGTCATTAAGTAAGGGCAGATGTGAGGCTATGTGCTCAGAGGAAGACCTGGCTCAAGGAGGGACACCCCTCCACCTCCCCCACCCCCCATTCTGTTATAGCCTAGGCTCCATCAGTAGTCAATAAGGCCTGACCCTTCAGCATCTCTATGTC
Organism: Monodelphis domestica; assembly: GCF_027887165.1. Taxonomy (NCBI): domain Eukaryota; kingdom Metazoa; phylum Chordata; class Mammalia; order Didelphimorphia; family Didelphidae; genus Monodelphis; species Monodelphis domestica. The sequence goes on along the minus strand of NC_077232.1, from coordinate 292,992,221 downwards.
CATCCCCTCCCCTCTACTCATGTGGTCCAGGCCCTGGAATCCCCCTAGATCCTCACCAGACTCTCCTCTCAGAAATGTCCAATCACTCCATTTCCTACCAGATGAAATAGAAATTCTTGAAGGTTTTCCATAGTCTGACCCCAGAGGCAGTGTGGTCCAATGAACAGAAGTCAGGACAGCCTGCGTTCGAATCACTGGTCAGATACTAACTAGCTGAGACCCTGGGACAATTGCTTCCCCTTGGAGCCCCATCTGTAAAAGGAACAAATTAAACCCTCCTCACACAGTGAGAGGATGTTGGTACAAAGCATTGGTAATCTGGTTATCCTGTCTGGATGCTCACCATCCATATGTCTGGTCTTACACCCACCCTAGTCTTCCCTCATTCTGCATTCCAGTCATACTAAATGAGTCCCATTCTCCCCCTCCCTGACCACGTCCCTAGACTTACTCATCTGGGCCTAGAGTCTTCTCATGTGTGGAAGAAGAGGCTGGCCTCATCAGCCTCTCAGTCCCATTCCACTCTGCATCCATGACTTTGGTTTGTGTCAAAGCCTCCCAATGGAATATGACCTCCTGGAGGACAGATTGTCCCATTTTGGTCTTTATATCCCAAGCACCTTGCACGGGGCTGGGAACAGAATGAGAGCTTAATAATTGCTGATCAAAGGGCTGATGGGAAAGTAGGGGGCGAACATTTCACGTCTGAACTCTTTAAAAAAAAGAAAAAAATTTCGGATGCCCAGGGCACACCAGAGGCTGAACACCAGCAAACACCATGGAAAAGGTAGCAGCGCTGGTAATTGGTAGTTGGTTACAGCTGTGGGACCCATCTGGGACACACTGACTCTGAGGGCAGAGGGTCTGGCTGCTAGAGTTTGGCACAAGTCAATACTAGTTCCTGGGCCCCCCAAGACAGAAGCAAGCCTAGGGCACATCCTACGTGTGAGTTTCAGAGTGAAGCAGTCATGGCGGCTGTCCAAGTAATGGAAGACTGGTACCCAAAAGACAGTGCAAAGAGTATCCCCACGGACTAGGAATTGGGGTGTACCAATGGACTATGATGAGAGGCTCCCATTTAAAGATTCCCACACCCTACTTTGGGCTATGGAAGAATCTAAGATTCTAGGGAATGGCCAATATTGGGCCACAACTGTGGGCTAATAGATGCAAATGAAGTAGCAATCCAGGATTATTTTGGTAGATATTGATGTTCATCAGACTAGTACTGGGAATGCCAAGTGGGTCAGACTTGGGGGCTGCACAGGCCCATAAGAAATTAGCCCCAAACCAATTAATCTTTCCTTTCTACCTCAATTCATAGAGGAAAGGAGGTTGGATTTTTAGTCAGAGGTGTTCAGTTGTTTCTTGGTGACCCGTCTGAGATTTTCTTGGCAGAGGTACTAGAGTGGTTGGCCATTTCCTCCACCAGCTCATTTTACAGATGAAGAAATTAAGGGAAACAGGGTTAAATGACTTGCCCAGGGTCACATAGCTAGTCTCTGAGGCCAGATTTTAACTCATGAAGATGAGTTGACTGACTCCAAACCCAACGCTCTATGCACTATGGGGCCACCTCTGATAATTACTCACGTGATTTACCTTGGGTAAAGATAAACCAAGTTTGACCCCAAGTCTGTTTCTTCATCTTTAAGATGAGTGGAGTTGGGCTAGATGGCCTCTGAGGTCCCTCCCAGGCTAACTCTTGGATCCTTTTTATCTGGTGCAGAGACAGTGTAGATGGAAGGTGTAAGGCATCCCCCTGGGCTAGGCAGCAGATTTCAAGTGATGGTGCCATTCAAGGCCTATTATGAAGGGCACAAGTGCTATAACCCTCTGTAGCTGTTACAGGGGTGAGGCCTCTGCCAGCTTAATGAAAAGGACCACCCAGGTTTGGTTTGTGTCATTATGTGCTTAGGAAGTTGTAGACTGAAGTGAAGAGGTAGACCCTGCAGTCCTGGTCTGTCCAGCTCCCGCCAACATCCCTGAGGTGTTCAAGTATGAATCCTGACCCAGTCTGGTTTGTTCAAAATCCTGGCCAAGTGCTACCAGGGAGGGAATACCCTGAGAGCCTGAGCCTCCTGCCTGAAGGTCTATAGGAGACTAGAGGACAGGCTGTGGAGAGAGCAGCACCCACCCAGGTACTATGCAAACTGCTCCCCCACCCAACCTATGACTGGACATCAGAGGTGGTTCCTGGGTATCAGCACTGGAGGGTCCCCTCTGCCTAGAGGTGAGAGAGAAGCTCTTATCAGGACAAGTGCAAGCAACGCTTCCAACTTTTTCAAAATCAGTCACGAAAGCATTGCCCTTTCAGAGCAGCAGCAGGACCTCATGAACTCCTAGCATTTCTTCCGAAGGTAAGGGATTCATTGGCAAGATGGAAAGGGTGCCAGACTGGAAGGGCAGGCAGGCCAAGGGTCCCAAAGAAAAAGGTGAGCGTGGCCTCCACCCAAGGACTCTCGAATCCCCTTCTCTTTGGGCTCCCACGCTGCTGTGCTCTCCATCCATCCCACTGCTAGCTCCGTGGTCTCACTGTTTGGCTTCTCAAGATGTTCCTGGTCTAAGCCTTCCTCCCTCTCTCCATCTGTCAGCAACGCTGACATTTATTGTCCATCGGATTATTTTCCTTGCAAAGATTTTGTGGAGATTTACAAGAATTTTAAACACAACTGCAGGGCTCAAATTTATTTGCCTTTCAGTTGGAGAAACACAGCTGTCATGCTAGTAACAAATAGCTTTTAATTTTCCATTTCTGCTAGAAAGGAATGGGTGTTTCTCCTTACTGAATTATAGCGGAACATCCCTGCCTCTGACGTTAATCACCTGCCCAGCAGGGCCCTGGATATTATTGCTAAGTAACTTAATAGCAGAGATGGCCAGTCATTTGGGCACTAGCTGGACATTAAACTCCAGAGTTCACCAGAAAAGATATTGCCTCCCTCTCTTGGTCTGACGACTCCACGTTTGAAGAAAGAGGACAAGAAAAATTCCTCGGCCTCTGTCCATCCCATTCCTTCCGACCAACGTGGAACCAAGGGCTGAAGTTATGCCAACACCAAGAATGGGAGACCAGCAAAGGCAGGAACTCCCAAGCCCCAGGGGGAATCCAACTTCAGTAGCACACGGGGCATCATCTGCTTCTCTTCATGTTCCAGTGGATCATTTGCTCATGAAGGTGGAAGCAGCCATTCGGCTGCCAAAATGGCGCATGTGGGAGACAGCCTAGCTCAGCTCTGGGACCCTCGCCGAGGCACCCATGACAGTCACTCCAAAATCAGAGAAAAGATTCTCAAGTTCCATTGGACCTAGCAGAGAAAGCATGTGTGTATACATGCATAAACATGTACAACTACAGATCCCTGCGTGTACACAAGCAGAGATGTGTATGTGTATGGGTACACGTGCATTTATCTGCTCTACGGTCAGAGCAGTTTTAAACTTTAAGAGCTTAAAGCTACATTAAGACTTTCAGATAACCCCATTTATTGCACATATATGCATACAAGTACATATGCATAAATCTATCTTCTTGTTGTTCAGTGATTCAGTCATGCTGGACTCTTTGTGACCCCATTTGGGGTTTTCTTGGCAGTGAACTGGAGTGGTTTGCCATTTCTTCTCCAGCTCATTTTTACCAATGAGGAAACTGAGGCAGAGTGAAGTGACTTGTCCAGGGTCACACAGGTGGTGTCTGGGGCTGGATTTAAACTCAGAGTTCCTGACTTCTGGACTCAGGTCCAGTGCTCTATCTCCTGTGCCACCTCATTGCCCACAAATATATATACGTACATATGTATCCATGCACATACATATACATGTAAGGATTTCCATATAAGCACATGTGTATGTATAGGGCAGGTACATATCTATGTATTAGTGTGTGTGTGCTCTTCTCTCCACCTGGGGAAGCCGGCCATGCCATTTTCCACTCCTAGACCAAAAACTCCATGCATCCCTCACTCTCAGCTATCCACTAGAGTGACTCCATGCTCCTGCCTGGGAATAAGGAAGCAGCTAGCCTGGGGGGGTGCCCCCCTACATTCCAGGGGGTTGGGGTTTTCCCCCTTCTGTTTGTTTGCTCATTTATCTGTCTGTTGTTATTGTTGCTGCTGCAAAGGATGGCTCAGAGAAGAGGGAGGGTTAAATCAATCCAGAAGCATTTATTAAGCACCTACTGTGTGCTAAGTGCTGTGGATACAGAAGGACACAAAGACAGTGCTAAATAGTTTGTATTCAACATCTTTTTTAACCCAGTAGTTCCTCATTATTATTTCATGAATGCAAGCTTCACCCCACTCAAAGCTTCTACAAACAAAATGGTCTTATCTCCCCAATAGCCCAGCTTGTGCTGGTTGCAGCTGGAGGAAGGGCCAATGGGGGAGACATCTCCAGCTGCCTGGCAGGGCTTCATTCTTCCCTGCCTGCCTTTTTTTTTTGAGACATGCCTGCATTGATTCATTCACTCATACATTCCAATCCCCTTGCTGGGCAATTTAGAGAAGACTCGGTCATTGTCCTCACAGAGAATATAATTTAATAAGAAGATAAGACCCCCCAGAGGAACCCACAAACACAATTGTCCAGGACTGATGGATTCAAGAGTTTCCCACGGAGAGTTCTAAGGGTAAAGGCTGGTGCCAACCTAAGAATCAGGAGGCGCTCCTCCCTTCAGTGCCTCCTAGGGAGCGATGCCCAAGATAAGTCAAGGGAGACTGGAGCTGACCTAGCTGAACTGAAGTTCTCTGACTCAAACGAATGCTCTCCTTGGAGATTAGAGAGACAACCATCACCGTGATCTTCAGAAAAGGCAAGAGAGGGAGCCTTCACACCAGAGGCCCACAAGCTTGTCTCTGACCCCTGGCCCCTCTGGCGGGATCCTTGAAGGAATGATGGAACAGAGAAAGGGAAGCCAGGATGAGCAAGAGCCTTAACCAAGACTGGTCATGACAGAGAAGAACGGGCTTCCAGTTTCTTTTGTGGGGAGGGAGCCCTTCGATTCTGGCAAAGAGCTTGTCACCGTGTCTTGTTTATTCTGGTGGAGAAGATGGAGAGCTGTGGATTAGCTTGTTGTTCAGTCGTCTGTCGTGTCCGGCTCTTCGTGACTCCATTCTTGGCAAAGATCCTGAGTGTTCTGCCCTTTCTTCTCCGGCCCATTTTACAGATGAGGAAATTGAGGCAAACAGGGGGAAGGCACTTGACCAGGGTTACACAGCCACTAAGTGCCTCAGGCCAGATTTGAACTCGGGAAGATGAAATTTCCTGGCTCTGGACTCAGCATTCTGTCTACTGCATCAACTGGCCAGATCAGACACTGATAGGACAAAATTAATTCAGATCCCAAGAGGGGTTATTAACAGTTCTAGGTGAACATAGTGAGGTCTCCAGGGGCTGTCCCAGGGATCCCTGCTTGGCCCTGCCCTGATTAGACTTGAATATGGGTAGAGATGGCATTTTGAGAGTGCCCATCCTGCCTGGAAGGCTGGACCCTGAATCTTAACAAGCTAGTCCACGGACCTGATCCACTGAGATGTATGCATCAGCAATAGGTGTAAGCCCTTACCCCAACACAGGACAGCATGTCTGCTTCCCCTGCTCACTGAAGGGCTGAGGAGGCAAGGCCATGAAGGACCACGGCTTAGGAAACAAAGAGCAGGGTTTGATTTTAATTCTAGCCATTGTGTCAGGGAAGAAATCCTGGTCCAACGTTGTCAACCTCAATGCCAGTTTCAGTGGAAAGCTTCCTAGAATCCTGGAAACATTTCCCTTCTGGCCTTCTCGGGGGTTAGAGTGACCTGTGTGGACCTCAAGAAGAGCTTTATTCACCATCACCTGCAGTCTGGGTCCACCCTTGTCCACAATTGATGCTTAGTCACAGCGGGTACCTGTTTCCTCCTCACCAAAAGGATGGAGACTTCTGGCCTGGGAGCATCCCAATGATGCGGCAATCCTGCTCCTATTGGCTAACAACTGTGGCTTCTACCAGGAACCAGGCAGCCTGGGCCATGGACCCCAGGAGACAATAGAGGGGCTGAATTTACAGGAATCCAATGGGAGCCAGGAGCAGGGGAGGTCTGACTGTGATGGGTCAGCAGAAAGGTTCAGGCTGGAGAGTAGCCAGGATTGCTGAGGAAGAGCACGGAGGAGGTGAGCCTAGGGATATCTACAGTGAGAGAGTGTGGAGGAGTGGGAAGGAGTCTGAACCTAAAATCAGGATCTGTGTCCCATTCCTTCACTAAGTCTGTTTCATCAGGTGGCAAATGAGGAGCAATAAGCATTGACTGAGCACCTCCTGCACTGAAGAACTGTGGTAAGCACTAGAGGTATAAAAAGAGGTGAAAGCAGTCCCAGCCCTAAGGAGCTCCCAATCTCTCCCTCCCAGAAAAAGAAAAACAAGCATTTTTATGGTGAGGAAAGCCCTTGCTAGCTCGAAGAGCACTGCAGAAGCCCGAATTATCAAGGGGAGATCATCCCTAGAAGAGAGACACTTGAATCAAGGACAGGAAAAGGCTTCTTGCAGAGCCATTTTAGCTAGGAGCTGAAGAAAGTCAGGGAAGCCAGAACCTAGAGATGAAAAGGGGGAGAGAGCCTTCTAGATGTGGGGGACAGCCGGAAAAGATGCTGGCACTGGGAGATGGAGAAAAGCAAAGAGCTCTGTCCTGTGTCTTTGGAGCAGAGAACACTGGAAGGGTTGTGAACAAATGTAAAGGGCAGGGGTGGGACAGCTTTTGAAAAGCTTTCAAGTGTCAAACAGGATTTTGTGTTTATCCAATAGACTTTATTAAATAGGGGAACAACAAGAAGCATGTTTGAGGAAGATCCCTTGGACTAGAATGAAGAGAGACTTGAGGCTAGATATTAAAAGGGTTCAAGAAAATTAGGCAGGTGAACTGAAAGAGACTGGCCCCAGAAGGATAAGGAGAAGCTAGGAGAAAAGGAAAATGGGAGCAAAGATAGAGTGGAGTGGGAGGAGGCAGACAGGAGATTAGTGGGACTGAGGACTCCTTGAGGAGACAGGAAGGAATTCAACTGAGATAGGCAACAAGTTGTTGAATGTGGTCATTTTTTCCTGATATATTTTATTTTATTTTTAAATAAAATATGACCTATAGAGAAGGCAAGAAATGCAGTACCCATTCTATGTATGAAGTCATGCAAAACATATTTCTTCATCTTGGGGGGGGGGGATATGAGGGAAGGAAAATAAAGAGGGAAAAATATTTCCATCTGTATGTGCTCTGAATCCATTCATTCTCTACCTGAGGGTGGATAGCATTTTTCAGTCCAAGTCCTTGGGTTTCATGGTGGCTCACTATATGGAGAAGAGTGACTAAGTCTTTAACAATCAATCATTGTTGCAACATTGCTATTTCTATGTAGATTTGTCCGGTGCTGCTCCCTTCACATGGCATCAGCTCATACAGGTCTTCAGTAGGCTTCTCTGAAGCCACGTCCCTCATCATTTCTTATAGCACATCAGTATTCCATCACAATCATACACTACAATTTGTTCAGGTATTCCCCAATTGATGGGCACCCCCTACCTTTCCAATGCTTTGACACTACAAAGAGAGCTGCTGTAAGTGAAACCTTTGCCTTTTTCTTTGATCTCTTGGGTATTGCTGGATCAAAGTGTAAACACAGTTTTTACCCCTTTGGGCAGAGCTCCATATTGTTCTCCAGAAGAATTGGACCAGTTCACAGCTCCACCAAGAGTGCTTTAGTATCTCTATTTTCCCCACTTTCCCTCTAACAATTGTCATTTTCCTTTTCTGACATCTTAGGCAATCTGATGGGTGTGAGACGGTACCTCAGAGTGGTTTTAATTTACCTTCCTCTAATTATGAATGATTTAGAGCAATTTTTCACGAGATTATAGAGAGCTTTAGTTTTATCTTTTGTAAACTGCCTGTTCATATCCTTTGGCCTTTTAGTATTTGAGGAATGGCTCCTTTTTTATAAATTTGGCTCAGTTCTCCATATGTTTATGAAATGAGACCTTTATTAGAGAAACAGTATAATTTTTTCCCCACAGTTTCTTGCATTTCTTCTCATTTTAATGTGCTTTGTGAAAAAAAGTTAGTTTAATGGAATCTAAATTATCTATTTTTCTTCTCTATCTCGTGTTTGATTTTGAACTCTTCCTCTTGTCTTGTCATAGATCTGCCAGGTAATTTCTTCCATTCTCCCTAATTTGCTTATGATAACGCTTTTTATGTCTGAATCACATACCCATTTTGATCTTCTCTCATTATAAACTATGAATATATGTATTGATCTAAGCCTACTTTCTGCCAGATTACTTTCCATTGTTCCCAGCAGCATTTGTCAAATAGGAGTTCTTGCCCCAGTAGCTTAGATCTTTGGGTTTATCAAATACTATGTGACTCATTAGGTTACTGTACTCATTTACTTCTCTACTTAATCTAGTTTATTAATCAACCATTCTATTTCTTTTCTAGTACCAACTTGGTTTGATGTTTACTTCTTTGTAAAACCATTAGAGCTCTGGTACCATTAAACCCCCTTACTTTCCTTTTTTTTTAACTGATTCCCATGGTAATCTTGAGCTTTTGTTCCTTGAGATGAATTTTGTTATTGTTTTTTCAGGCTTTATAATGTAATTCATTGGTAGTTAGATTGGCATGACACTGAGTAAATCAATTTAGGTGATATCAGGTTTTTTATATTGGCTTAGCCTACTAAACAATGAATATTTCTCATTTCAATTTGTTTTTATTTCTGTGAAAAGTGTTTGATAATTGTGATCATAAAGTTCCAGTGTGTGACTCAACAGACAGATTCTCAAGTATTTTACTATCTGGAGCTGTTTTGGGTGGAATTTCTCTTTCTGTCTCTTCCTGCTGAGTTTTGTTGGTAATACATAGAAATTCTGATTTCTGTGGGTTTATTTTATATCTTGCAAATTTGACAAAGTTGTTTATTGTTTTGACTAGTTTTTTGGTTGATGCTGGAATTCTTTAAGTATTCCAGCCTATCACTGGGAAAAAAGTGATAGTTTTGTTTCCTTGTTGTCTCTTCTCATTCTGTCATTTTCTTTTCCTTACTTACTTATACCTACCTTCCTTATTATTTTCTATAGCCCACATTTCTAGTAATATAGAATAATAATAATGATTATGGACATCTTTGCTTCGGTCCTGATCTTATTGGGAAGGCTTCTAGTTTATCTGCATCACAGATATTTGCTTTGGGTTTTAGATAGACAAGACATCATTTTAAGGAAAGTTCCAGAGACACTTAGATAGCTCAAGTAGATAAAGAGCCAGACCTGGAGACAGGAGGTCTAAGAGTTCAAATCTGGCCTCAGATACTTCTTAGTTGTGTGACCTTGGACAAGTCACTTAACGCCCACCAGATAAGCTTTACACTGTCTTTGAACCAATGCTTAGGATCAATTCTAAGACAAAAGATAAGGGTATTTTTTTAATCAGGAAAACCATTCATTTTTATGCTTCCTAGTGCTTTTAAAGGAATGGCTATTTTACTTTGTTAAACCTTTTCTGCAGCTGATGGTATAATCATATGATTTTTAGTAATTTTGTTATTGACATGATCAGTTATGCTTTATGGTTTTCCTAATATTGAACCAGCCTACATACCTGCCATAAATCTAGCCTGATTATAGTGTATGCTCTTTGTGACAAATTGCTGTAATCTTACTAGTGGTTAATTTTATATTTTCATATCAATATTTATTAAGAAATTGGTGAATAATTTTCTTTTTCTGTTTTTGCTCTCCTTGGTATAGGTATCAAAACCATATTTGTGTCATAGAAAGAATTTAGTAGAATATCTCTATGTTTTTCAAACAGTTTATACAATATCTGAATTAATTTTTCTTTAAACATTTAATAGAAGTCACAGGTAAATACATCTGAACCTAAGGTTGTGTTTTTTTTTTCCCCTTAAGGAGCTCATTTATGGCTTGTTCAATTACTTTTCCCAAGATAGCTAGAGTTGTTTTAAATGAGTCTTTAAAGTTGAAAAGTAAACACTCACCTCCATCAGTAGTTTGAGGAAAAAGCTGGAAAGCACAACTGTTATGCAGAGTAGGGAAAATTGGGCCACTGACCCATTGGAATGTTCAATGCCAGTATTTGCCACTGCCATCGTTATCAGTATTTCAAAGGTAGGCTGAGAGCTCCTTTCTAGAGGAGAAAAAGAAGAAACTCCCAGAATGCCACTCCCTTCTCCAAATTGTTAGGGAGAAGGGGGACATACCTAACGGAAACAGGTGCAGAGTTTGGAAGAAGAGGAGCGTGAAGGGGAAGAGATGAACTGAAGTGAAGGGAGGGACCCTTGGAGAGTTGCCCCTGTCAGGATGATGGAGTGTGGAAGAATGTTACTTAGAAGAGAAAGGGAAGGAAAAAAGATGGCTGAGCAATTAGAGCTTAAAACCACATCTCCAACTCCAGCTCCTTCATCATTTATTACAACAAGAGAATATTATTCCCTTATATGCATATAACATCATTTTCCTATAGGTGGGCACTCCCTTTAGTCTATAGTTCTTAATTACCACAAAAAGGCTACTATGGAAATTACATCTGGACCATTTTCTTCTCTTTGTGGTATGAGTCAAGTAGCTATATCACTGAGTCAGAGGGTATGCCCAGTTTTCTCACTGTTTGGGCATAGTTCCAAATGGCTTTCCAGACAGATTGCACTGACAGTGCATCCAAGTTTTCTTCTAACCCCTCCAACATCTTCATTTTCTGGTTGATAAGCTACTGAGCATGAGCTCAAGATTACTTTGTCACATCTCCAATCCATAGGGATTTTGGAGCATTTTTTCCATGTGACTATTGATATTAGCAAAACTTTAGAGTAGTATGTCCTACTGGTTGGTGGAAAAGATGGAGAGGTGAGATTAGACAACCATATAATCACATGAATTCAGAACTAGTTGAATGTTGCAATTCAAAGAGGAAGCTGTTAATGGTTCAATGTGAACATAGCTGGAAGCCTCCAGAGGAGTGGCCCAGGGATATGTGGTTGACCCTATTCCATCATCATTTTTATCAGTGACTTGGATAAAGACATAGGTGAGCACACTCATCAATGGATAGCCACCTAGTTCAATGTGGCTTCTAGAGACCTTCACCCCACCCCCACCCTGCTGCTAGATCACTCTGTCCCTGGTCAGACCCTCTTTCTAGATCTATTGACAAAAATTTATGAAGCACCTTCCACGAATAAAGCTTCCTTGAACCCGCGAGAAGCCTCAAGATAGGAAGATAGAGGAAGGATAGAAGTTCTGGATGCCGTGAGGGGGGTGGCGGAGTCAAGTTAGAGATATGAGGTGGCAGGAATGAGTCAGAAATCCAGGCTTTATTGATTATCAAGGAGCCACAGCAATAACTCCAATCAGTGGATTACTCAGAAGGCTTATACCCGTCCAGTGATCCAAATTTAATACCACACAGGTCGGAGACATGATAGAGAAAAGAGAGTGCCTGGCTGAAGGCCAGGTCCCAGGTGGGAGAGGTAGAGAAGGAAAGGAATCAAAGATGGAGCTTGGCCAGAGGCCAAGCTCCAGCAAGGACAGGCATCAGTGAGAGCTGAGATCCAAGTGAGGAAGAGAGAGAAGAGAGGCGGAGCTTGCTGTGGCCCGGTATTTAATCTCTTTGATATGCAAATATACACAATACATAGGGATGATTATCATTGGTTAATGACAGGGTATAGGTGTGGTTTCTCTTAGCCAGATGAACACAAAGAAACCTGTTTTCCCGCCTAACCTGGGGGAAGCTGGGGTGAAGGGTCAGAGGCTTTCCTAGCCATGTGCAAGACTGAGCATGCTCTCTTCTAAGCCACTCTGTACACACTAACTGTTTCCCTTGCCCATAGCTAGGGGTGGACTGCTACAACAAGTCAAATACTGAGCTAGATGCTTGGAGAGAGCACAAATTTTGTAAAGATCCTCTGAGGTCATTTGAGTAACTGAGTCCAGTGGACTAGAGGAAGATGGCAGACAGAAAGTTAAGCAGGGAGAACCCAAGTGGCCTTCTTTACCCCAAGATTCATTCAGTGGGAGGCGCCAGTGCAAGTAGGTTGGCACAATGCCTAGGTGATAAGTGAGAGGAGAAACGAAATGAAGCTGAAATGAGAAACTCAAATAAACAACATAAGCAGAGAGAAATCCTATAGGACCCTGTAAGCACCTTGGCATAAAATATTTAGGGTGCTGGATCTGTGGGGGAATAAAAATTATTTCAAAAGCTAGGAGGTACTCTGAGTGGAAAACTGAAGGGTTGCTATATAAAATTTAAATTTCAATCACAATAACACCAAGTATTATTTTATAAAGTTTATTAATAACCATGAAGTAGAAAAAAAATTTTAAAGATAGAAGTATAAAGCCTAATCTAACCTAACTGACCACTGTGGCTTTCAGCCAAGCTCCTCAGCCATGTTCCAGGAAACAGAGAGAGGGTGGTGCCACACCAAAACTTTTATCCTCCATCCCTCCCACAGACGTGCATTCATGTCCATCCATTCATGTAGCATTCATACAGCATAAGCACATAAATGGGAGGCCAGGTAATATGAGCTGGGTCAGACAATCCTTTGGGAGAGAATTCTATCAACACACTCCCCTCTGTGAGTCTTTGGGAGATGAACATGTTGAAATCTCCAGATTTACATGCCTAGTCTCCCCAACAAATCATTTCACATAACCAGCTTATATCTCTAAAGATCTCTTACAAGAAGTGCATACAATATTACACTTTCTAAGGGGAAATTACAATAATTTGGGGATAAGAGGGAAATAAATGAGAAAGGGAGCAAAACCAATGGTTGGTAGGTGCAAAAAAAAACAGTTAAGGGGCAATCCTCTTTGACATAAGAGTTTATATTCAGAGTAAATGCATTCAACCCTCACCTCAGTTCAATCCACTACATCCCAAAGTTCATTCTGGATCGTTTGATGCACTGTATGGTTTTTGCAGGCATCTTTATGGTGCCTTCTCCAAACAGTTCAACTTTGGGGAATTAGCGAGTTTCTTTTCCTGAAATTTCTCTAAAAGATTTAAACATTATATTTTAGGATAATAATATAATTCCTCCCTGAGGAGAGTGTTGACCATCATCTAGATCACGCTGGGATACATGGCTAATGTATGAGGTATATTAATCAATTGTCAAAAGAAAATCAAAAACATTTTTAAAAACCCAAATAAGAGAAAAAATTAAATTTGGGGGGAAAAATCAAAATCAAATTATATATAAAATTCTGAGAGTAAGCAAGAATAAGCCCATAAAAGGTCCTTGAATCAGGATCCACTAAAATGTTTTATGTACCACAAACCTATAGGATAATTGTAGCAATTATGGACTTACCCAATCAGCAACCAGGACTACATAAAATTGCCATACTATAAAAGACAGAAAATGGCCTAGATTTTGAAGTAAAAGGGAAGTATGTTTCCCTGGTATGATTTTTGCCTTCTCTCTCAGAGATAGGGGAGCCAAAATGGCAGCCAAAATGAGGTACTTGTCAGAAATCTGGCACGAAGGAATCCTGCATCTGATGTTGTCAAACAGCTGCTTCCTCAAATCCCAAAACATGTCCTCTATCTTGGTGCAGATTCTCATCAATCCCACAGGGATTGGTTGGTCTTCTTGACCTTGTGCTTCTTGGCACTGTACAGTGACTCTTTTGTGATCCCTTCTTTCTGAAATCAGACACAATTATTAGTCAAAGTACCATAATATTTAACAATCAATGGCAGGTTTCTATAGTCTAAAGCTTTGGGGTATGAATTGATATTAGGACTAATGGATATTTTAAACTTATAATATTAATGTTTTTATTTTGAAAAATATGTACTTCAAGTACAAAAAAAAGATAAGAAAAAGAAAAAATCAAATATCCTATTGCAAATATAAAGAAAAACAATAATAATAATTTTAAAAATCATGAATTGATAGTTCACATTCCATGTGACAATGTGTTAGCCAACCAGAGGCACAACACAAAGGTTTCTCACTCGAAAATGAAATCTTATTTCCCTTTTAACTTGGCCATGGTCCACAGTGTGAGTGTACATAATTTTTTCACCAGTTAACAGCTTTTTAAAAACAATAGTACTACAGCTAATGCACATTCTAAGAAGTACCAAAATCATAAGAGCCCTTTGATGACAACTACAAACAAACCTGCTATCATTAGGATTCACATGAGTCTCTAGAGCCACTTGCCTTATGTCATTTAAAAACCTCTGAAGCTCATGGACATTTGTTGCCAGGAGCCATCAAAGACTACACTGTCTGATGTGGTCATAGTTGGAAACTGAGGATGGCAAGGCAGTACCCAAGAAAGATGAGACACCTACTGAACCCCCTCCATGTGATTTCTCTTACTCAACTTCTCCTAGTATTGGCTATGATTGTTGTTCTCTCCCCAGTTACAAGAAAAGTAATATGAGAGCAAATACTCACAGGATTTATACATATGCCCCACTTTAATCCCCCTAGAAGAATACCTCAAAGATCATATTCACAGAATTAAAACCTAAAGAATTCCATGGACCCACTATGCCCCCCCTTTCTCTCCTTTAGCAGAGTTACATTCAGATGCTCCACACCCATTGCAGGCCAAGCACAACAGGCACATCAATTACTCCTCTAAAACACAAGCTGCTGACACACTTCACTATATCCATGTGTGTACAATAACCAGGCAACATTGCTAGGTGCTTTAATGAAACACAAGAAAAAAGCAACATGAAAATTGAGGGAATTCCTAATTCTGGTTTATCTCAAATTCACCCCTTAACCCCACACTCAGCAACAAATGTTTAAGCTACCCATCTCCTAAGTAATTCTGATTGATTATGAAAGCTGATTCTCTTAGCTGGTCTTCCCACAGGTCAGGGGGAACTGACCCCTGATTATCCTGTCTGCATCATTCATCTCCATCACTATCCCTTTGTTGTAGCAACATGGTATGCAAGATGATCATAAAATGTTAATTAAACAATCTGTTAGAAAAAGATGTGTGACCTGCTAGAAGTCATGTATGTTGAAAAATGATTGTGTGCCAAGAAGCATGTAACCACTAAAGCTATATAATAAACACAAACTCTGTACCTGGTGGAATAGCTTTGTGTTGCCTGAGTAGCAGGTCCTAAGCACTCATTTGTCTCCCATCTCCTCATTATTTGCCTGAGCCATCACACCTAGACAGAAAACAACCCTTGGCTTTGAGAGACCACAGAATGGGCTTTCAAAAATTTGTTACCAGTTCTCCAGACCTATTTACATAGGAACAACAAGATTGATGTCCTGTAGGAAAGAGATGGCCTAAGCAGTTTGGCTTGAGCTATGTTTTGAGCCAATCTATCAACCTCAGTTAAGATATTTCTAACAGAATCTATTATTGCCATCATTCCAAAATTTGTCAGGAGAGCCTAGAAAAACCTTTGTACTGATGATGAAGACCTTTTGGGTCTAAAATGTCACCAAGAATCTAAATTATCATCCTGTGGAAGGATAGAGTAAGCTGAAGAGTTACAAATGCAAAACCATCCAGCAGCTACCAAGCTCCAAGGGAAGTTCTCCCTCCAGGAACCATCCAGGGGTTACCAAGCCCCCTGGGAAATCCTTCCCACCTCTAGGATGAGATTATAACAGCCATAAGAGTCATGTATTTATGTATCCCATACATTGCAAATGTGGAGGTGAGGAATATAATAGGGCTATCACACTTCATTCTGTCACCCATATACTTACTACTACTCAAGTCAAAGGTAGGCGAATGATCAGTCAAGAAGTAGTGGCACTTCTAGATATCTGAAAATCATCTGAAGACTTGTTAAAATCAATCGAGATTTTTAGCTCATTAAATTTTTCAAAAGTTACTGATAAAAGTTATAACCAGTTTGATGGAGTCCATCCATCATCATCTATGTAACAATTAACACAGGCAAAAAAAGCATCAAAAGATCATTTAGGCAACATGGGACCTCCTTGTGTTGCAAGTCACCAATGGAACTGGTGACAAACCCAGCATCCATAAGGACCTATGATTTTGCCACGGGAAAGCATTTGTCCAAGTTGTCTACAGACTTTTATAATGGTATTTTCTCCAGTCCAGGCACAGGGGGAGGGTACAAATGAAGACAATGTAACAGAACATATAATTAATGGCCAAAATACCGTAACTGGAAGTGACAGTGTAATGGAATATTTAGATCAGATTAATATGTGAACTTAAAAACAAAATTAAATCTTAAAACAAACAATCAGCAAATACAATAAATGTGACAGGATACAGTCACTCAGTGGCAATAGAAAGTTTTACATGTGAGCAGTGAATTCAAGAGTCATTTTCTCCAATTTTGATAGCTGTTGGAGTGGTTAACAGGACATGAAATGAACCTTCCCAAGCAGTCTGAGTTCCTCCAGTTCACTAGAAATTCTTTATGTATACCTTGTATTTAAAATTGTGTCACAAAGACTTCTTCAGTATTGGGAGGGGAATGAACTGAAATGTTAACATCAATTCACCTCCAGACTCTTTGAAGTTCCTTCCCCACCCAAGTACCATCATTCATCTAGATTCCTTTGGTCAGACCTCTGGGGTCCTCCATACTGAGGGGGATTTCTACCCTGAGTATAGTGTGGATGAACCCCATATTAGATGTTGTAGGAAGATGAATCTCCCCTCTGAACCTTGAGATTACTCAAGCTATCTTTTCATTGTTTTTTCTTGGGGAAGAATGGATAAATTGCAAAGTATCCCTTCAATACAAGCATACCCAGGAATGGCAGCAAGAAAAGACATTCTAAAGTTGTGAGCTGCACGAGCTCTGTAATCAGCAAGAAAAGACATTCTAAAGTTGTGAGCTGCACGAGCTCTGTAATGCCTTGCTCTTTCATAGAGTGTGCCATACTTTTAAGTCTAATTATTAAATTGGTTGCAAAAGTACTTCCTGTCTGTAGGTGGCAGTACCCTAGTATGTACTGGCTAGGGTTAAGAGCCTCAGAAGGAATGTTTAGAAGAGTTTCATCCCTTCCCCACCTTCAAGAGGCAAAGCCAGTGGCCACAAGTTTGGGGGGGGGGGGTGAGTTGTGGCGCTAAGCCGGTAGGCACTGTCTGAAGCCAGATTATGAATCTAGGACCTCCCGCCTCTAGGCTTGACTCTTAATCCACTAAACTACTTAGTTACATCCCTGCTGTGCTGAGTGGGTTCAGGGTCTAGAGAGTGGCACAGGAGACCCCTGTGTGGGCTAACACCTCAATCCCAACCCCCTCAGTCAGGAACATGAAAGTCCTCCTGGGTTAGCCAGGCTAGGGTTGGGGTGGATAGTGTGAATGGGCTGCTCTTGGTGTGGTGGCTTCCCATGCTGTGCTCCCCTGCTGAAAAGTGGCTAGTGCACACTTGAGACCCAGCATTCAGGAGGCTAACTGTTACTTACACACACACACTGGGCTTGGGAAGCTGCAGCAAGCAATGGCTATTTCGCTGCTTCCAGTTTAAGAGGAGAAAATGGGATTTAGATTTCACCTTTCCAAGGAGGAAAATCCAGGTGCTTCCAAACAGAACATCCAGGAGGTTTCAGGGCAATCAATTCACTGTTAAAGAGCAGGGCCCTGGAGAAGGTGATGGGTGCCATCTGCTAGATCTTGACAAAGCTGTAAAGCCAGCAACAGGGGTGAGCTCTAAGGGGAAGAATGATGAATGAGCAAGGCTGGGGAGGAGCTGCCAGGGGTAGAGAGAAGAGAATGCTGTGGAGCAATGGCTGGTAGCACCTAGACATACCTGCCGAGAATGAGCAATGTAGCCTAGACATGGGAATCTTAGATGGTTGCATTGGCATGCAGAAGGCAAGCCCAGTTTGTTCCTTTAAGCAACTCCTACCCAACACAGTAAGTCACTGAACCCGTTCAGATTTCTCGGGAAAAGACAACCTGATCTCTGTAGGCTCAAGTGGAAATCCTTTTAGTACCCATTAATCTGTAAATCCCATTGGCTCTTGTCTTGAGTCAAGGGAGCTTTGGCACTTGAAAGGGAACCCAATGGCCATCCAGTCCCCAGAAGATGCTTCATTTGGGACAGTACACCAGAGAATTAAGTCATCTCCAATGTGTGTCCACACCTTCACGCCAACAGAGAGCTTCCATGCAAGGGTTATTCTAAATTTCTAAATCAAAACAGAAGGCAATTTTAGATCTTTCCTGAGTTGCCACTAATCAATTCTGCTGTCTAGAAGGTGCACATCCGCTCTGGACTCTCAAGCTGTGCCTATTTTATGAGCTGTAACTTTCCCCACTCCAATCCCCACAGTCAAGTTCCATATCAGGGGGAAAATTCCTAATGAGTAGAGCTGTCCAAAGGTAGAAAGTGTTGACTCATGGGGCAGTAAGTACCCCTCTTTACCAGGTTCCAAGGGAGTCTTTGTTCAGGAATTGACTGACCTCTGAGACAGCCTTTCCAATTCCAAGTTTCTCTATAGGCAGGTAGGGCTGTGTGTGTGAGCTTTGAGAAAGGTTGTTGAACTAAAAGCATATGTATGATACATCCCAAACATTTTAAGACATAAACAATAAACTGAGTATACTGACGGTAACTCTGTTTACATAGCTCAGAAGGGTTTCTGGCATCCCAAAGTTCCTGGAATTCCCCAAACCTTGAAAAGAGCCCTGTTCTCCTCAAATGAAGAATTTCATAAACAAGCAATTGAGGTCACACCACCCAAGGAATCTGCTCCTTTAAGAAGGAGAGGAGGTGGGGAGAGCTGATGGAATTATATCATTAGAATTTCTCTTTTAGAGGCAAAACCAAAGCTGTGTGGCCCCAACGGGAAAAAAAAAAGTATTATTGACAAGCTCCAAAGCTATGATTTCATACGAAAAACTTTAGTAAATCTCTCCAAAGTTAGCTCATTTGGCAAAAGTTTGAAAAAAAAAACAGTGAAGGTTAAATAGTTGTATTATGCAGCTTGTTATTCCTATTCATAAAGGAGAGCAGGTGTTGAAAAAGTAATTCTTTGCTACTTTGAGCAGTAGAAACAAATGCTTAAGAAACATACACTCAGTCCCTAAAATATGTAGAAAATGCGCCTTGACATTTCTGTAGAGTGTCTGACATATATTTCATTCAATTTTCACCAAATCTTCCCCTAAAAACAGAGACAGAGATAGCCAGAGACAAAGAGGAAAGAAAGGAGGGGGGAAAGGGGGAGAGACAGACAGACAGACAGACAGACAGACAGAGAGACAGAGAGAGAGACAGAGAGACAGAAAGAGACAGAGACAGGGAGAGACAGAGAGGGGGAGAGAGAGAGAGACAGGGAGAGACACAGAGAGAGAGAGACAGACAGAGAGACAGGGAGAGACAGAGAGAGAGACAGGGAGAGACAGAGACAGAGAGATAGGGACAGAGAGGGGGAGAGAGAGAAAGAGAGAGACAGAGAGACAGGGACAGAGAGAGACAGAGGGAGAGAAAGAGAGAGACAGAGAGAGACAGGGAGAGAGACAGAGAGAGACAGAGGGAGAGACAGAGAGACAGGGGGAGAGAGACAGAGAGACAGAGAGAGACAGGGAGAGACAGGGAGAGAGAGAAAGAGAGAGAGAGGGAGAGACAGAGACAGAGACAGAGAGACAGAGACAGAGGGAGAGACAGAGAGAGAGAGAGGGAGAGAGAGACAGAGAAAGAGACAGAGAGAAAGAGAGACAGAGAGACAGAGGCAGAGAGACAGAGACAGAGAGAGACAGAGAGAGAGGAGTCAGAGAGGAAACAGATAGACAGACATTTGAATTTGGAATGTCTAAACCCAGCCACTTCAGTAGCTCTCCATTCAGCCATCCAAGCATTGCCTTCAGCCTGTAATCTAAAGAATCCAGGGCAAAAATATGAATGAAGGGCAGGTCCTGGCCTTGTCTCCCTCTGCTGCCCCAGAGCCCCCAAGAGTTATGTGGTCACTGTGGATGGATCCCCAAGTGTTAGTGAAGTGGCAAGAGGTGGATTATCTGCTGTTGATAAAAAAAAAAAGCCAACTCTTTTTTCTTCAAAGCTTTCTTTCCCAGATAGATCAAACCTTGTCTTTCTTTCCTTTTCCCGTGCCTTATGCTCTTGGGATACCTGATAGACTCCTGCCACTCTTCCAGAGAAAGCCCTGGGACTGCCCCTGGCCCCGGGGCCATGTCCTTTCCTGCTCCCCTTCCTCTGGCTTGGTATCCACTCACCTAAGCAGAAATATATCTACTGGGTGTGGGGGCAGCAAAGGACTAGTTCCAAGCAGTTGTTCAACAGAACCCTTGTTCAGTCTACAGAGAGCAAATGGACAGAAGCAGGCAGCTCCTCCCTTTGGGCCTCAGTGGCCTTATTTTTAACACCTGGCCTGTTTGTTCCCAATCCCCTGCTGCCCATATCATCATTACTTCCAATTCAATTAAAATCAAATATTGATCAAGTGCCTACTATATGCATACATATACAAATAAATAGATACAAATAAAAAGAAAGGCATCCCCCTTCCTCAAGAAGCTTACCTTCTGGGGGCAGCTGGGTGGCTCAGTGGATTGAGAGTCAGTCCTAGAGACAGGAGGTCCTAGGTTCAAATCTGGCCTCAGACACTTCCCAGCTGTGTGACCCTGGGCAAGTCACTTGATCCCCATTGCCTAGCCCTTACCATTCTTCTGCCTTGGAGCCAATACACAGTATTGATTCCAAGATGGAAGGTAAGGGTTTAAAAAAAAAAAGAAGAAGCTTAGCTTCTAATAGAGGACATGCAAAAAGGAAGCTGGAAGAGAGTGGAGTGGGGAGGAGAGGTCCCAAGATAGGCATGATTACTATGCAGTCCAAAAAGTGCAGGGGAATGATGGGGCTGGAAGCCCTCTTGCCATGGAGACTTTGGTTTTGGTTTGGTTAGCCTCCAGTCCTCCAATGGGGCTGATGAGCTGTGAGAATCAAAGGACACAAACTCTGGGATGAAGAGTTCTAGGCAAAGAGACGTGGGTCACCTCAAATCCCCAGGCAATGCCAATCAGTTTAGGATTTGTCTCAGTTTCTAGTCTCTTCTGCTTAGAGAATGGGAAGACCTGGAAGCTGCCCCACTTCGACTGGGTCCATGGCAGAGGCATATCCCACTGAAGATAATGCAGTCCACCTTTTGTCTTTTGTAATGAGGACTTTAGTGTCTCAGGGCTAAGGAAAACTAGTACTGAGAAGAAGAAAGGCCAGTTCATTCAGTTCATTCCCCTGACAGTAGCAATAACTGTTCCCAGATGACCCAGAAAATTGCCTCCTGGACAGCTTACAAATCCATAGAGGACCCCAGCCTGCCCACCCCACCTCTGGAAGGCTGGGTTTGATTTTCTCCTGAAAAACTTGTCCATTAGGCTTGCTCCTGACCACAGCGTAGATCCGCTATGGCTGTAGACCAGCACCTGTTGGCCTCACAACAGAGCCAGACAAGAACCCAAAGCTACGTTCCTACTACAGATTAAGCACTTCCTGAGCTAAATGCTGGGACCACAAAGTCAAAAATCAGCCCTTGCCCTCAAGGAGCTCACAGTCTAATGGGGGTCACAACACACACACAAACGAGATGGAGACAGAACCAATTGAAAATCATCTTTCAGAAGGATAGCGATGACCGGGGATGAGCAAAGGCTTCTTGTACAGAAGGTGGGAACTTAGCTGGAACCTGAAAGGCCTTAGGGAAGGCCAACGGAAGGACGTGAGGAACAACATTCCAGTCTTGAGAGACAACCAGTGAAAATGCCCCAGAGCCAGAATGTATCATATGAGGAATGGCAAGGGAGGCCAGTGTCACGGGATCACAAAGAATGTGGAGGAGGCTGGGAGAGGAGTAAGCTATAAGAGACCCAGAGAGGAAGGAGGCTCCAGGTTGGGAAAGGCTTTAAGACAAAGAGAAGGTTTTACTTTAGATCATGGGAACAATAGGGATAATGCTGAAGGAGATTGAGTTGGGGAGGGGACAGGATGACAGGGACAGATTTGTGCTTTAGGAAGCTCAGTGTGATAACCGAGTAGATGATGGACTGTGGTGGGGAAGAGAGTGGAAGCAAAGAGACCCACCAAGAGGCTCTTCAGGTGATCCAGGAGCCAAGTGATAAGGGACTGTACCAGAGTGGTGGCAGTGTGCAGCCACATTGGGCTCCTTAGGCACCTTCCCTATGCATTGCAACTGTTTCTCTTTGCACATTCCTTTTTTTTCTTTTTTTTTTGCCATTTTCCCATGATACTTGAACAAAACTCTTCTACAAAATTTCAGTCCACAGTTAGATTCCACTTATCTTTTCCCTGAATGCTTTGAAATCATGCTTTCCCATGAATTTCTAGCACAGTAGTCACTGCTTACCAAGGCTCCCATCCTTTCTATTTCTTTTGTTTTTCTGCCTTGCATATATTTTTCTTTTTTTAAAAAAACCTTTACCTTCTGTCTTTTTTATGTTTCATCTTTAATAACAAATTTCCACATAAGTTTTCTAAAATTATGATTCATGTTATCTCCCTCCCTTCTTCCCTTCTCTTGCCCAGAGCAAGCAAGCAACATGTATTATCATGCAAAGCATATTGTCATATTATTCATTTTTGTAAATGAATAATCTTGTGAAACCAAACCGCCAAGTCATATACCCAAAACAAGTGATAAATCCTATGTTTTCATCTGCATTTCTACTCCAACAGAGATGGATAGCAATTTTTTTTTCATAAGTCCCTTAGAATTGTCCCAGATCCTTCATTGTATTACTGTTAGTAGCAAAGCCTATCACATTTGACTGTCCCACGGTTTCACTTATTGTGTTCAGTGCTCTCCTAGTTCTGTTTATTTCACTCTGCAACCGATCATGTAGGTCTTTCCAGTTCTTTCTGAAATCCTCCTGTTCATCATTCCTTATAGCACAATTGTATTCCATCACTATCATATACCACAATTTGTTCAGCCATTCCCCACCTGAGGAATATCCCTTTAGTTTCCAAATCTTTGCCACCACAAAAAGCACAGCTAGAAATATTTTTGTACAAACAGGTCCTTTCCCATTTTTTTTGAATGGCTTCGGGACACAGACCTTGTAATGGTATTGCTGGATCAAAGGACATGCATTCTTTTGTAGCCCTTTGGGCATAATTCCAAATTGCCCTCCAGAATGGTTGAATCAATTCACAACTCCACCAGCAATGCATTAGGGTCCCAATTTTGCCACATCTCTTCTAATATTTATCACTTTCCTTTACTGTCATATTGACCAATCTGACAGGTATAAGATGATACCCCAGTGTTGTTTGAATTTGCATTTCTCCAATCAAGAGGATTTGGAACATTTTTCTATGATTATTAATAGTTTTGATTTCTTCATATGAAAACTTCCTATTCATATCCTTTGACCATTTCCATCCTTTCTATTTCTGCTACCAATCTCTCCTCATTTGTCAGTCAGATCCAGACTAGTCATCCCCCTTATCACTTCTTCTCTATGTTGAAGAATGAAAGAGTCACTAAGGCAAGTCCAGATATCATAAGCTGCTCTGGCTTGAGTGCCATGAGAGCTCTAGCAGATTTCTGGATAACTGAAGGTTCCCATCACTATTCTACCACAGCAGGTTTCTATATCACTCTCCCTTTTCTCCTAGTCAAGCAGTCTCTAATATAATCCAATTCTATCAGAAGGTTTGCTTTGGGGGAAGGTCGCCAAGACCACCAGAAAGGAGACCAAACATTTTCCTGTGAATTAAAATCAAAATTAAATCCCAAGGATATTTGTTCACCAAAAACCCACTGGGTTCTTCTTAGAGAAAAATCCCTGGCATTGTGCTGGTCTGACCTAAAATCTCCAACCAGTCTTATTCCATGAAATGTCCTTCCATTTCTAAGGAACATCTGGCCAGATGATTGTTCCCTAGATAGGAGCAAACAATTGGGCAGGCTTGTTGGCTTGTTTTTCTCTTTGGAGAGATTGCGCCTTTGTGTTAACTAACATGATTTCCAGGTTCTCCTCTCCTCCCAAAAGACCCCTGCGGTGCTCCTAGATGGGAGGACTTAGATAATAAAGGCAGCTTTCTTGAGGTTTCCATTTCTAAAGAGCGTGTCCACACCCACCTGAAGTCTCTCCTTTATCAAAACACCCTCCGAAGAGCATTTACTGAAGGTGAAAGATTGGGAATGGGTACAGAGAACCCTGGAGGATTATCCAGTCCCTAAATTATTCACTTATTCATTCATTAACTGAATTACTGTTCTTTCATTCCCTGACTCATTTGTATATTCTTTGGTCTGTCCATTTACTCAATAAACATTCATGCTATCCAGAGCCCTGTCTTGGGCACCAGAGAGATATGATCCCTGCCCTTGTGGTGCTCACATTAGAGGGATAATATTAAAAATAACATTTGCGTAACTCTTGAACCATTAAACAAAACACTTTACATCTATTACATTTGCCAAAAATGCAAATGGATAGGCAGCAATATGTATGACCATGTAACCTTGGGCAGCCAGATGGTACTGTAGATAGAGCACTGGGACAGGAGTCAGGAAGACTCTTCCCGAGTTCAAAACAAGCCTTGGACACTTACTAGATAGGTAACCTTGGACAAGTCAATGAACCCCATTTGCCTCGATTTCCTGGAGAAGGAAATGGCAAACCACTCCAGTACCTTGGCCAAGAAAACTCCAAATGGGGCCACGAAGAGTCAGATATGACTGAAACAGTTGAATAACAACCACCACTTGGGCATGTCAGGTCGCCTTTCTGGTGGGCCTCAGTTTCCTCATCTATCCAATGAAGGTGTCAGCTTGCAGGTCCCTCCTAGCTCTATCTAGTTTTCCAGGATCCTGGGAATGGGTGCCCCAAAGAAGCAAGCGTGCAAACTTGGGCACTGTGCCATGATTGCAAAGGATGTGACAGCAATTCTCCAAGGTGGGTTAAGAATTGTAGGGGACTCCTAAGCCATGCTCCAACCTTCTTTGTGCCCCCAGGTGCTACAGAAGAGAATGAGCCAGTGCCCTAGAACACAAAACATTTGGAGAGCTGTGAGACAGTATCTCTCCGTAGCAGAGGATTAATAAACAAAGACCCAATGCCCAAAGTCTAAGGAATAGACTAGTTTCACAAGCATATAGAATGGTGAGCAGGCTGCATGCCCACCTCTGCCCCATCTCCCAGGAGATGCAGGATCACTCTGGACTCAGGAGTTTGGGGAAAAGTACAGAGGAAGGATGCTCTTTTCCCTCTGTACCTCCCCTTTCACCAGCCCAAGGACCAGAAACTCTGGAGGGACTGGGGACCAGGGGCTCAAAACCTGGACAAAGAATTCAGGGTTCAAGCTGGCCTGGAACCTTGGCTCAGCCTAGGTCAGGGAACTGAGGCCTGGCAAACGTGTTGCCGTAAGGGCTTCTACCTGTTTTGGCTGGAACTGACTAGTCCAGTGGGCCTAAGTAAAAGGACACTGGATTTAGGGGGAGCAAGGAGCCATACTCTGGTCATTCTCGTCCTCCTTGAGCAGCCTTCACCTCTGCCCTACAGCCGCAGCCTTGGACACAGGGCTGATTCTCAGGAAATGGCTTTGGAGAAAGCAAGATGTGAATAAGAACTATTGTTCTCACTTCCTACCTGGCAGTGAGGTGGTACAGAGTGCTGGGCTTGGAGTCAGGGAAGGCCTGATTTCCAATCTTGCTTCAAACACTGACTCTGGACAAGCCCCTCAACAGTCTCAGTTTCCCTATCTATAAAATGGGAATAATAATAGCACCTACCTCCCAAGGCTGTTGTGAAAATCAAATAAGCTAAAATATGTAAAGCATTTTGCCAGTCTAAAAGAGCTATATAAATGTATGTTACACGATATTGAAAAGGCATCATGTTGTATTAGTTACATTAAATTTTATGAATATACATTAAGTTATTGAAAGTGTTAAATAGTAAATTATTAATATACTGTTTGCTAGGTCTTTTTACTATTACTGATAATGCTAATGACTAATAATATTAATATTACTAATATTAAATTTTGTTTATTTTAATTATATAATTTAATTTCTCTAATATCAAATAAAATGACTAATAATCTAACACTTTGATTGGCAGAGGGAAAAGCCTTGAGCATAGCTAACCATGATTCTAGGCAAGATGGGATAAGAGCAAAGGCTGCTGGGAATATCTGAACAGGCAGGTGTTTCTCTGAGACAAAAAACTTGATGGATAAATCAGTGGGAACCCGGGTTCCCTCCTGCCTCCAGGTGGAACACAGCCTCTCCAGCCTGGTCTGGCCTTTATTATGTATTCCCTCATCTCTATCCCCTATCCAGTGTTAAGAAGTATGGCCCATCCCAAGAAGCTCTGCTGCCCGGGCTTGCTCCCTGACTCCAGCGGGGGTCTGGTCCTTGAGCAGAGGGGCACCACTATGGCCAGAGGGGCACTCATGTGCCTATGCATTCCAAGCAGGCCACACACCAAATAAAAAGCCCTATTGTCCATGGAAGATCTCTAGTGGAGGACAATCCAAAGGGTGGTTGTTCTCGGGCCTGGGGAGGACTGGATGTGGTTTATTTCTCCCATTCTGAAACAAAGGACAAAAGGGTCACTGTCCTAGCCTTTCCCTCCGCTTTCCTTTCCTTCCTTCCCTAGCCTCTGTCCACCCTTTCCGGCTTGGCTGCCGGGGCCTGGCCACCAACCAGGCACCCAAGGCACCAAAACATCTCTGTCCCGGGCTTTGGCCGGTTTTTTCCTAACAGGAATGATTAAAATAGCCCCATGCTCCTGTTAGGAGTAAAAGTGATTAAAAATACCCCAAGGAGGTTTCCTTTAGGACAATAAGCTGGATTGAAGCCAACACAAACCCTCTCTGTGTAGAAATGTGGCTCAGAGGGGTGAGTGACCTTCCTACCACATTCCTGACCTCCCTGCCACTGTAGCCATCCATGGGAGGAGGGACCATGTTCAGTGGGCAGCCTTTCCCATTGGGAGCCCAGGGACACTGAAGAGAGCTCTGCTTCCTGCTTGGGCACGGGCTGGCAGGCCCAAGGGCCACTGGCACTTCAGGTCCACTAGATCCCGGGCTCGAAGGGACCTCAGAGACTATATAGTCTGGCCCCCTCTGTTAGAGAGGAGGAAAAGAGCCCAGGGAGGTCAAGGATCACAAACCTGGAGCTGAAAGGAACTTTGGGGCAAATTTGATCATTAAGGAAATTCAAACCGAGGAAAGGAAGTCACTTGCTGAGGTCACACAGGCAGTAAGCAACAAAGGAAGAATTCCCAGAGTCAGTGATCTTTTCACTGAACCACACTGCCTCCAAGAAGTGAAGTTAGCCAGTCAAAGAGGTGATGGTTAGATGGATGGATGGATGGATGGATGGATGGATGGATGGATGGATGGATGGATAGACAGACAGACTTTGGGTTAGTTTGCAAGTGACTGAGAAAGAAGGTAGAATTTCTACCATGTCATTTTTAATTGGGACAGTGAGAATGATTCCTGTGCCAGTTTGTAT
This sequence comes from Monodelphis domestica, assembly GCF_027887165.1. Classification (NCBI taxonomy): domain Eukaryota; kingdom Metazoa; phylum Chordata; class Mammalia; order Didelphimorphia; family Didelphidae; genus Monodelphis; species Monodelphis domestica. The sequence goes on along the minus strand of NC_077232.1, from coordinate 292,964,729 downwards.
ATGTGCATGTAGGTCTCTGTGTATAGAGCATGTAGGGAGGACGTAGGCAAGTTGGTGTTGCCTTCATCCCCATTGCACAGAGGAGAAACTGAGACTCCACAAGGATGCTACCAATTAGAGCTCTCCCAGCTCTAAGTCCTCTGCCCTTTCTACCCAGCCTGCCCAGTAGTACAGCCCTGGATCCTTTTGAACCTACGCTCCTGTGCCTGGAAGAAGAGTTCCTGAAGGACTTGGCCAGAGTCTGGATGAAGAAGAGAATGGGACCAGCCCTGGGTTCTGATGGCAGAGGGAGCCCCCCCAGCATGAGCAGGCTTCTGTTACCAATGAAGGCTGGCACTTTTTCTGTGGCAACTTTTAGGCTTTGGTACATACTGCACAGTGCCCAAAGCAACTCCTAAGTGGAGCCTGCACCCAGGTCTGCCCGACTCAGAAGCCAGTCCTCTATCCATTGGGTGGATCCATGTTTTCTCTCACCAGAAGGAGAATAATGGGAAATAATTCTGCCAAAGGAAGCTGGAAGTAGATTGTGAGGAACTTGACATGGCAAGCTAAAGGAGAGTTTGGGTCCAATGTTCCAGGTACAAGGGCCTTAGTGACATGGTCATTCTTGTGCCTTAGAAAAGCGACATGCAAAGATGCATGAAGGAGGAGGGCTTGAGGAAACTCTAGCGGCTGGACAGAAGTCCAGCAAGGAATCCCTGTGAAGATAACATAAGGAGGTGAGCAGGCCCATGTGAGCATGGACAGGGTGAGGCTCAAGGACTTTGCAGCAGATTGGAGAGACAGAAGCAGGAAAGGAAATATTTATGGTCGGGTTAATGAATCAGTAAATAGTGGAGGTCACTAAAGCTGGCCTGATGGGAATGATACCATGTCTCAGCAACAGAATATCAAATGGCCCTTTGCCTTTTAGGGTATCCCCAGGGCTTAGAGCAGAGCCTGGCAGACAGTAGGCAGGCGCATCATAACTGGTGACTGCTTGGTCAAAAGCTCCATGATGCACCATTTGTTATTACTGCTATAGCCCTTTAGGATTTATAAGACATGCTACATACATTATCTCATTGTCCCTTATAACAATCCTGGAGGATAGGTGCTCTTGTTCTCATCCCCATTTTACAGATGATTTTCAGAGGCATGAAGTGACTTGCCCAGGGCCACACATGACCACCTGTGATCCAGAGCTGTCATAGATACAGCTGGGCCCAGATCTTGGGTCTATTTCTGGTCAGCGAATAATCTGTGTCATTATTCCATCAGAATAGGGTGATCATAAGGCCTTGGCCCTGGACAGAATCTCACCTGCACCTCTTTACTTTGCCCTGGCCATAGTCTAGGCCTGTTGTCCCCGAGTCTCATGGCTTCAGGACCCAAAGTGTCCAAGGGGAGACTGACCCAGAGTTCCAACTTTCTTGGTCCTGTAGCCAGTGCAGCCCTGTGCATTTTCTGGCACAAAAGTTCTTGAGAAGATGACTTCATGCATAGTGCAGGACAGAGTAGGATATGAACTAGGGTCCCCTCACTGGTTCTGGAACAATTGTGTGACTCTCAGAAAGTCACTGAGTCTTCATTCCCTTATATGTATAATGGGGATGGTCATACTTGCCCTTACCATACGGTCTCTGGGCCTATCAGGAGGGAGATATTTTGTCAACCTTGGAGCTCTTTCCAAGGGGCAGTGGCCATCATGGTTATGGTTAGAAGGACTTTGGCAACAGAGAGAGGTCAGGCTCTTGGGGATGATTAACTTCCCCTTCTGCCTCTACCAGCTGCCTCATTTCATTTGTGGGAAAAATGTGTGTGTTAACTAAGATTTTCTCTAGAGTCTCTTCCAGGACCAAAGGGAGATTAGAGTCTATCACATGCACTGTCTTTCTGCCATCTTGGAAATGAGGTCCTTGATGCCCAGAGAGGGAACCTGCCCAGGGTCACGCAGCCCTTGAAGCCAGGTTCTTGGGACTTCCAAGTCTGATTCTGGTGCCCCAGTAACACCACTCTACCCTTCCTGGTCATTTCAGGAAGTAATGAGTAGTGTGCCAGCCCCTGATGACTCTCTGCCTGCTAGGAGCTCCTAATGGAATGCATTGATCTTGCTGTTCTAGAACTGGTGGGATGGCTTATCCAGAACCTTTCACAGAACTTAGAAAAGATTCAGAGCAGGATTCTTAGCTGGGCTTCCTGACTCTTAACTGCCTTCCCTTCTGCTTAGCTTCTTGTCATGTTTCTACTCAAGAAACAAGTTTTGTTCACTAGCTCAGTCCCTGCAGCTTCTTATTCTTCCTATTAAGATCATGTCTACCCCTACTCACCCTTCTAGTGGCTCCCTCTTACCTCCAGAATCAAACAGTAAGTCTTATGTTTGACCCTTTACAAGCTGGCTCCAACCTCCCTTTTCAGCCTTATTATACATCAAGTCCCACTTCAGGAAATCTTAAAAGTCCAGGAAAACTGATCTTCTAGCTGTTCCTACTTTCCCATCTCTGTGCCTCTGTCCAGGCCCCTTGCCTGGGATAGCCTCCTTTCTCCCATCTCTTAGAGGGAGAATGTTGACCAATAAAGGTGAAGTCCATTCCCAGTATTCCTGTGGAAGCTTGGTAAGCTTCCTTCTATAAGCTTATCCAGAAGCATCTCCCAGCTTCAGAGGTCATACAGCTACTCTCTGACTTTTGTGGACTAACTGAAAGCCTTTAATTGGCTCCTGTTGGGAACAAAGCATACTCGTGCCAAGGGTCAAACAGATTTGCTCTTCCCTTGCAGCTTTTGAGTTAGGAAGAAGTGATGTGGGCCTCAGGAGGATGAGAAAAGTAATGGCACCAGCAGGGGCTGCAGCTGGCTAAGGCTGTCCACTCTCCCCACCCAACACCACGAGCACATAAACACATGGCCCCTCCATTTCTTTGGTCTCTGGCAATTACTCTTTCTGGTCCTAGGTAAACGAATCCCAGAAACAGAACAGACCAGGTTATGGCTTCATAAACTTCAAAAGGCCAGAAGAGCCATAGAAGGACACATCAGCCATCAAAGCCAGTGGCCATACTAGTTGAGTCCAGGGGGAATCAGCCCACAGGAGTGACATGTTAGACCCAGGCCAGCAGAAAACTGGCTGAGAAGCCAAAAGAGTGATCTGTCATTGACTGTGCCATACCTAAGCATGATCTTTGTGGGAACTCCTGGAGGGAGAAAAGGACTCCAAAGGCCAGGAATTACCATCTTCCCAGTTGAGGGTGTGAGAAGAGTTGAAGCAATCACTTTAATTTTAAATCTTCTCTACCCAGGGATAAAAAACATGTATAAATGGGTGCGTCCATCCCTTATCTTGGAGGGACTTTTTTGTACTTGGTTCCTTACTATTCATTCTCGATAAATATTTCTTTATAAAATCTAATGACTAGTAATTAAGTGATATGGATTTGGGATACACTTGCTAGGGGCTGATAATAATAACAGTGATAATAATGGAAAACCAGTCCTGAGGCCTCAGGGTTAACTCTAGAACCCTGAGAAGAGCAGTAGCCAACTTCCCTTTGGGAACCCAATCTGTCCATGCAGTCTGGGAAAGTGAACTCCAGACCACTGCTGCCACATTTATATGGATTACATACCTGCTCTCTTCCCTAGTAAGACTGTAGACTTCTTAAGTGCTCAGCTCTTCTGCTCTCTCTCCTTCCTTTCCTTGTCCTTCCTTCTTTCTCCCTCCCTGTCTCCTTTCCTCCCTCTTTCTCTTTCTTTTCTTCCTTCCTTTCCCTAGTACTACCACATTCCTTGATTATAATAGGTGTTTAATAAATGCTTTTGGATTAATTGATTTCTTTGTCTGTCTCTGCCTCTCTGTATCTCTGTCCTCTGCTACCAGGCTTCCAGTCCTCTACCAGATGTCACCTCTAACTAAAAATGATCAACAAATCCCCAGCACCATCATTTCCTTGATTATTCCACTCACCGTCTCTCTGCCTGACCATCACTTTATGTATTATCTCCCCATGGAGCACCTTGTGGGCAGGAAATGCCCTTTTTTTCCTATTTGTATCTCCAACAAGCAGTACAGTACTTAGTCTATCTAGAAAGTTCTTCCAAGTGCTTTTCATTCATTCATTTAGTAATTCATTCTCTCTGGCAATCAGCACAGATGGTATACTGGATCTCTGAAAAAATATGGGTAGCTCTCCGGTTGTTTTCAAGGCTAGCATAGCCTGAAAGAGTATTGGGCCCCACTACTGCTCCCTCCACCCCCTGGGACCAGCAGGCACTTCTCACCTTCCCTCAGCCCCACGTGGACAGGTGTGTAACCTCTTAGGCAGGCTGGGGAGCAGCCTCCCCCTGGAAAGTCTCAGTTAAAGGGCAGCAGGAAGTGGGCCCTGAGGCTAGGAAGAAGGCTAGGCAGCTCTGATTTCATGCTACATAAACACAAGTGAGGCTGTTTGACACTCAGCCTAGAGCAAAGGAGGAAATAACCCTGACTTCAAATTGGGTCACCTGAGCTGAGGCCAACCACCTCCATCCTATCTTCACCCTCAGGGAGACCTAGAAGCCAGGATTAGAAGGAGGCTCCAGCTTGCATGAGTCAGCCTGGCCTCACGGGGGTCCAGCCTGACATTCCAAGCAGGAAAAATGTGGCATGAGCATCTTCATTGGACCGGGCATGTTGTCAGATGACCACAACACGGCGAGGGTTATCACTTAGAGGCTCTCATTCATCCTGCAGGCCTCAGGTGTGCAGAGCCCCACAGCCAGGGGAAAGAAATCTCTGCCCCAGTGACCGGGGGTCATAGATACCCTGCCTGCCTGCCTGCCACTGGGTTGGGGAGAACTCCCAGGAGAAAGACACACAATTACAATTAGCTTATTCTTCTCCAAGTCCATGGAATTCTTAGAAAGATCGTCCTGGCACAGGTCACTGTCTGGCTACGACCCCTTTATATTTAATGTTCTATTGTGGTCAGTAGCATTAAAAAGCCATTCTTCTCCTCTTGTTCAGTGGAATTCAGAGAGCAATAGAGCTGGGATGAATCACCATCTTCCTACTGTCCAATAACATTTTTTCTCTTCGTTTAAAAAAAAATCTGAACATAAACATCAGCTAAAATAGATGCTTTCACAGAAATGGTAGGAGAGCGACACAAAACTACAGTGCCTGCTTTTCTTTGGCCCTCAGGCCTCCTCTAGCCTTCCTCTTCTATATCCTCTTCCCTTCATTCTCTTCTATGCGTTTCAAAAACAGGTTTCGATGCTTCTTTTTTCTATTCTTTTTTTTTTTTAAATCCTCACCTTCCGTCTTGGAGTCAATACTGTATGTTGGTTCCAAGGTAGAAGAGTGGCAAGGCCTAGGCAATAGGGGTTAAGTGACTTGCCCAGGGTCACACAGCTAGGAAGTATCTGAGGCCACATTTGAACCCAGGACCTCCCGTCTCTAGGCCTGGCTCTCAATCCCCTGAGCCCCCCAGCTGCCCCCTTTTCTTTCCTTTTCTATCTTTTTGTGGTTATCCTGTATCTGTTCCCTCTGTCTAAAGTAGAGAAGGAAAAAGGAAATGATGCAACAAGCACTGGGTTAACCATTGCTCATACAATCAATTCTTCATCCTAGGAGCAGGAGTGTGCTGACAAATGCTGACCAGCCAACTCTGGGGGAGGAGTAGGGGCCGCAGCGTAGAGATGCTCTTTTGACTTTTCATCTGTACTCTTCCCAGCTAGACAATAGACCAAAGGACAAATCAGAGCCCGATTTGTGCCATTTGCCCGTGTCTGACGCGTCAGTGCTCACACCGAAATTAACAATAAACTCACAAGCTGGGTCAAGCCGGTAGAGTAGAGGCAGCGAGCACGTGAAGGAGAGCCAGATCCAGGATGGAACCAGTGCAGGCGGAGGAAGGACACGGTGAGATGAGATGGAAAGTCACAGCAGCAGCTGGGGATGAGCATGGCTGCCATGATCTGGGAAATGTTAATAAGATAACTGCTGATTGGAAGAAGCGGGGGTCGTCTGGAGGCGGCAGGGGACCCCCCCCAGCTCCAGGACCAGGGCTACAGAGTTATGGGGAGCTCCTACACCAGAGGAGGTACAACTAGTCCCGGAGGATGGGCAAGGATGCAGCCACACAGGGGAAACCAGGTTTCTCTGAGTGCAATAAACTCCCAGAGGGCTCCCTACTGCCTCCAGAATGGACTATAAAGTCCTGGGTTTAGCTTTTATAGCCTTTCATAACCAGCCCCCACCCCCACCCTACCTTTCCAGTTTGCTCGGATCTCAGGCCCTTTACAATCCAGCTTCACGGGCTCCCTGACTGTCCCCCCACTAGACCCTCCATCTCCCCACTCCAAGCATTTTCTCTGACTGTCCACCAAGCCTGGAACTCTCTCCCTCCTCATCTTCTTCTTCTTATCACCTCCCTGGTTTCCTTCCAATTCCAGCTCAAAATCCACCTTCTCCAAGAAGCCCTCCAGAAGCCCCCAATGCAGATGCCTCCTTTTTTGACTATCTCTATTTGGGCATACCCCTGGATGATAGGAGCATGTGGTCTCCCCATTACACTGGGAGCTCCTCAAGAACAAGGATGGAATTGTTTGCCTTTCTTCATATCCCCTTCATATCAGGCACAGTGCCTGACAGACAGTGGGTGCTTAACTCTATTTGGTGAATTGTCTTGATGGACCTGAATATGAGAGGACTAGGTCCAAAATGAGGAGGAATTTGTTCATTGTGGAATGAGAAGTCCAAAGTGCCCAATAATGACTGCCCAGTGATTGATCGTATCTTTAGAGGCTTTTCTTTTTCTTTTTGTTTATCTTGGAGTCCTTCTTCTGTCTGTTTGTGGTAGATGGGGGTGGGGAGGTTAAAAGGGGCTTTGTTGTCCCCAGTTTCCTACAAGCTATCCTTTTCTATGAGGGAGAGCCATGGGCACTCGGAGCACCAGCAGCAGTCACTGAGCTTAGGCAAAATGAGAACCATCTCCACCTTCTGATGGCCAACGTAAAGCCCCCCGCCTCACCCTTCTGTCCATGGTCTCGGATCCCTGTACTTATAGGTAGCCCGGGTGGACCATCAACTCTCCTCCTACCAGCTGCTGCAGCTGCTGCTTCTATTACATGAGCTTGTGGGAGTCTGCACTCCACCCCCCACCCCAAAAGCCTTCTCTCTTATCTCATTTAGCACCTTGGCCCCTTTTAGCACCTTGATGGCCACATCCAATTTCCTCTTCAATATGGCACCCTATTCCTCCTTCTCCAGATCTAACTCATCACTCCTATCCCCAAATGTCAATCTCTGGCCTTCTCCACAAATCACCTCTCATCCTCCATGTGGTCTCCATACTTCTTTTCTGCCTGCTTGCCTGTCCCTTATCTCTTCTCTCCCTTAGGGCCCTTCTCCTGCCCCATCCCTCAGCCAAAAGGTTCTGGCCGCTGCTGTTACAAATGGTAGCAAATGGTGTCTGGCCACAAGGAGGGTAAAAATGGGCGTCTGGAAGGAAAGAGGGGGGAGGGAACAAAGACAATCAGAGAGAGGGCAGAGAGAGAGAGAGAGAGCTAGCTCACTCATCACTCACAGTCACCAGGCCAATGAGACTGATCTCTACAAGCTTCAGTTTCTGTGTCCAGACCCTTTGCTGCTGGCAGACCTGATACACACCGTTGGCCTTCAGCTTGTAGCCTCTTTCTCCCTCATGAGTAGAAAATGAGGATCTGAGTTAGTGACTCAGGGATGGGAAAAAAAAACTTCAGCACCACCTGAATGAACATGGTAGGATCCAAAGAAAATGGGAACCTGTCAGATCCTACAGAGAAGTCTGGAGCAATGAGGAAGGCAGGTCCCAAGCCCAAACTGGAACTCTAGAGAGTTACCCATGTGACCTTGGGATCCTGGGAATCAGAAAGATGCGTGTGTGTGTGTGTGTGTGTGTGTGTGTGTGTGTATGCAGATGTGTGCACACTCATATCTGGGCTGGTATGCATGAATTAGCTAGCACAAGTAGGCGAAGCATCTCCCTAGTGTTGCATTCAATGCTTCTAGTCTCTGGGTAATACACTGGCATCCTTCAGATTCTCCCTCTGAAATGAATAATCAGTGAGTAAATGATGTGCTTCTTTTTTAAAGATATTTTATTTTACCAATTACATGTACTAACAGTTTTCCACATGGGTTTTCTGAAGTCATATGGTCCAAACTGTCTCCTTCCCTCCTCCCAGAGATGGCAACCAATGTATTATTGGTATACACATACCATCATGCAAAACGTATTTCCATATTGTTTAGTTTTTGTAAGAGAACCAAAAGTACAAATACAAATAAACTAAAGTAAAAAATAATCTGCTTTGACCTGCCTTCTGACTCCATTCTGACTCCAGATTTTCTCTGGAGGTGGACAGCATTCTTTGTCCTAAGTCCTCAGAATTGCACTGGATCACTGTATTGCTGTTAGTAGCAAAGTCTAACACAGTTGATCATTCCACAATAGTGCAGTTACTATGTACATTGTTCTCCTGGTTCTGCTCATTTCACTCTGCATCTGTTCATGGAGGTCTTTCCAGCTTTTTCTGAAATCATCTTGTTCATCATTCCTTAGAGCACAATAGTATTCCCTCACCATCATATGCCACAATTTATTCAGCCATTCCCCAATAGAGAGACACCGCTTTAGATGCCAATACTTTGCCACTACAAAAAGGGCTACTCTAAATATTTTTGTAGAAGTAGGTCTTTTCCCCTTCAATGATATGCTTCTTGAATCCCCTAAGGACACAAATAGAAAAGGGAAACTAGAAACTAGAAAAATAAATTTATTTTATGCTGCAAATAGATTCACCTTGGCCAAGTAAAGGGGCTTGATTCTCCATGAGAAATAGCATCAGAAAGGTTAGCTCTAAAGCTCTATAATGAAGCCAAGTTTTCTTCCTGTTCTTCCAACTCCCTTTCCTCATTTCCCACTATTTATGCTGTCCCTAGACTATCCAAGCCTCTGGCTGCTGTGCCCCCAGGCGGTGCATAGTTCTCTAAACACCCATGGGGTGTGATCCATCCTCCTAGGGCCAAGGAGTTTAGAATGCCAATGAGGCAGCTGGCATAGTGTATTCCCACCACCAAAGGACAGGAAGGGCTGTGCTTCTCCCGAGGGTCAGGTCTCCCTCTCCCACCATCACTCCCCTACACTCTGAGGAATTCCTCTAGAAGAGGACTGTAAAAATCTCCCCAGCCAACCAATCTGTCAACAAGCATTCATTAAATGTTTGCTATGTGCCTGGCACTGTGATAGATATGGGCAGAAGGCCCCTGCTCTCAAGGAGTTTACAATCCAACAGCCCAACAACGCAAGCACCCAAAAGTAAAAAATCCATTCCAAGTCGAGATGAGTTCCTGTCTTGGGCAGCACCAGGTAGGGTTGAGGAGGAAGGGGCCCATGGGAATGGAATTCAAAAGGGTAGAGAAGGGCAGGGGAGGAATTGCATTCCAAACTCCAGGGACAATGTACGCAAAGACAGGGACACACATACTGAAGAACTTATCATAGGAAAGATTTACGGAGAATAAATGAGAATCAAGAAATTATATAATATGTGGTGATATTATGGATATATATAAACTATATAATATATAGTTCTACATATAAATCATAGTTATATTATATATAAAAGTATATGTGTAGTTATATTATCTATATATTAAAATATATTATATATAAATGCTATGTAGTCATGTATGTATATGTTAAATTATATAGTTATATATGTATAGTCATATTTTAATTTATATTTCGTAGCCATATATAAATTATATAATATGTAATTATGTGTGTATATAATGAAATTATATAATATACAACTATATTATATAGTATATACATACATTATATATTCATACTCTATGTATACATAAAATTATATAATGTGTCATTATATAAAGTATTTGTATATATTCTATGATATTTGGTTAGAGCGGGTAATTTTCCAAGCAGCCTCAAGTGTCAGGGTCCCGGGCCCCTCCAGAGGGGCTCAGAGAAGGGGGACGTGTCCTTTAAAGTGAGGAGGTCGGAGGTGATGGTGTGTGAACTCTCTTTGGACCTGTGACCCTCCGACTCTCTTCTTTCCCAGAGTCCCTTCTCTCTCTGGGGGCTGCCTGATCACAGTTGGTTGGCTAATGGTTTGCTCTCACGGGGGCTACATTGCAAGGAAGGGGGATATTCAGAGGACACAAAAAGCTCTTTTCCCTAAACAAGACAACATATAGTTTAATGCCCAGCATTCCCGGCGGTCTCTAGGATGACTTGACTATGGCATTCATTGAACAAATAGCTATTAAATTCTTACTGGTGGGAGCCCAGGGCTGCCTGGGGGCTCCATGGGTCTGAGTCCAGTGAGGTGCTTAAGGCACCATTGACAAAGAGCGGGGAAGAAAAAAAGGCAGACCAGGATGCCTGGCAAAGCAGAGGAATGTCAGGGAGCACTTCTAGGAAGGAGATATCACATTCTTTCAGGAAAAAGGGTCCACTCCTGAGGGCTGAAAAGAAAACCAGTTTTTGGCCAGTGATGGTTAATCACAAATGGCTATTTCCAGAACAACTCTGCATCTTTTTTAAGATTAATTACTTTCCCCTAATTGGCTAATCTTTGTTTCCTTTTCTAAACTTCCTATTCTTTCTCATATCCTCTTTGGAACTTGCAAATGAAATTAGTAAGGGAAATAATTCTATCATGTTCCACTGAAGAAAAGTTATATAATGATGTTTCCCTTCACCCCCGCCCCCTTCTCCTCAGGACTCTGGAAACCTTTGGTTTCCTTAGGGAGATCCCTCCAACTCAGAACAGACTCTGACTACATCATAGCTTGCCCGGACATCTATTTATCCGTTTACGGTAAGAGCCATGGCTGGACATGAGAATAGAGAACGAGTCATAGGCTCTATTCCCCCTTCCCAAAAGAGGGGCACTTCCTCATTGGAAAACCACATCACTGTAGCCAAAGGATGAAGGAACCAAAGCTACCCGTTGCCACACTCAGAGCCCAGGTGCATGGTGGGTCGGGAAACGGTGAGCTCCTTCTCTCAGCTTCAGAAGAGGGCTAATAATAATGCCCACAACTACCTCTTGAGGAATAAGAGAGATAATGAATGAAAAGTGTTGGGCAAATATTAAAACACTCATAGAATGGCCATTGTGAGGATCAGCACAGCCTCCTGGGGGGGAATCCCAAGGGTGAGCTCTTTTTGTCATGGCGACATGACTCTGGAATGAGACACCCAGACACTGAATGGCACAGGGGCTGGTATAAGAGTAATCAAGCTGGGAAACCAGGAGAAGGATGTCGAGAGGGCCCACAAGCCCGTGCTTCCAGCCCTTGGATCCTTAAAGTGATGATCCCAGAAAAAGGAAACTTAGACCCAAGGAAAATGGAATACTATGGCCAGACTCCCTTGACTTCTAAAAAAGTTGAGAGATTCACTAGAGATTTGTGGATCATTAGATCCACAGATTAAATCATTAGAGATTTGTGGAGAGTCTCAGAGGGAGAGAGCAACCTGCTAGCTCCCATCCTGGGCAGGCCATTTGGACACCAACTCAGCTCCTTTATGTGGCAGCAAGCAAATGTAGCCATTATTCACTTATCGATGGAGGGAAAAGATGACCAAGAGGGAAAGGGAAAGAGAGCACCCACTATGTGCTAAGTGGGCATCAAAGTGGCACAGTGACTGCCTCTCTACCAACATCAAAAAAAGATGACACGACTTGCCATGGTCACAAAGGTTCAGTGAAAACTGTTGAGGCAGAACTTGAATTCAGGTCCCCCCACTACAGATTCAGGACTTCCTTTTCCAGGACAGCACATCATTTCCCAGGATTGGGAATGCCTTCATTCTTCTACATTCTACAACAAATTGTATCCAAATTTCCTTGGACTGGTGTCTATACTCCTGCTATTTACAAATACTATTCAATCAAGAAACATTGGTGAAGGCTGTGGCATATGACAGGCCCTGAAGATACAAAATCAAATGGAAATAGGTCCATGCCCTCAAGGGGGATTTACTCCAGAGGTACACCCCAGACCCTGAAAGAAAAAGGCAGGAGGTTGAGGAAGGAGACAATGCCCGTTACTGGGATGTGGGGAGGCTTTGTTGAGGGGAAATGTCAGGGCACATATTCCAGGCATGCAGAACAGTTCAGGGAAAGGGGGATGCATGAAGATGGTTGATGGGACAATAAAGTTGGAGGATGGAGAATAGAGGCATCCATCAGTGCTAGAGTTTCTGAACAAAGTAAATGTGAAATGAGTGACTCATTCTGACTGAGGGGTTTGGAAGAGAAAGATGTTTTCTAGAAGGGGAAGGGTAGCGCTGAAGCCTTTTGAATGAGGGCTGAATGGTGTGATCAGATCTGGGCTTTTATCTTGCCAACTATGGGGAGGGGAATTAGAGAGAGGGGCAGAGCTAAAAGGGGAGAAGAGCACCAGGAGCATGTTCTAGTGGCCACGACTGCTTTGTCTTCCCATTTGCAGAGCCCTGGTGTCCTCTCTCTTTTTTTGGTGTCATCATTCTGCTGCCCAGTGTCTTTGGGGGCATATCAAGTGGGTTCCCTCGGTTTACCTTCTGCTGAACTTGTGATTTCCTCTTGGTTGAGTACTTCCATCATGGACACTGTGGGGAAGGAAGGAAGGAAGGGACACTTTGCTTCTAAGAAGGGTTCCCTCTCCAGGTCTAGGTTCACCTCTTTCCGCTTCACCGAGCTTGCCCTACTCAGAGCCATCTGTTGCCAAATAAACTGAACCTAGAACGTTGTCTTGCTTTTTAAAGGGATGTGAGGGATGCGGCTGAGCCTTTGGAACCACCCTTGACTCTAGAGTTTCACAGAAAACCCCTCTACACCCAGTCTACAGGGAGCAAAGCGCCAACATACTATTAAAGACCCTTACATTCTGTAATGTCATCACCTGTCTGGGAGGGGGCCTCCAATAGGAGAAGGTTTGAAGTTGGCTTTCAGAAGGCAAGCTCTACCTTTCTACCTTTCTGCAGTCAGTCTAGAGCCCCTAGGAGGGTAGGTGCAGAAGGCAGCATCTTTTAGCCAGTATCCTTCCATCTGGTGCCTCTTGGGAAACCCTTGCTGCCCAGACTTTCTTGCTAAAGCCCTTTTCATCCTGTGGATTTCAGACTCCTCACCTGACCTCCATAGTACTTGAGATTCAGATGTTAGAGCAGCAGGACTGCCCAGAGAGGGATCCTCATTTTTTACTTCTTTGGAAGAGGGGCAGACGTGACCGGAGCGGGGGAAGCAGTCAGTGACTGGTTCTTGAGCCTGGTATCAGCCCTGACTTTTCCTCCCAGTGCATGGGAACAGTTCTGTTCAACAGTCTCCACTTAGGTGCCTAGCTCTGTGGAAGATATGATGATGGGGTTGGGGATGGTGATACACATTCTATGGTACTTTCAAGTCTACCCTTAATGTATGGAATGTCATTTTGCTCTTACTCTAGCCCAACAACTGTGAGAAGGTAAGCAGGCCCTCAGCATCTGAACTTGCCCTCTCTGGATCTCAACTCCCTTAAATGTAAGTCACACAGCTAGGACTGGTCTGAGGCAGGATTGGAATCCAGGGCTTTCCTTCTGCCTCCAGGTCTAATGCTCTCATAATAGACTGACTCCCAAGTGAGGGAAAGAGGGGGAGTTTTTTTTTCTAGCTCCCTAGAAAAACCGACAATTGTAAGGGCTGAAAAGATCGGCGGACACATTTCTGGGCAGATTTAATACAGCTTAAAACAGTGTCTATCCATAGGAGAGACACCTCCGTGGCCCTGCCTGTCAGAGAGCCCGTGTGTTCCCAGCCCCAACACTGACCAGCTAGGTGACCCAGAGTCCATCTCTCCGGCGGCTGCCTCAATTTCCCCGTCTTCCCAATCCTAGGAGTAAAGGTGCAGGACCATATGGGAGAGGCTCCATCCCTGGGGCCATGCCTCGGGCCGAACAACGGAACCTTTTTCGGAGGGGAGGAGGTAGAGTGCAAATTGGAAGAGGAGGTCCCTGGCCGAAGCAGGGCTGACTAGGGACAGCATCGAAGGCGGGGCCAGGCCAAGGGAGTCCTCCTCCTGGGGGGGAGGGGCGACGAGGAATGTTAGGAAGAAGTCTGGGCCTCCACTGAGAGGTGGGTAGGGAAGGGGGCGGAGCCAAAGGTGGGGAGAGGGCGAGGGAATCGGTCCCCCCCAGGGGCGGGGCACGGCCAGGGGTGGAGCTGTGGAGAGGCAGAGGCCAGGGGCAGGCGTTGGCCGCCTGTGGGTGAAGGCTGCTGGTCACAGCCGCTGTTTTAGATCAGCAAGCAGTCTAGAGGGGCCTGAGTTTAGGGGCTCCCCCGCGCGTCTCCAGCCTCCACGTGCAAGGGCTACGTGGGCAGCAAAGGCAGCGGTGCCTCGATGGATTGTCTCCGAGCCCAAGGGCCCCCTGAGAGCTTCTAGTTCCCCAGGACCAGTTCCCTCCCGCTGGGGCCCCAGGACCGGAGCCCAGGGGACCGTCCAGAGGGCAGGGACGGGCCAGGAGCTCCGTGGGGCCCCGCACGTCCGCAACGCCCCATGTGCAGGCAGAGGCCATCTCCACCTCTGGATACCATGATCGTCACGCGTAAGCAGCTCTCTCCCCGGGCTAAGGGAAGGAGATCAGGAGGTCAAGGAGGCTGGGGGCCACTGGGGCTGGAGGGAGGGCCTCTAGAGAGCCTGGGGTCTGGGTCGGGCAATGCTGGGTACAGATTGGCTGTTTCGAGGCTGGGAGGACTCGGGGAAGCCCAGGTGGCTGGCTCGGGGTGGGGGGTGCCAGAGACCAGATCCTCTCCCCCACCTATCTCTGCTCGAGGTGGGAGAGGACCCAGGAGCCAAAGGTGGGCAGGCTGGAGGGCGAGATCCCTGGAGAGATCCACCCAGGCTGGACGGAATAGATTGGGATAATTGCCACTGGGCTGCTGGCCATATGAGGCCCCTTAAAGGTCCTGGCTAATTCAGTAGGAGTCCGTTTTGAGGGACTGCGCCCGAGTTGTTCCAAGGTGGCTTCTCGCTTCTCTTTCCCCAAGCCCTCCTCTCTTTACTTCCTTTCCCCTTCTCCTTCCTCGCAGAGCTGTGTAAGCCTAAACGAAGTGACTGCGTCTAAGCTCGCTTCCTCATCAAAGAGTGGAGAAGGGCCAATGCCCTTTACTTTAACGTTCCCTTCCAGCTCTGGGCCCGGGCTTCCTCCCGGCTGTAGGAAACTTTCTGGCAGTGGGGGGCCCTGGAGGGGGCAGCTCAGTCCTCCCTGCCCTCACCAGGACTCTGCTGCCTGAGAATGGGCGCTTTAGCGATGAGGCACAAATCTGCCCCCCCCCCAACGGGCTCCCACACATCCAGCTCATTCCCGTTAGTTCCGCACCCACTCCTCTCCAGAAGGGAGGGGGAAGGGGGGTCTGTAAGCCCCGGTGAGGTAGGACCAGAACTTCAGCAAGCCCTCGGGCTCCCCCAAGTGTGTACAGAGAGAGCCTCCCCACCTCGAGCCCTGGGCAGCCTCTGGAACCCCTGCGGCAGACAGATGTGGCGGGTGGGCAGTGACAGCTAGACCAAATGGAGCTAAAGGCGGGACAGAAGGAAAAGGCATCCTGGACATTCGAGGTCCCCTCAAAAGCCAGGCGGGAGGTGGGGCAGCAGAGACAGGGAGCCCTTGATAGCTCTGCGGGGGGAGCAGGGCTGTAGCCGAACCTTTGATGTCTCCTGGGCTGCCTGATTGCCCTCGCTCCTTCCGGAGGCAGCGCCATAGTCTGAAACTCAGCCAAGAGTCCCTGTGTCACAGCTGTACCTCCGGAGCCGGAGGGGGGGGGGGGGGGGGGGCTTCTCTGCCTTACCCTGCCTGGGGCTGCCTCCCGGAGTGCAGTTGTCTCTGCCTCATAGTGAAGGCTAGGAGAATACAATGGCAGTTCTCTCCTGGAGTCCCTTCAGGGCACCTCCAGCCCCCTGCCCCAATTCCTGGGCTTTGGGGCTGAGACGGGGATGGGGATAAGTCCTGGGGTCTGTGGTGTGATGAGGAGCAGCTGGGAGAATTGAAGGGCTTTCAGGTGGCAGAGGGACCAGACTTGCTCTTGGGAGGTGGGGAAGAAGGAGAGAAGTCTGGCTTTGTTTTCAGGAAGAACTTGCTAAGCACGGGAGCAGTCCCAGTGTGGAAGGGGCTGTCTCCAGAGAGAGTGATCTCCCCGTCCTGGGAGGTCTCCAAGCAGAGGCTAGATGACCACTTGTCCAGGATGTTTTAGTGGGGATTCCTTCTTCCCTCCTCTGACTCCCTGAGGTGTTGTGGACAGACCTTTAGGCTCACTCAGCTCCATTTGGTTTTTCCTGGGATGTTGACAATACTTTCTTGTTCCAAAAGGGGACACTTGAAAGCTGAGGAAGGTAGCCTGGGCCTTGGTTTCCTGTGTAAACAGTAGGTCTGAGGAGGCAATCTGTGAATTCCCTGAGAGGAGTGTTCAGACCTAGGTTCAAATCCTGCCTCAGACACTTGTTACTAAAAGAGGTAATTGCTGAGTGCTTAGCAATAGCTGTATGTAGTAGGTGCTGTATAAATACCCAGCCTCTCACCCCAATGTGAGGAGGCTGGGAAGGTCACTGCCAGGGCTCAGACAATGAAAAATGGGGGGGGGGGGGGGGAAAGATCATTTTCTCATTTTTATTAAAAATTTTTATTTAATTAATTTAGAATATTTTTCCATGGTTACATGATTCATGTTCTTTCCCTCCCCTCCTCCCCATGCCCGTAGCCAACGCGCAATTCCACTGGGTTTTACTTGTGTTGTTGGGGATCATTTTCTCTTCAAAAAGTACTGAATCTATAGGGTTGACCTGTGTTTGTCCCAGAGAGCATCATGGTCCTAAAATTCCAAGCCCCCCTTATCGCAGGACATTTGGAACTAGAAGGGATCTCAGGGCCCCAAGTTCAACTCCTCCATTTCCCAGATGAAGAAACAAACCCAAACGGGTGACGTGATGTCCCAGAGGCACCCAGCGACGGTTCTGGTGCAGAAATTGAACCCAGCTCTCCTGGACTTCCACGTCCAGCCCTCTCTCTGCCCCAACACCTAGCGGCCTGGGAGCCAGGCTTACCCCTACTTTCCAGTGCAGGGGAATGAATCCGAAGCACTTTGGGCCTTTCTCTCCAGAGCATGTTCTCCCCTCCAGCCTGGGAGACCAAGGGTTGGGTCCAACCTGGGCTAGCTCGCTGGCTGCGTGAGCCCAGGCCATTCATTCCCTAGTCCCTGCCTCCCAGGATTTTTCTGAAGATCAAATGAGATTGCATATGGAGGGGGCTTTCCAGACCTTAAAGCAATATGGAAATGCTCACTATTTATTTTATTAATAACATTTCATTAACAGTATGGACTCCTTTTCTACCTAACAACATTCTAATGATCATGGTAGGCCAACGGAAGGAAGGGGCTCTCCCGGAGACCTTCCTGGAGAGTACGAGGCCCCTTACGCTGGCTTGGCTGGGTTGGCTTGGATTGGCTAGATTGTGCCCAATGGTGCTCGGTCCTGGGGCTTGGAGGAGTCCCCCAGGGAGCAGCCTTGGGCTGGAGCCCCTGTGGAGTCCACACTTATGGGGGTCAAGTCCTCGGGTTCCTCTCAGGTAGGCCCAGAGTGGGCTGGGAAGAGGGAGGCAGTAGGTGGGGCTTGGACTTTTGCCCAGAGCTTCCCATGGAAGGAAGGCCTCTTATTGTCTGCTCTGTTTGCTGGCTGAGCATCATTTCCTTTCTGGGGAATTTGCTAAGATAATCGGGCTTTAGAATTAAGGCTTAGGTTGAGGTTATCTGGGGAGAAATCAGAGCCAGCCAGGTTTGGCTGTGGAGGGCTGTCAGTCTCTGCCCTTCAGGTTAATGGGAAGCCCGAGCCCCACAGGGGCTGCTTGCGCGCTCTCTCTTTATGTGGTGGGTGCTGCGAGCTGCCCGGTGGCCAGTCCCCGAGCCAGTGCCAAGGGTCCCAACTCCCAAGAAGCATTGCTAACCTGGTGCTTCCTCTTCCTGAAATGCCTGGATGAAGAGTCACGGAATCAGAGATAGAGCCAGAAAGCACCACCCAGGCCATTGAGTTCCATGTCTTCATTTTACAGATAAGGAAACCGAGGCTCAGGGATGGGTAGCCAAGGTCCCCCGGGAAGCCTCAGGGGCAGGATTTCCATCCAGGTAGCGCTTCTCTGAGGTCCCTTTGGGGGTAAGAGGTCTGGGCACTGCCAGCGCCTTGCCTAAGCCACCCTCACTCGATGTTCCTTCCCACGGGGATTGTGGGAGACTCCCTAAACAGAGGATGTGAATGGGACATAAACTCTCCCCACCCACAGCCTGTGCTTCCTGTCTTCCCGGGGCTCAGAAGGCAGCCAGTCCCACAACAGAAGAGCCCTCCCCCCCCGGAGGAGTCGGGGAGGCTGTGGGGCGGTGTAGGGCGTCTAGGGTCTGGGGGCTTTGAGTCAAGGTAAATCCCACTGAGGGGAACCACTAAGGGCTCTTAGCTGGACTTCCGTCCCTTCTGAGGGCACCTGTGGTTCAGAATGGCCTGGATTCCTCTCCCCTATCTATTATGTGGTCCTCGGTGCCATGCGCTGTGCCCACTGGGGGAGATGCAAAGCCAAAAGGGAAATTGTCCCCATTCTCAAGGAGTTTGTTTGTTATTGGAGAGGCAACAGACTAAACAGTTAAAAATACAGAGAGGCAGACAGGCCACTCAGGTTCAAATCTGGCCTTAGACAGCTCTGTGAGCCTCAGTTTACCCGTCTGTAAGGAGAGGGCGCCGGATGCCTTGGTGTCTGAGGTTCCTCTCAGCTCTAAGATCTCGTCATTTGGGAATCAAGGGTGGGTGTGACCCAGGGGTTAGGGGAGGGCTAGGCGTCGGTGTCAGCTTCCTATCAGTCTCCCTGTCCTTCGGCAGAGTGTCCTTCAGCCTGCAAAGCCAGAGCTCCAGCCAGAAGGGCCCTTGCTTGCTTGCTTAGCACACCGGGGTCCTGCACGCGAGGGAAGCGCTTGATAAATGCTCCTAGATCCAGCTTGGGAAGTGACAGCCCTCATTTCCCAGCATCCTCTCTTGAGAGATGGAAGAGCCTGACCAAAGGGGCTGGGGATGAAGAGGCAGTCGAGGGATTGGGTCTACCCCAAAGTCATTGCCGGATGAAAAGCAGGCCTGGAATAGAATGGACACCTCCAGAGAACAAAGAGTGGCCAGGCTTTCTTTTTGCCCGTGAGCCAGGAAACCCTCCCTGGGAGCCACAGAAGGTGGGGTTCAGCAGCCTGGTCAGAATGCTTGCACAGGCTTATGGGGGAAACCTAAGGTGCTTGGAGAGTTGGGGGGCCATCTCTAGAGCACACCCTCTTCCCCCCACACTCAGCTGGGCTGATTGCCTCAGGAAGGGGCCCAGGACTTTGCTGCTTGTGGTCAGCCATGTTAGCAATCATAAATGTCAGCGCCAGGGTTCAAGAGTAAAACCAGTGCTCGTTCCATGGCACAGACTGGAAAATGGGGTTCTTTGGCCACGTCACCAGGATGTCTGTAGGTGCCCTCACCAGAGGACGCTTTTCTGCCCCAGGTGACTATGGGAAATCATGTCCTAGGGCCACGGGGTCCTCCCCTCCAGCCTTCCCTTCCTCATACCCCCAGGTGGCCCCGTACTCCAGACGCGACTATCTCCGGCGACGGCCGCCATGTCTTTTTTCTCTGCCCCCAGAGTTTCTCTTTACTAGAGAGCAGATAGTGTGATTTCCGTCTTGGGAGTAACTAACTCCCAGTCTGCCTCCAAAACCAAGGCACAATCCCAAGAAGCCAGGTCAGAAAGGGCTTTAGAGCAAAACCTTTCAGAAAAAATCCAAGGACTTTGCCCACGTTGCTTCTCTAGTCAAGACACTGCCAGCGACTCCCTCGTGACCAGTGGACAAAATGCCAACACTTCCACCTCCCTCAGCTGGGCCTTTGACACCCTTCAAAATCTGGCTCCAGCCCGTACTTCCAGACCAACGTCATATTACTGCCCTTAGGCTCAGGACATTCCTGCCGGACACCTCCACAGCCTGCAGCCTCCCTGACGCCACAATCCTGAGGTGCCTTCACTCTTCATTTCCTAGCCTGGCAATCCTTTGGCCCAATGCCCGCCCTCCCCCACCCCATGGGTCTGTCTGCCTCCTGAATTTTATATTGATTTATTTAGTATTGTCCCAGCTGTGGGTTACGTGGCTCGCTTTTTGAGGGCAGGGAATGTTGGCTATTTTGGCGTAGCATGTAAGATCATACGCCTGGAGCTGGATGGAACCTTAGGAGGGCATTGAGTCCAATTTCCTTGTTTAAAAAATTTTTTTCCATTAAAAAATCTATTTTCTCTGTCACCCTCTGTTGAAAAGGCAAAAAACTCTTATAAAGAGCATGCATTGTGAAACAAATTCCACACTGGTTTGTCTGCAGCCACGCGTGCTGTCAGCCAGCAGTTAGTCGTAAGCAGGTCTCGGGTGTCCTCGTTCTGACCAGTCCAACTTCCTCTGAACCAGGTTAAAATGTAGTTGCAAAGTGTTTAACAAGAAAAATAAAAATTAATTTGTGGTTTTCTGAGTAAATATGCTGCCCAAAATTTCCGTTTGAGCCCATCATTGCATTGACCAGAATTCTCATCGTTCCATGCGGCTACTACGTCAATTGTTCTGGTTCTGCTCACTTTACCCCGTGTCCGTTCATGTAGGTCTTCCCGGGGTTTCCTGAGAGCATCCTGCTTGTCATCTCTTATAGCACATTCCATCATCGCGTCTGCTCCCCAGTGGATGGTTATAGCCCCATAGTTTCCCGTTCTTTGCCACCACACCAAAAAAGCTGCAACAAATAATCACGTATATGTGCTCCTTTTCTTCTTGCTCTGATCTCTTGGCAGTATAGACCTAATAAAGGTATTCCCAAGTCAAAGGGTAGTTGCTTTGGGGGCCATGTTCCAAATGACTTCCTAGTCAGACTTCATAGCATCTATCCCTCCTTTGCCTTGCCTGGAGGGGGAGAGCACTCCATTCTCCCTCTCTCTCTTACACCATCAACTACACCCTCTACAAAAGCCAGGGCCCTTTCCCAGCTCCACCAGCATTTCTGGGAGTGAGCCCATTTTCACCCACCCCGCCAGCCCATGTCATTTTCCCCTTTGGTCATCTTTGCCAATGATAGGTATGAACCTGATCCTTGGAGATACTTTATTTGTATTTTTTTTAATTTTTAGTGATTTGGAGTATTTTTTTATGTGGCTGCTGGTACCTTGGATTTCTTCCTTTGAAAATTGCCAGTTTGTATTCCTTTAACCATGTATCTGTTGGGAAATAGTTCCTGTTCTTGTCAATGTGAATCAGTTCCTTGTATATCTTGGAAATGAGGCCCCTTCATTTTGTAAACATATAGCTTTGAGCCCACAAGAGAGGTTAGAGATCCTGAAATACAGTGGCAGCTGTTTGGTCTTACTTAGCCCAGGGGTTCAATAACCCAACCCCTTCATGAATGTGAATAAGCTTGGATGAGGAGACCTGCTTGACTTTGGCTGCTGTTGGAAACACCTTCTCTAGTCTATTCTCTAGGACCTATTAAAAACAAAACAAAACAGGAAAGCATGGAGTCAGGTCTGGGTTCAAATTTCACTTATGCCACTATGTGACTCTCTGTTGAGCTGTAACTGGGACTTGTAAGAGCGAGGGCACTAGGAGGGTGGTGGACCTTCTCCCTGGTGCACTATGGGTCTGAATCCCCTAAGGGTTCGTGACACCTTGGAAAAGGGACCCCCAAGAAGAAGCAACAGTAGCTATGAGCAGATCTTCCTGATGTTAGGTCAGGAGCCCGTGTAACCAGAGGAGGGTTTAAGTAAGCCTGGAGAAGAAGAGGGTGGGCATAACTTGGCTCAAGTGACGTTCTTGGAAAGTGGGAGCTGGTTCCCTTAGCTGCCAGGGCCTCTACCACCAGCTTTGGTGCAGAAGAGTCTAAAGAAATACTTGGGTTGTCCTTACCTCTCCCATTCATGCCTTAGTCTTCACTTGAAAACCAGATTTGGTGTGGCCTCCCCAGCATGAATGCAGCCCTTCCTAGAGCATATTGAAGCCTTTTCTTATCCTTCCCCTCTGATATTCCTACCTTTGTCTTTCTGGGAGATGACCTCAAAGGTTCTCCTAATCTGGGTCATTTCACATCTGCTGGTGGACCAGGAGTGTGAGGGCAGTCTAGGGTAGAACCCCATCCCTGTCAGGCCAAGAACCACCACCTGTTCTGAACCCAGGAGTCCTGGATAAGGTCTTCAGCTAGCTAGTTTTTGGTATCTCCTCTATCATATTTGGGACATGGAATGAACTGGTATCAACATCCAATCTTGGTGGCTTCCTGCCTTCAAGGAGGTTCCTGGGGACAGAGAAAGCATTTCCTCCGATAGTAGAAAAAGCATTCTCGTCTTCTGTTTCATTTTTGTTTGTTTATCATGGTACCTCGAAAATATCAAGTGCTTGTTGATTGAATAATGAATGAACATGATGGAAGCTGATTTTCCCAGGTTGGCATTATAAACTGTTCAAGGTCTTGACGATGAGTAGACCAGAATGGTGACGAGTGTTAGAAATGAGTTTCGTACTCCTGGTGAATGGGTTTGGGGGAGGGGGCAGATTTGTGAGGCCATCTTCCCCTGGCACTATTTTGTCATGGCACTCACCATGACTCCTGGTCCCTGCACCAATGGTCCCCTGTTCTTTACCTACAGACCAGCAAATAAAGCTGTTTCCAATAAAAATTTCCTGTTTCCTCCTTAACACATTTGCAAGCTGTTTACTTGAGGAAAGCCAGGAATAAAGGCCCCATTGTACCCCCATTGTATTTTTAGAATCCAAAGGCTTTTTTTTTGTCCTTTGGAGAATAGCTTCCAACAAGACCCTGCTCTCCTTCTCCTCCTGTGTTTGCTGTCCACACCCACCCCTCTCCTTAGTCCAGGAGGATCACTAGGCTCTTTGGGCGAGACTGACTGGGCCTAAGGAGGAGAGGTCCTGGAGAGCCATGCAAGATAACTAACAAGCTTCGGTTTGATGGAAAATGAGACTCTCTCCAGTGACAAGCAGAGACTTCTCTGCCCTAATTTGACACCATCCAATTATTTCTATTATGAGCACAGACCTTTGCTGGGGATCTGGTTTTCAAGTGAATTAAATGAATGAAACAAAAAAAGGAAACTTGGCCTTGCCTACAAGGAGCTCATGCTCTTAATTGGGAAAGAGAACACAAGACAAAGCACAGTTGTAGGGCAGCTGGGGAACCTACGGGACATCAGTGTGTCAGAAGTGTGAAAATCAAATTAGTATCTAGTAATATAAATATTATATTTTATAAGGTTTATTAAGGATTATTAGAAATCAAGGATACAAAATAAAAGCCACGTGCCCATGGCTGATTAGCCCATTCAAAATCCCCGCGCTTAGACATCATTGCAATGGCAGAGAAGAGAGTGTGGGAGGTGTTACTGCCAGTTAAATACAAATTGTGATCTCACCTACGTGGAGATTCAGGTGAGATTATAGGGAATTCTGGAAAATACCAAGGACTTCTGGGGATTGAAGTCTAGGGTTCAAAATCTCCATTTATACAGAAGACAGTACTGGGAACCTGCAGGGTCTGGAGGCAAGGCCTGGTGGCCCCTTCATGTCACTCTCTAGAACTACGGTGATACGTGTGCATATACAGGTATGACAGTGTCCAAGAAACTAGAGTTCTTACTCCATTACCGTGGCCACTGGCTTCATCCCTTTGACCACACATAAGCTTAAGTCTGCCCAGTTCTAAACCCTTCTCCTAAGCCTTTTGGACTTTTGCCTCAAATCCCTTCTCTCTTCTCCTTGATCACTAAACCTGTAGAAAAGTCACTGTGCATCAGCTCAGTCTCCCTCCTCCACAAGCCCCTTGTAACAATCCAGGCACACCACTAAAACGCCCTTTCCTTTGAGGACTCCCCACACATCCTCTGGGTCAGGGTCAGTGGCCATCTCTGGGTCTTCATCCCACTTGATGTCTGTAGTCCCTTTCCCTTAATCTATCCTCCTGTTCCTTAAGGTGAGTCCTCAAGGATCTGTCTGTGGTCTCTCTCTCTCCATACTCCGTCCCTCGGCAGCCTCACTCTTCCTCAGCTTCAACTCCCACTCCATCCAAACCTCTCCCAAACTTAGCTCTAGCCCTGACCTCTTTTCTGAGGTCTTTCAAAGGTCTCTGAAAACAGGAGATAGGTTGCAGGATCACAAGATAATAGGGCTTGTCCCTATTTTAAAAAACAAAAAGGCAACTTAGTAGAGCCTGAACCCTAGAGATAAGTGACCCGGCTTTATGGCTTAAGTCTTACCAACCAGCTTCCTCATGACAGTTCTTCCAGAGGGACCATTTTTAAACAAGTCAATCCCTCAATCAGTACTTATGAAGACCTTGCCAACCCCTGGGGATGCAAAGGCAAAAACCAGCTTCTTGCCCTCCAGGAGCTCCCATTCTAATTGAGGAGGCAACACCCAATTGCCATCGAGATGTTGTGAGGTGTAGAGCAGGGTGATGAGATGAGAGACTGAGAAGATACAGAAGCTTTGGGACTGGTGGATCCAAGGGCTTTGTATTGGATCCTGGAGGCCATAGGGAGCCACTGGAGTCCACCAAGTATGAGGTGGCCTGGACAGACCTCTGGTGGCTGAGTAGAGAATGGACTAGAGGCAGGAAGAGACTGAGGCAGTGGTCCATAGAGACTTACAGAAGTTGTGTAAGCAGTGAAAGGGAGACCTCCACCTGAACAGATGTGGTTGAAGAAGAAAAGCCAATCTGTGATTCCCACTTGGATGGGAGGAGAGGCAGATTAGAACCCTGGTCATCAAATTCAGGGTGCAGCTACTTCCTTGCCATGGGACCTTGGGCAAGTCACTGAAACACCCAGCCTCAGTTTCCTTGGTCATAACACAGCAATAAGCATGGTATGGGGGAAAGATCCCAAACTTCATCCCCAAGAATCAGGGTGGTTTCTGTCCCTGTTCGGTCAATGGTTTGCCATTGATGTTGCCCATGTCCTCTTGCTCACCTGAGTTCAGGAGACCCTGAGGTGTCCTGAATGGCTGGCTAACCAAGTATCTTTTCTCCACTCTGTCCCTTCCAGAAATCGAGGCCAAAGAAGCTTGTGACTGGCTGCGGGCAGCCGGCTTTCCCCAGTACGCCCAGCTGTATGAAGGTGGGTAGGGAAGGGGCACAGGGTGTCTGCTTTTTCCTGTGAAATCAACAAAGCACCATCATCTTTCTCCTCTTTTGAAAAGAATCTAAGAGAATACCCAATGACATTGCGTGTTGGCTGCAGGAAGAGTGGGTGGAGAGGAGGGAGGGAAATAATGTGATTATTGTAAGTCCTCTTACTTCCCAAAGATGGAGCCAACACTAGGCTAGAGAGTGAGGCTGGCTTCTCCTCCTCCTCATAGCTTGGGGGGATGTAGAATGCTCTGAGATTGGCCAAATATCTCCTCCATAGAGTCTTGGAGGAGAAGCCGCAGGTATTGTGCTGGGTGGTCTCCTTGGTATTACACCTGGGATTGTGGCTCAAGAGTCATGTAAGTGGCTCAGTGGATAGAGAGAGTACCAAGTCTGGAGTCAAGAGGCCCTGAGTTCAAGTCTCAGATACTTGCTACTAGTATGGTCTGAGGAAAGTCACTTTACTTCTGTCTGCCTCAGTTTCCTTATCTGTAAAACTGTTAGAATAATAGCACCTCCCTCCCAGGGTTATTCTGAGGAGTGAATGAGAAAATAATTATAAAGTGCTTAGCACAGAGTCTGGTATATAAATAAGAGCTATAGAAACATTCATTGCTATTATTATTGTTGTTGTTATGGTGATTATTAGTAGTAGTACAGAAGGGGTCTTGAAAGTCATCCAAGTCTAAGCCCCCTCATCTTACAGATGGAGAAATTGAGAGACTTGCACCCAGGTCCTCAGACTCCTGCCCCTGGGATTTCTCCTGCACCCTGCTGTTAATTCCTCCTGTGCCTTTTTTCCCCTCTCACCCTTTATTTTCACAGGAATTAGACATGGGCTAGAAAACCCATGGACTTAAAATAGATTCTTTGGAATCCTCTTCTATCCCCCTCCCCCTTCCCCAGTCCTGCCTGCCCCTGGATGAAAGTCAGCTTGCTTCCCTTTGGTCTCTGGGGGTGGTTTGATCTCTGATCTTTTTTCTTTCCTTGGGTGAACAAAGGCATACATTGTGCTCCCTCTCTCTCCCCCTTCCTCCCTTTCTCCTCCCTCCTTTCCTCCTTCTTCCTCTCCTTCCCTCCTCCCTCTCTTCCTTCTTCTCTCCCTCCCTCCTGCTGGGGGCCATCAGTCCACAACGCCCTGACAGAGTCACACGTGGTAGCCGGGGAGACCACAGAGTGGTCCTTGGTGAGATGTGACTGCCCACTCTATCCCCCTTGCATGACCTCTTTCATCAATGCCCCTTACCTCTGAATTGACATGATTATTATTCCCCCAGTCTCAAAAGAAATAATGCAAGAGAAAACACATGTACCCTAATTCTCCAAAATATCACCAAAAGATCAGACCCTGAAGCCCAATCCCAAAAGACTATCATGGGTTAACTTTTATTTAGGTGCCTAATTCCCAGTGAAACCGCAGCTACAGGCCAAGCCCAAAGCTTTCTCATGAAGCCAGCACACAAATCAATCCTAGAGGCCCATACAATAGGTACAGTACAGGTACACTAAGCTTCACTATGCCTCAGTGACTCAATTACACAAATCAGTAACTCACACCCCCTAGTAAGCCACGTGTGACGAAATCATTTATCTTGTATTCTGTCTGTAATCACAATACAAAAATATAGAATGTTAATCAAGTGATCTCCTAATAGTTAATTTATCACTTTTCCAATTATCTCTCTTTGATTTTGTATACCTACATGCCAAGAAAATGGGTATAAAAATAAATCCCAGGCGTGGGAATGTCGAAGCAGCTGAGATGCAAAGCAATCCCATGGCTGTAATGATTAAGCTGTCTTCCATTTGTTATTTATTTTATTTTATTTATTTTGAGTCGGGAACCCTGGCTGGCTAGTGAGGCTGGACCCTGACCGTGACACCCTCCTTCGTCTCTCTTTCCCTTGCTCTCTCTCCCTCCCTCCTCTCTCCTTCTCTTCCTCCCTTCCTCCTTCTTTCTCTCTGTGTCTCTCTCCCCCTCCTGTGTGTGTGCACGTGTGCTTCCCCTCTCCAGTGTAACTTAAAGTTCACTTGCTCTCTGGGGAACGTCTGCTCCCAGATGGATGTGTCTGCACCAAATAATCTTTGGGGAAGATGGTTTCTCTGGAGGCGGCATCTCCAGCCTCTTGGTCTCTGGCCCAGGAGTGCCTTTGGGCAGGCGGACAGACCTTCACAGGCATGTGTGACTGCTTTCACAAAGGCTTGTCTCTTCTTCCCCACAGATCTCCTATTTCCCATCGACATCGCACTGGTCAAGAGAGAACACGACTTCTTGGACCGAGACTCCATTGAGGCATTGTATCGGTAAGTGAAGGCCCTGGCAAGCCCCCTCCTAGGAAGGGGAGGGCTGGGGATCAGCTCTTGTCCTGCACAGGAGTCTGCCCTCTCAGGGTACCCTCAGAGCCAGCTTGCTTCCTGCTTTGAGATCCACAGGCCCGGGTTGTGTCTGTCTGCTTTTTCACCCAGGCCTCAGCTGGTTCTTGCCCAGCATGACCTCTGGTGGCTAAAAGTACCTCAGTACCTCCCAAGATAAGGACTTGGGGCCCCAGAGGTAGAGGCCTCTTATCTGATAAAGGGGTCGGGGCTAGAGTGGCTCATTAATTGGGTCAGGGGAGGGCTGGGGAGTGGGATGCCCTTCTGAAAGAGGGGCCGTGTAGTCATTCTGAGACCCAGCACAGGTAGGAAAGAGCTCTGGAAAAGGGGGGGACTCAGTGTCCCCACTAGCAAATATGGTAGATAGATTAGCTCTGGAGTCAAAGAGTGTGGGATGGGATTGGAACTCATTTCTGGACCCTGGGCATGGACCTCAGTTTCCTCACCTGTAAAATGGGGGAAACTGGACTCAGTATTCACTTACAGCTCAGGACCTAGGGTCTTATGGTCTCCAAAATGGGGATTTCTGGGAGGAAAAGAAAAGGGCACGGGGACATCAAGATGCCTGGAAAATCTGTCCTCACCAATCTTCTACCGTGACCAGGTTCTCCACCCACTTGATTTGGGGAGAATATCTGGCCTGACCTCACTCAGGATGAGATGTCCCCTGATAATGGGCCCAACGTGTCAGGTACCAGGTGCTTGGGTGAGGGGAACAGACTCTTCTTGGCCAGGAGAAAGATGAGGTTCTTGACCCAGAAGATCAGAAGGGCAGGGCCAGGCTAGCCTAGAGACAACCACCCTGAGGCTTCTCTGAACTGCAGCTAAAGACACCCAGGAGGTTGGGAGGGCACAGCAGCCGGGATGCTAAGGGAGGCCTGAAGGACCATTGTGTGTGCTCTGTGGCCCAACAGGCAGGCACTGGGGGCCATCTTTATTCTTTTTTAAGTCCCATGAATCATGGGGATGATTTAGAATCATTTTTCCATGGTTACAAGATTCATGTTCTTTCCCTCCTCTCTCTCCACGCCCTTCCTGTAGCCGACACACAATTCTACTGGGTTTTACATGTGTCATTGATTAAGACCTATTTCCATATTTTTAATATTTGCACTAGGATGATCTTTTAGAGTCTACATCCCCAATCATATCTATGGGGCTCCTTTGAAGCGCTTGTTGGCCATTGCAGAAGCAGGATTAGCCACAGGAGAGAGCCCACCGCAGTAAAGGTAGTGGAGTGGAGTGGATAGAACCTAGGTATAAAATCAGCAAGTCCTGAGTTCAAATCCTATTGTAAGCCTTTCCTAGCAGTGTGACCCTGGGCAGGTAAGCTTCTCTGCCTCAGGAATCAGTTTCCTTTTCTGTAAAATGAGGCATTTGGACTTGGTGTCATCTGTGGTCCCTCCCAGCTCCAAACCCTGGCTCCTATAACCCTCATTCTCTCCCTGGCCAAGTCCAGTGGCCTTGTCACTCACCCTCTTCTAGATTGTCTCTTCTCCCTAGGACATCTCAAAATGGAGGTCTCCTAGACATCTTCAGGCCATGGGTCCAAACCTGAACTCATCATCTCTTCCCCTCTTGGGAGCCTGCCTGCTCTGCAGTTCTCTCCCCAGACCCAGATGCTATGGACATGATGGAGCGTCCATCCATGGGGGCTGAGCTCTTGGGGGTGGCGCCTGGGGCTCCTTTGTCCCCAACACTTCCTCCTCCACTTAGCTCAAACATTTTAGGACAATGGATTGGCCTGGCAACCCAGGGAGGACATTATTTCCCTTTCGACAAAGGCTTTCCATTGTATTTTTGTGCTGCTTTTCCTGCCCATTGAATTTGGAAGGGGTTAAGAAATGGTGCCTTCTTGGGTATATCTGAACGGGAGAGAAAGCTGGGTCCTGGATTCCAGAAGACTGGCCGTGCCCCATTCCCCCTAATCAAGCTATCAAGCCCTCGAGCTAAGGATTATTTCCAGTTTATCTTGCCTATTGTCAGTTGTTGGCCCGTTATCTCTCCTCTTCTACCCCATACTCCTTCAGGGTGGACTCTTGTTTTTTGTCTTTCTTTGTATCTCCCCCTCTCGGTGCTTGTTGATTAACTGACTAACCAACCATCCAATGGCTGGATGTCATGAAGGGCTGGATCTAATAAGAGGTTCCTGGGACCACTGTGGAACACTACCCCCAAAATCAAAGAGCTCCGCAGGCTGGAGATGTGGGGACACGACTGCTTCCCCCCCAAAGCTTGGGACTTCTCGTAGGTGGCTCCAACCAAGAGATAGGAGGGGCAGTGTGGTGAAGTAGTTTGAGGGCTAGATTTGGATCTGTGTGAGCTCCAGTTCCAGTCCTGCCTCGGTCACTTCTCAGTGCTATGAGCGTTGACCTCTCTCAGCCTCAGTTTTCTTATCTGTGAATGGCAGGGGAGCAGGGGTTAGTAGAGAGGGATGGCAAATCCCACTCTGGACTGGGTGAGAGCGAGATGAGATCATGTAGGCACAGGGCCAATGCTGGCAACCATGCTGCTGGGACAAAAGCCACTGTGGTCTGGGCCACCTCGAGAATGCTGGCGTGTCCCCGGGGACACCAATAAGGACCCTGGCAGTACCCAGACTCATCCTGGTTGGGGCAAATCTCAATAAAGTCACATGGTGGATTGCTAGCCTAGCTTCAGCTACAGAGAGAAATGGAGCACCTCCCATTTTTCCATAGTAGTGACACCTGTTGTAGCATTGTAGAAAGGGGTCAGGAGGGCCAAGGCTGATTTCTCCCAGTTGGAGACAGGGGCTGAGAGGGGTCTAGGGGAGCCTTAGCCACATAACTTGGGTGGCATCCAAGAATTAAAGCCAGCTCTGTAGACCACAATGCCCGGCAACCTTTCAGCAACTTTAATTGGCTGAGAACTGGAAACCCCTCCCAAAATAGATTGGCATCTGATAATTGATAGTCTTAAGAGTTGCTCTCAGGGGTGCTGTGACTCTCCCAAGATCACACATCCACAAAAGGGCCAGACACTAAATTTAGCCAGCTACCCTTCCATGATGATGTGCCCTTTCCCATCCTATGGATTACATACTTGCCTCCTTTTTTTTTTAAGTCCTTACCTCTTATCTTAAGAGGCAATACTAAATATTGGCTCTAAGGCAGAAAAGTAGTAAAGGAACTGGGGTTAAGTGACTTGCCCAGGATCACATAGCTAGGAAATGTCTGAGGTCTGATTTGAACCTAGAATCTCCCATCTCCCTAGGGTCTTACATCCTATTTTTTAATGATTAGGACTTCTGTTAAGTTAATTTGGAAAACTAAATCCCCACAATTAAAGGTTTTTCTTTTAAATGGAATAACCACAGGAGATAAAGGTCTCATTTTGTAAGAATTTTTAAATATCTCCTTTGTAAGAAAACTTGGTAATTTGGGATCATTGAAAATCCTGCCTTAAAAACATGTCTTCCAAATCTTCCCATATTTTCCGGAATAAGCAGAGACACTGATACAGTTCCTCTGGGCTAGTTGTCCCATTTCTGGGGCTGGGGGCCTTGGAGGCACCATTCATTCAGCCAACCTCAGCTTTCCTCATGGAAAATGAGGGCATTAGAATAAAGGATTTCTAAAGTCCTTTCCAGCTCTCTATAAAAGCAAAAGATAATTTTTTTAATTTTAATAACCAATTTCCACGTGAGTTATATAATCCAAATTTTTTGCCTCTCATTTTTCCTCCCCTTTCCTAGAGCTGGCAAGCAATTCAACATGGGATATAGATATAGATAGATAGATAAAATCATACAAAACATGTTTCCCTGTTACTCATTTTTGTCAGGAAATAATCTTATAAAACCAATCTTTTTTGTTTTTATGTCACCCCTTGTTGTATAGAGGCAATTCCTTTACACAGCACACTATCCCTTGTTAAAAACAAAAGGGGGGCAGTTAACGAAAACTAACCAACACATTATCTCCAGTTGAGTGGTGTATTCAGTAAACCACCTCTATTAAAGAAATGGCCCCTCATTTGATTCTTTTTTTTATAATGGTGTGACTATATTCTTGTCACTTGGAGCTTATTATGGTATGTGGTACAAGCTGTTGCTCTAAACCTAATTTCTGCCAAGTCTTTCTCCTAATCTTCCCAGCCATTCTATATGACTACCACCTGGTCCTGCAAGTATTCTGTTCTCACTTTTACACGCCACTGGGTTGAGTGGGATTATTCAAGATTCTTATCTCAGCTGTGTTGTTTCTTAGCCAAATAATGTCAGGGATGGCTCCTTTAGAGCCTCCTTGGAGGCCCCCAGATTCAGCTCTGATTCCACATGACTGACTGAATAGTCACCGAGAACTCTGCAAACAAGACTGAAGCCAGGGGATGGGATGCTGCTCATTCTCCAGGCTGGATTGTAAAGGAAGCCCAAGATCCTATCTCTCTGTTGTTGTTTCTTTATAGACTTTCCCAGGCCAACTGTTTTTACTTAAAGTCCAAAGCAAGTGCCGTGTGGACACTCCTAATGATTTCGGGGAGGCCAGATGCCCTCCTTTCTCTCTTACCTCGTCGCTCTCCCTTCCCTCCCTCCCTGCCCCCAGTCTTCCCTCCATGTCTTTTTCTAAAGAAGAAAATTCTTTATGGAGCACACTCTGGGTTATCTGCCCCGACGGCCTGGGGCTTTCTTCTATAAACAGGATACTGGCCTAGGGAGCCTTTAATCTGTGCTGGGCCAGGAAGGCTTATCAGTTAGGCCCCCTCGTGTTTTAGCTGAAACATCAAAGGAATCCCATGACCCGCCTCTGGCCTAACCCAGGTATTCTTGTGTGGATTAACAACCTTGGTCCTATAAATAATGGCCCAGCCAAGCTGGGCCCCTGGTGGGGAGGCCCCAGAACACCAGGCCCAGATGGGGCTGCCTAGTGGAGTGGCCCTCTTGGAGGCTCAGTGAGGAAGCACACAAGTTGGGGTCATCTGGAAGCCATTAGAGGGAAGTGGGGCCTGGAGGCCTGTGTCATTAACGGGATGGCATGCTATTTTAGCCAGGATATTGTTGGAGGTAACTCATTAAAGCCCCAGTTATTCCGGTACATTCCATGGGCTTTTATTCGGGGATTTTGTTTTCAAGAAAATTAACATTGGCCCCCAAACACAGCCTGACTGGGCTTGGGGCTCCAGAAGGAGGAGCTGGGGGCCCGAGGAGTCCCTCCACAACAGAGAAACCTGAAAACAGCCTTCTAAAGGAAGGGTTCCAGGTCCGAATGAATCAAAGTCTTGAAAATAGAGTGGAGTCCCGATGCAACGCAAGGATCCAGAAATCAGTCGTGTGAAATATCAGAAGTATATGCGTAAATCCAGGCCGAGAGCGCTCTGCTCCGTAGTCAGCCTCTGAAGACATCTGTAATCCTTTTAAGACTCATTCATACCTGGAGCCCTTCATGAAAAATGTTTGCGAAGCTTTGAATGCTAAGCCACAGAATACATTCTTAATGTGCTCATTAGACGTAGACCCGAAGGTGCAGCCTTTTCTGGCTTTGTTCAGCCGGGTGTTTCTGCCCTGAAAAGCATTTTCCAGGGTGATGAAAGACTGCTGGGGAGAGTGCTGTCTGTCCTGATGAAATGCTCACCCACCTGCACGGACAGACAGACGTCTATCCGGTGCAGCACCTTCCCTGGGGAAAGCTTCTTGTTCATTGAAAAGGCTCCCCGATGGAGTGGGAAGGACTCGCCTGTTTCTTGGTGGCAGAGCCTGGGGCCGATCAGCTCCTCCTTGACCAGGAGCCCGGATGGGCATGACGTGCCTGGCCCCTTCCTCGGGCTTGGTTGGTAGGGAAGCCGCCTGGCACTGCCTCACTTTGCTGAACACACGTGTTTCTTTGCTCCGCAGGCGCCTGAACACGTTAAATAAGTGTGCGGTGATGAAGCTAGAGATCAGCCCACACAGGAAGCGGGTGAGTCCGCCGAGGGCCCCAGGAGCAGTTTGTCCTGCCACAGAGGCTCATCTCTGCGTGGCGGCCCCAGGCTGGGCTCCCGAGGTCCCTGCACGGAGGGCCAGCCCTGAGCGCAGGGTGCGAGAGGACTGAGCACCAACGGGCGCTGACCTTCCTTCCATCCATCCACACAGAGCCGTGGCTGGAGAAAGAAGCTGTTCCAGCCAGGCCAAGAGCGGTCAGGGCCCAATTCAAACCCAGCTCTCTGGGGGAGCCTCCCTGCCCCACACTCAAAACCAGTGACCTCTGAGGACCTTCCAGCCTGAGCCTCAGTTTCCTCATCTGTGCCTGATTAGGCCGGACTGTCCCCGAGTGTTCCTCTCGGTCCTCCCTTCTGGGAGGCCCAGGATGGACCAGGGGGCAGTTCTCTCAGGGTCGGGGAGGGAGAGGGGGCATCGCACGTGTCTGCGTAAACACAAATCCTCCTTCCCCAAGAAGGCCACCGTCCCCTGGGGAGCGGGTTTTCCAGAATTATCCTGGTCTGGGTCACCCAGAGTCGGGAGACGTCACTGATAGCCTGAGGGTCATGGAACTGCGCAGAGGGCCGGGAGGCTCTAGAAGGCTCGGCCAATGGGTCGTGCCCTGTGGCAGACAGGGGTCCCCTCAAGGGAAGGCACTTCCCCTACATCTGAAGTGTAAAAATTAAATTAGTCTCTAGTAATAGAAATATCATATTTTAAGAGCTTTAGTAAAGATTGTTAGAAATCAAGGAATAAAGAAAATACAAAATAGAAAAATGCCTAAAAATGCCTACCAAATAGAAAGGCCCCCCGCTGGCTCTGAGGCTATGGTGGGCCCTTCAAACTTGTTTTAGGGGGTAGGGGCAGTCAGGCAACCATGTTTCAGAGAGTTTAAGGGGGCCTCGCCCCAACATACACCACCCCACCTCTTTGGAGGGGCACCCAAGGGTGTCCAGGGGCAGCCCTTCTCTAGTCCCAGCTGCAGTGGGACGTCGTCTTTATGCCAGGAGTTTCCCTGGGCCTCTGGGCTTCTGGCAGCCCCTCGGTCCGGCCTTGGTCCTTGCACTTCATGCATGGGGACAGGGAGCCGGACTTTAACTCTGGGTCTCTCCTTGCAGAGCGAGGACTCGGACGAGGATGAGCCGTGCGCCATCAGCGGCAAGTGGACTTTCCAAAGGGACAGCAAGAGGTGGTCCCGGATGGACGAGTTTGACGCGTTCCCTCCAGGGCTGGGTCTGAGCGCCAGGGCGCCGGGGAATCCAGCCCTGGCCAGTACGGCCAGCAGAGAAAGCCTGCTGACCAACCTGAGCGAGAGCCAGGAGCTGGCCTCCCTGCGCAGCCTGGGCAGTGCCAGCAGCCTCCCCACGGAGCCCAGCACCCCCCGCGCAAGCTCCGCGCTTAGCGTCTGTTCCTCGGGCCCCCAGGAGGAGGCTCCCCCGCCAGCCCCCGCCGAGTCGCCAAGCCCCGACACCAAGGGCCAGGGGCAGCCCGCCAAGGCCAAGCCACGCAGCCTGCTCAAGAGGATGGAGAGCCTGAAGCTGAGGCGCTCTCACACGGGCCGGCCCAAGGCGGCCCCCGCCAAGCTGGGCCTGGTCATCAGCGGGCCCGTGCTGCAGGAGGGGGCCGAGCAGGAGAAGCTCCAGCACCTGCACTGCATGGAGCTCTCCGCCCTGGGGGCCGGCGGCCCCTTCAGAGGCCCCGGAGTCCGCAAGAGAAGCGTGTCCAACTCCACGCTGACCAGCAGCGGCAGCAGCAGCCAGTCGGAGAGCAGCAGCGCCGTCAGCACCCCCAGCCCCGTCACCAGGACCCGCAGCCTCAGCGCCTGCAAGAAGAGGGGCGGCATGTACCTGGAGGGCTTCGACCCCTTCGACAGCGTCCTGGAGCAGAACCTCCGGAACCGCGAGAGCTGCCCGCAAGACGCCGTGTTCTACATCCCCGAGGACCACAAGCCGGGCACCTTCCCCAAGGCCCTGTCCAACGGCCGCCTCCCCGCGCCCGGCGGCCCGGCGGCGGGCTGGAGGGCCGGCAGCTTCCACGGCCACGCCTGGGAGGGCGCCAAGGAGCCGCCGAGGCGCAACTCCTGCTCGGTGAGCAGCCGCCTCAGCGTCTACGACAACGTGCCGGGCCCCGGCCTCTACCCCGACCTCGAGCAGGACGACGTCTTCCCCGAGCTCGACGACATCCTGTTCCACGTCAAGGGGATGCAGAGGATCGTCAACCAGTGGTCCGAGAAGTTCTCCGACGAGGGAGACTCCGATTCGGCGCTCGACTCCGTCTCTCCCTGCCCGTCTTCCCCCAAACAAATCCACCTGGAGGGCGAGCACGGCCGCGCCTCGCCCAGCGACCTGGACAGCGTGGGCAACTCCGTGCACGAGGCCGAGGAGCCCTCCGGCGGCCCGGAGAGGAGGGACTCCGGCGTGGGGGCCTCCCTGACGCGCACCAACAGGTGAGAAGGCCGCCCGTCCGCAGCAGGCGGCCAGCCCCGGAGACTTCCTTGTGAGAATCCACAGGCCTAAGGCGCTGTGGCACAGAAGAGTCCGCGGCTTCCACGCTCCCTCTCGGTGCTAGTCCTTAGGTCGGTGGCTCCTGCCACGCCGCTCTCAGAAAGGCAGCAGCCCCGGCCATCCTCGCCTCACCGCAGATGGGATGGGGCCGCTTCGCCCCCGGGGCCCCCTCACCCAGGGAGCTTTTCCGGTGCCCTAGTCTGCCGGTGTCCGCTCGAGGAGAATCAGGTGTCCTTCCCCAGCTAGGGCCCGGAGTGCAAGTGGCCACTGAGCGGGCCTCCGGGCCCAGGCCGTGCCCGCGGGGCCAGGGGGAGCAGCTGTGTTCATCACGCTAGGTAGGCAGCCAGGCGCTCCCGAGAGGGGTTCAGACCCTCCTCAGAGCCTTCAGGCTGGGGGGCCCCGGGGAGCCCCCGAGAGAGGAGACGGGTAAAGGACTCTAGAAATGCTGATTGTCCTTCACGCTCTGGTCGTCCCCCTGCTCCTTTCCAGGCCCAGGCAAAGCTGGCAGAGCTCCCAGCAGTCGGCTCTGAGCTCGGCGGGCTCCCAGATCAGCTGCCAGTCCGTGGCGCAGATGAACCTGCTGCAGAAGTATTCGCTCCTCAAGCTGACGGCCTTGCTGGAGAGGTACACGCCATCCAACAAGCACGGCTTTAGCTGGTGAGTGAAGGGGCCCGGGGCGCCCCACAGCCAGCCAGGGGGAGGGGGGCCTCCGGCCCAGAGCGCACACCCGAGATCAGCAGAAAATGACCCAAGCGTTCCCTCAAGAGGAAACCAATTAGATGAGTACGTGGGCAAAGGACGGGCTCCCAACTGGAGACGGGCACTAAGGCGGGGAGCGGGGAGACGTGGAGCGCCGCAGCTCCCTCTAAGAGTAGTACTCAGTTATAGAAGGGGGGATGTGGGAGAGGACAGTCGCAGGGAGTTGGGAGAGGGCAGTGGATAAGAGGCCGCTGAGGCCAATAGCTAAGATCATGGACCATTTCAGTTGAGTGAGAGGGTCAGTAGCTATGCTGAAAGGAGTTGCAAAGGCAGTGGGAGCTGAAGTAAAGGTAAAATCGTTATTGAACTATAAAAGGAAGAAGAGCTGTGAACGGGCAGAAGGTCACAGGAAGTCTTCTTAAGAATGTAGAGATAACATGGACAGCTAAGGGAGAAGGTACGGTGAGAGCAGAGATGGGGAAGAGAAGGATTGGTTGCAATGGTTTCTGGGGAAGAAAGTCTAGGGTTGGCCTTGTTTAAGAAAAGGGCTTTTCGGGGGCAGCTGGGTAGCTCAGTGGATTAAGAGTCAGCCCTAGAGACGGGAGGTTCTAGGTTCAAATATGGCCTCAGACACTTCCCAGCTGTGTGACCCTGGGCAAGTCACTTGACCCCCATGGCCTAGCCCTTACCACTCTTCTGCCTTGGAGCCAATACACAGTATTGACTCCAAGATGGAAGGTAAGGGTTTTTATTTAAAAAAAAAAGAGAAAGAAAAGGGCTTTTCTGTCCTCAGACTGGAGCAAAGGGGCAAGAATGATCGGTGCTAGAGAGGAACAAAGGCAGGCAGGGAATATTTAAGTGTGATCTGTGTGCCCACACTGCCAGGAAAGGCAAACAAGCAGGCCTCTCTAGAGCAAAAGCAGTCCCTTCCCTCGTGTATCTAGCCCAGCATATGGAGAAGTGAGGAGGACTAATGCCAAGAGTGTGTTTAATGCCCACGGTGTGAGCAGAAGTCAGAGGCTTCCATGCTAGTTAGGGCTGATGATTCCTCCTTTCCCACCTCTTCAATTGACAAATAAGAATGCTGAGAACCAAAGTGGGGTGGGTGGGGGGAGGTGTAGGTCACACCACAGAATGTGGTAAAGCAAGAATCAGGATGGACATTCAGGAAGGGCTTCTTCTTTGGATAGCCACAGGCCAGTGTTGTCAACATGAGAAACCCCAGGGGCATCTCTTGCTCAAAGAATATGAGCCCTGTATCGACATTTCTAAAGATTCAGGGGTAAGGGGAAGAGACTGCCCCAATTTGGTCCATTTTGGGGAAACAAGAGCAGAGGGGGGACGGCTAATCCAGAGGGGTCCCTCCTGGGGCCTCTCTGACACCTCTGGCCTCAGAGCTGACCACCAGGCACTAAAGAAAGCATCTCTGTTCCGTGGCTGTGCTTTTGGAAGCCTTGCAGCACACAGGAGCTGTTTGTTCCAAATGCCCAAAATAAATAAGTACTGGGCAACCTCTCCCCACGTGCCCAAGATTCTCACTGGAGACCATCGTCCTGTGTGCCCCCTGCCTTCCACTCAGCCACCAGACTGCCTCTCTTCCCTTACAAAGCAGGTATTGTATGCCTTGGCTCAGTAATGGGAGAGGTTGCGCTCTGTGGAGACCCTCCCCCAACGCCCTGCAGCCAGCCCCTCAAGAGTGCTGAGCTCCTGGGGGACGGGTAACCCCAAGGAGCTGGGATGGCCTGGGCAGGACATGCAGTTTTATTCACACTTTGATGGTGACGGTGTGGTACACGCTGGAACATGAGACAATGAAATACTCTTGAATTATTTCATTGAAAGAGAAAAGCGGTCATTCTTTCCCCATTTCCCCATTCGTAATCCTACTCAAATGGGCCTTCTTGAATTGTGGAGTCAGGAAAGCATTCAGACAGTGGTGGGAAGGGGACAAGCAGGGCCATTCAGTGTGCAGACTTCCCAGATCCATCGAGGCTTCCCTGAATCCGTTATCTGTGTGCCCTCCTGGTTGTCCTACCCTAGTATTGTGGGGAGAGGAGTCGCCAGCTCTGGGTCCTGATCCCCGCTTTACCACCTCCAGGCAAAGCCCTCCTCCTTCCACCCGCTCTCCCCTCTCCCCCATACCCTCTGGCTCTTTCCCTTTCCAACAGGGTCACGGAGAAGCTTGCTCCAGCCATTGGCTAGCCTTAAATGGTTCGCGCTCCTATCCTGACAGGGCGGTAGGCCCAGCTTCGGAGGCTGAAGGAGCCCGAGGTGGACACCAGTCTGACCACCGCGAGGCCTCTTGGATCCGTCAGCCCAGGGCCTTCCTGGTTCTACTCGGGCCGCCTCCCAGGCGCCGAGGAAAGCCAGAGCTAGCTAGGCCACTTCAGAGATGTGAAATCACTTTCTTCAGTCAATCCGTTCGGTCCTTGCCCCCTCCCCCCATCCAACACCCCTTGGTCAATTTGATGAGAAACAATGGCCTCCAGAGCGCCGCATGGTCTGGCAAAACAGATCCCCTTCTTGGCCCCGGCCACAGAGGGGTGGGGAGAGACGCGTGGCCGGTGCCCTACAAGGGGCCGCTCTCGGTAGCCTGAGGGGCGGCTCTGGCGTCGCCAACATGGTAGAATTAGTTGGGAGGGAGCTCGGAACGCCCCCGGTCCTAGTCAGGTCAGAGAGCCTCTGCCACACCCGTGGGTACCTCCATGGCCGAGATGGACGAGCGGGGTCCGAGCGGGGCCTGGCCCCCCGCTGCTGAGCTCCCCCAAGAGGCCCACCAGAAGGGGATCTAGCACTGACCACACCGTTTCCTCTCGTGCTTGTGCCCCAGGGCAGTGCCCAAGTTCATGAAAAGACTGAAGGTTCCAGACTACAAGGACCGAAGCGTGTTTGGGGTCCCCCTCCCCATGAACGTCCAGCGGACCGGGCAGCCCCTCCCCCCGAGCATCCAGCAGGCCATGGGCTACCTGCACGGCCAGTGCTTGGATCAGGTGGGTCTGGCGCCTGGGAAGGGGGGGCGGGGGGGGCCACGGGGCGTGTGCTCACGCACCCCCTCCCTGGCGTCCCCCTTGGGAACAGGTCGGGCTCTTTAGAAAGTCGGGCGTCAAGTCGAGGATCCAGGCCCTGCGCCAGATGAACGAGGGCTCGGCGGCCTACGTGAGCTACGAGGGGCAGTCTGCCTACGACGTGGCCGACATGCTGAAGCAGTACTTCCGGGACCTCCCGGAGCCGCTGATGACCCACAAGCTCTCGGAGACCTTCTTGCAGATCTACCAGTGTGAGTGGGGGGGGGGGGCCGGGGGGGGGGGGCCCTGCGGGCTTACCTCCAGCAGGGCGACAGAGGGGCCAGGGCTGGGCCGGGGTCCAGCTGGGAAGCGCCGGGGGCCGCCCTTGAGCTGGGCCCGGGGTCCAGCTAGGACGCGCCGGGGGCCACCCTGGAGCTGGGCAGGGGTCCAGCTAGGAAGCGCCGGGGGCCACCCTGGAGCTGGGCCCGGGGTCCAGCTAGGAAGCGCCGGGGGCCACCCTGGAGCTGGGCCCGGGGTCCAGCTGGGAAGCGCCGGGGGCCAGGGCTGGGCCGGGGTCCAGCTAGGACGCGCCGGGGGCCACCCTGGAGCTGGGCCCGGGGTCCAGCTAGGACGCGCCGGGGGCCGCCCTGGAGCTGGGCCGGGGGTCCAGCTAGGACGCACCGGGGGCCACCCTGGAGCTGGGCCGGGGGTCCAGCTAGGAAGCGCCGGGGGCCACCCTGGAGCTGGGCCCGGGGTCCAGCTAGGAAGCGCCGGGGGCCACCCTGGAGCTGGGCCCGGGGTCCAGCTGGGAAGCGCCGGGGGCCAGGGCTGGGCCGGGGTCCAGCTAGGACGCGCCGGGGGCCACCCTGGAGCTGGGCCCGGGGTCCAGCTAGGACGCGCCGGGGGCCGCCCTGGAGCTGGGCCGGGGGTCCAGCTAGGACGCACCGGGGGCCACCCTG
This sequence comes from Monodelphis domestica, assembly GCF_027887165.1. Classification (NCBI taxonomy): domain Eukaryota; kingdom Metazoa; phylum Chordata; class Mammalia; order Didelphimorphia; family Didelphidae; genus Monodelphis; species Monodelphis domestica. Next base: position 292,924,077 of record NC_077232.1, on the reverse strand, counting down.
GAGCTGGGCCGGGGGTCCAGCTAGGACGCACCGGGGGCCACCCTGGAGCTGGGCCGGGGGTCCAGCTAGGAAGCGCCGGGGGCCACCCTGGAGCCCAGCACTGCGTCTCCCGAGCGCCTGGCCGACGTCTCCCTTTGCTGCCCTGCAGACGTGCCCAAGGACCAGCGCCTGCAGGCCATCCAGGCCGCCGTCATGCTCCTCCCGGACGAGAACAGGGAGGTCCTCCAGACGCTGCTCTACTTCCTGAGCGAGGTCACCGCCGCCGTGAAAGAGAACCAGATGACGGCCACCAACCTGGCCGTGTGCCTGGCGCCCTCCCTCTTCCACCTGAACACGCTGAAGCGCGAGAACTCCTCTCCGAGGTGCGCCCTGAGCTCTGGCCGTGGGGCGAGGGGCTCGGCCGGGGTCCGCCGGACTGGAACCCAGGACCTCCGTCTCTAGGCCGGGCTCTCCATCCCGCCTATCAACACCCCACCCCAAAGGGTCGTCTGACCCTCGCCGAAGGGCCCCGGAGGATGGGAGGAGCCCGCCGCCTTCTGGGGGAGCCCTTCCAGGGAGGAGGGAGCAGCTTCCCCCCATTGTTCCCAGTTTGCCTTTGGAGGCCAGATAAAGCCGGCCCCACCCCGAGGGTGCCCACCACCTTTCTTCCACACTATTTACTCTGGAAGCCACGCCTCTCCCTGCCTGTGTCCCCCTCTGTGACCCCAAACCACACGGATGCCCTAGGCAATGGGGGTGACTTGTGTCTGAGGCCAGATTTGAACCCAGGGCCTCGAGGGGCCCCCCGAGTCTCACCTTTCCCCCTTTTCCTCCCTCGGGCCCAGGGTTATGCAGAGAAAGCAAAGTCTGGGCAAACCGGACCAAAAAGATCTCAGTGAAAACCTGGCAGCGACCCAAGGCCTGGCACACATGATCACAGAATGCCACCAGCTCTTCCAGGTGGGTCGGGGGAGGGGAGCCCGATCCCCCCCCCAAGGGCACAGGGAACCAGACGGGGCAGCTTTGGCCACTGGGGGGGGGCTTCCCTCTGAGGACCTGGGAGGGCAGCGACCGGCCCCCAGAGACAGGCCAGTTTGACAGATGGGGAAGCTGAGGCTTGGGGAATAGAGATGAATTACAGGGTCCCCTTGTCCTGAGTCAAGGTCAGGGTGCTCCCCCTGTTCTGGGGCCCCAAAAAGCAACTGTGGGACTGGGGTCGGGGAGAGGACCCCTGAGGGGCTAAGCTCGGGGCCGGGTCTCCGTCCTCCCAGGTCCCTGAGGAGATGAGCCGGTGCCGAAACTCGTACTCGGAGCAGGAGCTGCGGCCCCTCAGCCTGGAGGCCTTGAGCCGCCTGAACGGGCAGGACCCCTCAGACTATCGCCACTTCCTCCAGGACAGCATGGACAGCCTGTTCAAGGAGGTCAAGGACAAGTTCAGGGGCTGGGTCAACCACCCGACCTCGGAGCCGGCCGAGCTGGCCTATAAGAAGGTAATTTGTGGGCTGCGGCTCACCCCTTCTAGGGGAAGCACAAAGGGGAACCCTCCCATTCCTCAGATGGGTAAGTTGGGCCTGGAGGGCAGGGGAGCCATTTGTCGCAAGTCACATGCGATAGAATCAGTCTGAGCCTGGCTCCAAGCCCAGTAATATCTCCATGGTCCTCCGTGGGCTCCAGACGGTCAGAGGATCCCGCATGAGTTAAATTATTTCCTCTCCCTGGACCTCAATTTCTTCATCTGTGAAACGGAACAGTGAAACTGAATGAAATGGCCTCCAAGCTCCCTTCTGTCTCCCAATCTAGTGGATTTTGTGTCCTGGGAAATGGTGGAAACTTTCCTTCAAGGACACGGGACTTACCCTCTCCCTTCCTCTGACACCATCTTGGGCTCACACCTTCTCCTGACACTGCATTTGGCAGATCCTCCTGGCAGCCCTCTAGGGCTCAGCAGGGAGCACACCATATGAGTACAGGCAGAGCATCAACTGCATTTGGGGAAGGGGGTGTCTCTCTTCAGCTGTTCCTCCTCTGACCCCAAGGGACAATTTTAAAAATAAGATCCACATAACAAATATGCATAGTCCAAAAAAAAAAAAAAACCCAGATTCCCCCATTGTCATACCTGAAAGTGTCTATTTTCTGCCTGGTTAGTCCATCCCTTCTCTGGTAGGAGGTGGAGGATGTCTTCTGGACTAAGAATAGATTGCATTATTCATTGATCAGGATTCTAAAATCTTTCCATGTTGTTTTCCTTTAGTCAATCAGTAAACATTTAGGAAGCACCTACTGTGTGCTGGGCTTTGGACTAAGCTAGGAAGATAAAAGCAAAAAAAAAAATCCCTGCCCAGAGGAGCTCACAATCTAATCTATGTACAAATAAGCTATATACAGGATAAACTGGAAATAACCACCAGAAGGGCACTAGAATTAGGGGGATCTGGAAAGATTTCCTCCAGAAGGGGGGATTTATCCACTGTATAAAATTGTTCTCGTGGTTGTGCACCCTTTGCAAAAAATCTACCCAGTGTCCTCTGAACCCATTTCATCATTTGTTTGGTGCAATGATATTCCGTTATATTCGTGCACCATAATCATTTAACCATTCCCCAATAGGAGGACACCTCCTTAAATTTCTGGTTTGGAACTACTATGGAAAGGTCTGCTATAAATATTTTTGTATCTATGGGTCCTTTCCCCCTTTCTTTGATCTCTGGGAGTATAGACCTGGTAGCAGCATAGCTGAATCAAAGGGTATGCACAATTTAGTGGATATTGTTTGAAATTGCTTTACTGAATGGCTGGACTGATTCACAACTCCACCAACAATGCATTAGTATATCTTATTTCCTCTCCCTCTCCCCACAGACCCTTTAATAATTGTCAAAGACTGACAAAACTAAAAATGTGATGGGTGTGAGTTAAAACCTTAAAGCTCCTTTAATTTGTAATTCTCTATTTTTAAAACTTTTTTGTGAAGTTGTTAATAGCTTGGATTTCTCCATTTAAAAACTACATATTCATATCTGATCATTTTTCTATCATAGAATGGTTCCTTGTCTTTTGAGATCTTTATCATCAAGGAAACTCTTTACAATGGTACAATAGTTTTCTCTCTCCTTCTCCCCAGTTCCCTATTTCCCTTCTAATTTTAACTGCATTAGATTTTGCACAAGTAAATCTTTTAAATTCTATATAGTCAGAATCATTCATTATTTGATCATGGACTCTTCCATGTCTTTCTTCCTTGTTTTATGTCCAAGTCAAAGATCCATTTGGATCTTTTCTTGTGACACAGAGTGAAATGCTGCAGGTCCAAATAGAATTTTTGCCAGATTGCTCCCCAGCTTTCCAATCCAGCATTGATCCAATAATGAGTCCTCCCCCATTAACTGAAGTCTTTGAATTTAGCAAACACTACAGTGCTTCTAGGTTGGTTTACTTTGGTGTGTTCAGCCCTTAATCTTGTTTTGCTAATCACCCTCTCCATTCTTTAACCCATGCCAAATTGCTTTGATGATTGCTGCTTTGGAGTCTAGAGTGCGGTTGAGATCTGCATTTGTTTGAAACTCTCTACAAAGGAGAGCCAAAACAATCGCTGGCCAGTCTGTGTTCCAGACCTTCTGGCCATACTCTGGTGAATCTAGGAGGAGAGTGCTCCCCACCTCCAGCCTGCACCCCACTCACTCTTTCAGCTGACACAGCTCCTCCTACCTCCATCAATCTTTAGGTCTGGTCTCACCCCCAACCCCAGGGAGCTCCCCAGGAGTTAACTCCTGGATCAAATAGAAAATCCCATTTGGCATTTAAAGCTCTTCTCCAATAACCTTTTGGAAGAGGCCACTCTTCCTGCTCTTCACACTTGCCTTGTCCCACCAAAGGTGCTTTTAAAAACAGAATTCTGAAAAGGAGTCCGTGGGCTTCCCTTTTCTTTTTTTTTAATTTCTTTTTCCCCCCAATCAGTAATAACAAATTTCCACATACGTCTTCCCAAAGTTATATGATCCAAATCATCTCCCTTCCCCCTCCCAGAGCTGGCAAGCAATTCGATCTGGGTTAGATGCATGTGCTATTATGTAAAATGCATTTCTATAGTGTTCATTTTTTAATAATTATTCTAATAATCTTATAAATCCCAAACCCCAAAATAAAAACTCAAATAAATAAGTGATAAATCAATCTGTTTTCATCTGCCTTCTGACTCCAACGGTTCTCTCTGGAGCTGGAGAGCATCTCTGTCCAAATACATCCCTCAGAATTGTCCTGGATTGCTGAGAGTAGCTAAGTCTATCACAGCTGATCATTCTTGGGCTTTAGTCTTCTGCCCCCAAAGAGGCACAAACGAGTTTCAGAATCTATGGTCTCCTGGGACTTCTCGCCAATAGCATCCCGAACAAAGGGGATGTTGATTTTGGAAAGCTCTTTCTCTGGAAATTTCTTTATGTTGAAATGAAATCTGCCCTTCTTGCTCATCCAGCCATGGCTATTGATTCTTCCCTAGAGTCAAGCCAAAGGCATCTAACTCCTCCTCCTTCAGCTACTTAAAGACAGGTAGGGTAGCCTTTGTTCCTCCAGTCTTCTCTTCTCCAAGTAAAACAGACCCAGTTCCTTTGACTTTGGCATGCTCTCCAGCCCCCACACCACACAAGTCATCAGAAACGGTCCAATTTATTACTGAAATATGATACTCAGAATGACACCATCCCTCAGGACGTTGGTACCCAGAGACCTAAGTTCGAACCTTGTGCTTGCCGTTTTCTCCCTGTGTAACCATGAGGAGCAGGACAGAAAACTTCTGAGTCTTTATTTGACAGGTGAGGGAACCAAGTTTGGATCTGCTCATCTCCAGGGCCCCTTGCTACTAATATTGTTTGATCGTTAATAGTATCGGTCAAAGATCGAGTTGGTTCCAAAGCTTTTGAAAGCCCTCTGTCTTGTTTGAACTTTGAGATGCATTTTCAGTTCTTGGGAATAGCAGATGTTTATCAAGCTCTTTAAAGATTCGAATGCACTTTTTTACAAAGTATCCCATTCAAATACACAATCATTCTTGTAGCTGGGCCCATTCTGACCCCCATTTTATAGTAACCAAAGAGGAGAGACATAAATGGATTTCCATGGGGTTGTACAACCAGTAAGTACCCAGGGTAGAATTCAAACTCAGGTCTTCCTAACTCCAAATCTAGTATCATTATACCAGCTAGCTGGTATAAGATTAGAATTAGTATCAGTAACTCCAAGTATTCTGTTTTATAAGATTAATTAATAATCACTTGAAGTTGAGGAAATAGAGTAAAGCCTGAGTAAAGAGCAGCTTTTCCTGACTGTGGGAGAGAGGGAGGGGGAGAGAGAGAGAGAGAGAGAGAGAGAGAGAGAGAGAGAGAGAGAGAGAGAGAGAGAGAGAGAGAGAGAGAGAGAGAGAGAGAGAGAGAGAGAGGGAAAGAGGGAGAGAGGGGGGAGAGGGAGGGAGAGAGAAGGAGAGGGAGGGAGGAAGAGAAACAGACAGGGGGAGAGAGTGGGAGAAGGGGAGAGAGAGAGGGGGGAGGGGAGGGGGAGAGAAAGAGGGAGGGGAAGGGGAGAGAAAGAGGGGAGGGAGGGAGGGAGAGAGGGGGAGAGAGAGGATTGGTTCTCTTTTATTCAGGCTCTAGAAATGATACAGAATTTAGAAAAGGATGCCTACATATGAACCACATATATGCACAGAAAGGGGGCAGGGTTACCAAAACTTTATCTCCAAAACGTAAGGACAAAAGTGGGGTTCTGAGAAATGGAGTCTTGGGGTACAAAATTCTAATTACACAATGGCAACCGTAATTCCTAATAGTTTTCTGTTAGGTCCTGTGCTTATCAGATCATTCCAGAACCTAATCTCTGCCTGTAATTTCTAGTCATTCCCTGCCTCTTGCCAAGTAGAAACTTCAAGTTATCTCAGATTGTCTCCTTACCTTGGATGGGAAAGGTAATGAGTCATGGGCTTCCTAAGTTGACTTCTTCCTGAGAGAAGAGGATCTGAGGGTCTGAGTGCCCTCACTGCTTCCCTACTGGCCTGCCATTTTGGTGCTGTGTGTGACCCTGGGGGTTTGCCTTGGTGGAGCCAGAGGGTTCCTGGCACTGACCCGTGGTTCTGTGCTTTGTTTAGCTGAGCGAAGGGCCCCCACTCCGACTGTGGAAGTCAGCGATCGAGGTCCTTGCCAAACCCGAGGAGGTCTTAAACCGCCTCCTGAAGGAGCAGCATGTGTGGGACTCGGACCTCTTGGACGCCAAAGTGATTGAAGTCTTAGACAGCCAGACTGAAATCTACCAGTTTGTCCGGAGTAGCATGGCGCCCCATCCTGCCCGGGACCATGTCGTCCTGAGGTAAGAGCGCCCCCTGGTGGAGTGAGGCCGCCGCAGCCTGCTGGAAACCATCGCTTTTCCTGTTCGGTCCAGTCTCCGGACACTGGCACACAAGGCCCGGCTCTCCCTGAGCACAAGGGCTGGGTTTACAAAGCCCCACGGGAGACCTCTACCTCCCAAAGAGAAAAGCTCCCCACGAGCACAGCCAGAATAGAGTCCACGACCGGCCGTTTGGCGTAGGAGCTGGGGAGGGGGCCGGGGAGCCCCGGGTTCAAACCCCACCCGGGATGGGGCTCCCTGCCTCAGTGGAGGAGAATCGCAGCGTTCTCTGTGCCAGGCCGTCGGGGGAGGGGGAGCGCTTCGGACAGGCTTCTTGTGGGAAAAGGGGGGCAGAGAGGAAAGGGGGATCATTCCAGCAGTGGGGAAGTGGGATATCCAATGCGAGGAGCCGCCTGGGCCCAGGAATAACCGGGGACAAGGCAGGTAAGAAGGCTGGAAGGCAGGAGGGAGCTAGAGAAGGCTTGAGAAGTCTCGAGGCGAGGGGGAGCCAGTCCGTTTGGCCACAGTCTGGAGAAGGAGCCGAAGCTAGTGAGACTGGAAGCCCAGGGAGGAAGCAATCCTCTAAGGGAGAGGCGAGGGGGGCCTCCCTGGGCAGATGGGGAGAAGAGATGGGGCGGCACGGCCCCAAGGTGGCTCCTGCCTTGGCAGGATCCCTAGTGGGGGTGACTGGAGGGAGAGTGTGAGCCCCAGTGACCCCGACAATTCATGGGCACCTAGAGAGGGCCGCGGGGCTCTTGGAGAGCATCATTGGAGAGGCGCCGCTGGGGCAGCCAGCGGGGCGGGGAGCCCCGCATCCCGCCTGCAGGGCCACTGTCCCTCTGAACGCCCCCGCGCCGACCATCCTCCTCCCGGGGACCCCCTGCCCTACCGCGTACAGAGTTTCACAGACGCCGAGTCGTGGGGGTCGTCGTCGCCATTCTCAAGTTCGAGTCTCTGTCTCCACAGAACCTGGAGGACCAACTTGCCCAAGGGGGCCTGCGTGCTCTTGCTCACCTCCGTGGATCACAGCCAGGTCCCTGTGCTCGGGGTGAGGGTGAACGTGCTCTTGGCCCGATACCTGGTGGAGCCCTGTGGGGCCGGAAGATCCAAGCTCACCTACATGTGCCGGAGTGACCTGAGGTACGCCCCGGGCCTGGGGGCAAGTGGGGGGTGAGCAAACAACGGAGGCAAATATCACAGACTAAGACACGGGAAATGGGCCACGTTGGCCGGGCCCAGGAGGCCCAGAAGGGAGGGATGCGTGTCAAGAGAGGCGGTCCGGAGTCTTCTCTAAGACGAGGGCTGGAGAGACAGCTCTGACAGACCTAAAGTAAGGCAGTTGTGTGAAGGGGATTAAAGGGAGGAGACTGGATTGGAGGCAGGGTGCTATTTCAAAATGTGTCCGGGGGTGACTTGTTGAAGGCACTAGGATGTGGAGAGCCACCTAGCAAAAGCCATATAAGTATTTGAGGACCCCACGAGGCAAAGCCAGGAGCAACAAATGGACGTTTCAGAGGCAGATTTTGGCCCGAGGTCATGGGAACTGAGCTCAAGGAGAAGGTTACCTGGGCAGGTGATGGGCTCCCCCTCCTGCTGGTCACCAAGCAAAGACAGGATGACCAATGGCCGGAGATGGGCATTCCTTCTTTTATGGGGCAACCCGTTCAGCTCTCCAATCCTGATTCACAATTAATCATCTCCTGTACACTGGTTCACTGTGGTCAGCTTAATTCTGTTTCTGGTGTGGGAAATGAATTCAGACTCCTTGAAGTACGTCGCCTTTCTTCAGCAGTGACCCACCCCGTTGGGGACTCACTTTCTCTTTCTATTTTAGGGGCCACATACCAGAATGGTACACTAAAGTGTTCGGACACATGTGTGTTGCCGAAGTGGTGAAGATCCGAGACTCTTTCTGCCGTCCAAGCATGGATTCCAAAGATGGAAAATCCAGGTGACCCCAGACCTACAGGCTGAGACTTTGCATCAGGCCCAGGACCACCAAAGGCTTTGTTTATAGACAAATGGGCCAGCCCTGAGCAGGATGGATCAAACTACAAATAAAGGTCCACGCCGGGCTGCGATTATATAATAGATGCACCATGAGAGTTGATCTTGACTGGAATGCATGGTCCTGTGGAAAAAACATCAGTTGTACCACATGTTGAGATTGCTTCTGCGAAGCAGGACTCTCGAAGGGAATAGGATGAAGACTGTTCTCCTGGGATATTGCCCTGGATCCCCTAGACTCAGGCGTGGAGGGGAGCCAGGCAGAGCCTCCATAGGAGGCAGTGTTTGGGGTGGGGAGTGGGAGTTCTCTTGGAAACAAACAATGAAAAATGGGTTTCCACAGAGAGATGTGTGTATGAGAGTCAGTGTACATGATTGAATGCAGAGCAGACACAGGAGAATGGGCTCTGTTAGAATGGCAGGCCACCAGAATGGTCAAGAGGTTCCCATTGCATTGTATCTGACCCCTCCAAGGAGCAATGAGGAGTAACCCTCAGCCCTTGGGACATTCCTGCACTTTCCTAGTGAACCCATTTCCTCCCTTTTTCTCTTTAGGGTGATACTCCAGCCTGAGTGGACTCTCTTTCTTGCATTTGTGCCCCCATCTCCCCACTGTAGTGAATCCTCTCTCACTCTCAGTTGGCTTTAAGTCAAGAGAATTAGAATCCAGCAATAAGGGTAGGTTTTTATTTTTGGTTTGGTTTGTTTTTAAGAGAGCAGAAGTTAGGATGAGGATGAAGAACACATTAGTGCCAAAGCTAAAATCAGAACAAGAGTCACATCTTCTCTGATGATTCCTATCAAAAGGCCAAAAATAAAAAATTCTCATTGTGACTACAGTCCATTTTGTATTACTGTCCAGCGCAGAAAATGTTGGAGGGAGAAACCCCATGTCCCCTAAGAAAGTCTGTATAAACCCAAGGCACCAAGAAGTGCTCGTTATCTCTTCTGGATGAGTCCCTCTTGGTGTGCCGCCATTTTCTTTTTTTCCTTTCATCTTTTGGCTATTTGCTCAGGCTGTGATCCCAAAGAGCTCTTTTGGCCAGGAGTTCTTCCTGCAGGTGTCCATGTCATGGCAGGATCCATCTCCAACAGCCCCAGGTTCTTAGATCCCTTTCTTTTGTCTCAGTCAAGGATGGGCTGCCTGGAAGTGAGCATGGTCAGGAAGGTTGTACTTGGCTGATCATACACCTCAGTTACCATTGTCAGTGTTACTTCAAAAGCTCTTCTTGATGAAGAAACTGAGTGCGTGTGCATGTATGTGTGTGTGTGAGGGGGGAGATCAGATTCAGCCAAAAAGTGCCGTCAGTGTTCTTGAACACGTGCTCCTTGTGAATACCTAGACCTTGTAGATTCTGTCTAAAACGTCTTATGTGCAAGATTGTATGTTGAACATACCGTCCCACTGAGTCACGCAGGTAATGCATGATCCAGAGTATTATTTAAAATTGACATGTATTTATACATCAGTCTTTTGGGTTTTATACCTCAATATGTTTGTTTTTTTCTTTATTGTAAATAAAGCTTTTCATGATTACCATGGAAGTAAACGAACTAGGAAAAGGTTTATAACTTGCTATGAATGATGTACAGAATATAACCAACAATTGCACTATTAAATGTTTAACATGAGGGGACTGCCTGGCCTGTGTTCATTTTCCCTGATGATCCACTTTCTACAGAGCATGACAATCTCACTCCCATCAGGCTTGGGGGGATCTCGCTCCAAACAAAGTGGTTGCTTGTTATTGCAGGCTCAGAAGCCCAGGAAAAGAAAAGGCGTGGGACTATGGAAACTGAGCCAGGAACGTTGGAAGTGGAACGTTAGCTTCAGAAAGATGGCGAAGCCTGAATTCTTCATTTAAGCTGTAAACCTAAAATATGGGGCTTAGCCAAGGACCAGCCTTCCTCATTCACATATTTGACAAGATATTCAAGAAGGGGAAATATCTAACAGTTATATTTACATTGGACTTTAAAGCTTATAGGACCAGAGATTGATAGCCAGAAAGGTTGTGAGGGACCACCATCAGGGCCAGCTCCTTAATTCTCTAGATGGGCAAACAGACCCAGAGAGGTTAGGTTGCTTGGCCCAATCACACAACCAGCCATCATGAAGGTCTGGATAACTTTTGACCACTTCCCACTTCAGAGTCCAGGTCTCTCTCCATGGAGAAATGCTGCCTGGCAAACCAGGGTCCTAAGAATCACCAGATGAGGCTGGAGTCTTGAATTGGAACCGCCTTGGGCAGTTTCTCATCTCTTCATCCTCTGACTCATTCTTCTCCAGATCTCTCTCCCCCCAGAGCCTGTGAAAGGGCTTCAGGTGGAGCACCAGGCCTACTGCTGGGTCTCTAGACATTGTACAGGAGCCAGTGGAGCATCACAGACATCCTGCACTCCTTCATGCATGCACACACATACATCGCTCTCCCTTTTCTGCCCAAGGGCCGTACTAGCACTTGGCTGGTTGAGTCATCACATATTGGTCTTCTCATCGGTGCTCTGCAGGTCACAGGCAAAGTCCAGGGATAGACTTCATCCAACGATGGCTGCAAATAGCATAAAATTGGAATTTTGAAGGAATCCCTATAATCGACGCAGATAAGGATCAGGAAGGCGGAGAACAGAAACGCCATTGGGAGAGGGCCGTGCCTCCATACCACTATCTGGGATCTTCATTTTAGTTTAGTCTTACAGTTACCTAAACACTGAGAGGCTATGGTTGGCCCGGATTTCATACCACCCATGAACTTGACTGCCCACTAACAAACACATCATGTTTCCTCTCTTCAAGAAGGAGCAATCCCTAAAAGCAAGTGGCCTTCTTCCCTAAGTAGAGGCCAGCCCTTTCTCCTCTCTTCAGGTCATTGTTCATGATTGAAGATCAGCAACCAGAACTGGACATCCATGTCAGTGGTCTCTTATAATGTGGATAATTCAGGTGTGGACAGGATTGGTCTCCTTTGTAACATGAGATTCTGGGAAGGGGTCCAGAGACATCAGAAGACCTCCAAGGGGTTATATATTCCCAACACAGATTCAGGCCCCCTGTTCTAATGGAATAGCATAGCATGGACATGGAGCATCCTGTATTCACTCTCCCTCATTGCCCTGGCCTCCCTCTCCCACTGCCCCAGTAATTGGATCAAACTTAACTGAGTGGTAATGGATCCCATTTCAGAGATCTGTAGGATTCCAGAGTTTAACACAACAGCACAATCTCATTCACCAATAGAAGCTCTGGGTAGGCTTTGCAGAGAATCCTCTCCCAAGGATCTCTCTTTATCCTTGTTAATAAAGGAGTTACTTTTATACTCAACAGGCTTGTAAGACTTATGTGTTAGTGATCTGGCCCTGTCAGGTAAGGTTTACTCTGCCTTAAAGGTATCAAACCATATTCCCTAGGGTGGATAACAACATCCATCAACCTCAGTTATACCAATTACTTCACTGGTGTGAGGGGGAAAGGGTGTTAATTCATAAAAAAAGGTTGGACTAGATTATATTTAAAATGGGGTCACCAGGAATTTCATTTATTCCAAAGAGATTTTTTTTACAATTTATTTACAAAATATAGAAAGAGTCAAGTAAGAAAATCAGAGAGAGGATAGGGTAAGACATCTAGCCTAAGCACTAAGTAATTTACTCCCTGCCCCTGACTCAACCCAGGCAGGGAGTTAGTCCTTAGCTGGCCTCAGCAAAGCCCAGGACGTGGGGAAGTTTCTCTCAAGTGGTAGGTCTCTCCTGAGGCTAGTTTGTTTTTTGTTTGTTTGTTTGTTTGTTTTTCAGAATAATCCAGGAAAGGATTCATCCTTTTCACTCACCATGTGTCAGTCCAAAAGAAGAAATTTAAGAACAGCCTCACTAGGAACAGGGTCTCAGGTCCAGGCAGTAGATTTTTCTCCAGTCTCAACTTCAAAGAATGAAGAACTGCCTCTCACAGGAAGTTCAACTCCAAGTAAAAACTGTACTCAGGAAGTTGTAACTTCCTTTTAAAGATACTTCCTTTTGAGTCACTTCCTGTGCCTTCCCCTAATTTTATATCTACCAATCACAGTTGAAGCTTTGCTTTAGGACTGCCCAGGGCCAGTTTAATTCTGATTCATCACCCACTATTCCCACTATTGCACATGTGGGTCACAGACCTCCCCCACTCAAGTGAAAATGGAGTGTTGATACCTTTGGTGATGAAATCTAAAAATGGGCAGATCTCCCTGCTCAACTTTAAGTAGGGTGTTTACACTTTTGATGATTAAATCTAAAAATGGGAGGGGAATTAAATTAATTTTCATAATCAGGGAAGAGTTCAATTTAACCTTCACACTAGGTATGAGGAAAAAACAAGACTTCCCTAATACATCTGAGAGAAATTATATCATCTGTATGCTCTCCTCTTATACGTATTATTCATTTGGAGGTATAGAATTAGAAAGGGTTGAGCTTTGCATAGGAGTGAAGTTAAGAAGACTGGAAGCTGCTTTCAAAAGAGCTGTTGCAACCTAGACCAGAGATGGATGCAGAAGATTCTGGAATGCAGACAGCTAGAGGTAGTGTGTGGTGGAGGATCACTGCCACTTCCTGTCCAAAAGCTGGGAGAGGAAGGAGCCTTCTCTCTGCTGAACTTTTCAACCCGAACCTGTTTTGTGGAAGAAGGGAACCTCTCCATTACTCTTGGAGGTACCTTTTCCACAGAAGAACCCATCTAAAGAAGAGCTCTCTATTTCTGCTGTTAACATCAACCCTCACTGAGTGGGACTTGATCTAAAGACTGTTGGTGTGGGGGCAGAGGGGTACACCTCAGGCCCTGGTCAAACTCTGGGTGAACTAAGTCAATTTCAGTTCATCTCTTATTCAACTTAGAGAAAACTTTCACTAACTAACTAAACCAATAAGGGTGGATTTTTAGTCAGGGAGAATAGAGAGGTTTGGGGAATATCCAGCCGCAACAGGGAGTTGATAGGATAGCTTGGAAGAACAGACGGGTCCTTGGTGAGAGGGACTTAGATTGGTGGGTTGAGCATAGAAATGAAAGATTAGGGCATCCTCATTTCTAAATCCTCCTTCCTCACCCTTATTAGTTAATAAAAGAGTTACTTTTATACTCATCAGTCTTAGAAGACTTCACTACAGGTATCAAACCCAATTCCCTAGGGTGTGTGAAGGTCACATTCTTGGTCCTCTTTTGTCTCTTCTAAGTTAATCTTGTGAAATAGCATCCTTTGTTCTCTTTGCCCAGTTGGAGTGACAATAACTTAAGTTCCCCTACTTAGTTCCTCACTAAATTATGAAAACAGGGTTAACTCTCCTTTGTCTGCCTTTTCATTAAATCAACAAAAGTTTAAACTAGGTGCAGGAGCTTACAAACCACTTAGAGAATTCACAAGTCACTTATTTTGAGATCTCTACCCTTTTAACTCAATCAAAAATTATGAATATAAAAAGTTTCCATCTTCTGAGACCTATGATAAGAGATGACACTTTCAGAGGATGAGAGATGTGAAGCCCACAGAAACTGCCCCCTTGGGCACACCTTGGAAACTGATTGGCCCCTGTCAAGAGGAGAAGGAACAAAAAGTCACCTTAAAAACCAGACTTGTTGAGAGTCTCCTGGAGATAGTCTTCAGTGGAGCTGTTCTTGAGACCGGGGCTTGGATGGTGGGCGTGGAGTTAGGCTTCAATTTAGACTTTGACTCCTGGACTACTTTGTTGAGTGAAAGGCTGACTCATTTCCTAGTTTCCTAAGAGACTAGCTTCCATCTTGGAGGGGGCCACATGGTTACTCACTACCAGCCTTCCTGGTTGAGAACTAATTAATCTCTGCCTGGATTAAGCAGACCTGGAGCAAAACATTTACGCTGATAGGATAGATAACTTCTCTATCCTTCTCACATTTCTCTTCTTTATTGTATCCTCTCTATTTGTAAATATTTGTAAATAAATTTCTGACTCAAGATATAATAAATGCTGATCATCTCATTTCATATAATTGTTGTCGAACTATCAATTTTAATCCTTACAGGTAGATAACATCCATCCACCTCAGTTATACCAATTGCTTCACTAGGTATGGGTAAAAAGAAGATTACCAAAATACATCAGGGAGAGATTTTATCATCTGTCTCCAGTCCTGCTGATGTTCACTAACCCCCCACTCTGAGCCATCCCTGATTAAAAGACATCGTTTGGATGTTCTGTGGCAAAGAAATGAGTTTTTGCTGGCACCAGAACTTTCCCCTGCAATAGTTTTAAAAGGCCCCAACTACAAGAACCCTTCTCATTTGAGAAGGGTTTGTTTTCAAAGATTTCCTAATAGATCTTTAAAAATCTTCCTGTAGAAGGGGTGAGGGTGGGGAGGGGAGGGAAGGGAAAGAATATGATTCTTGTAACCAAGGAATAATGTTCTAAATTGACTAATTAAATAAAATTTAAAAAAAAATCTTCCTGTAAGCAAGTCTCACCCAGCCAGTGAGCCTTCCTGACAGGACATGCAGCCTTTTACATTCCTGCCATGGAAGACGGGAAGTGTTGTTCTTGGGTTTTGCTCTTCAGGCTCTGCTTTCTTCCTGCCTTGGGTCACTGGTCACCAAAGTCTACTAGGAAGCAGCACATCCTTTGGGTGCCTGCTGGGATGACACCTCCCAGGGCGTTCAGGGCCAGGTACCTCTGCTGAAAGCTAGCTGGAGGGTCAGCAGGAAGCCAAGCAGAGCGATGAAGGGGTTCTCCATCATCTTGAAGACTGGGGGGAAGGAAATGGACACTTTTCGGGGAGGAGACTACATGAGGGCTGGTTTCTGTCATGGAGGGACACATCCTGGGTTTGTCTCCAGAGGCTGAATATAACTGGAAAGTGCTGTGCCAAGACCTGACGACCTGCTTCAGGACAAGGATGGGTCACTTCCTTGGAGAGCTTCGGGGCAAGGTATGGGGAGCCTTGTTGGGCATCATAACGGAGTTTCTTTTGAGGCATGAATGGGTTGCTCTCATTCAACTCTGTATTTTGTGATCCTCTAAATTCTTCATATTGGTCATTTTTTAGGGCATAATAATGAAATTCCATCACATTTGTATTCATAATGTTTAGGCACTTTCCAAATGAGGAGCACCCACTGGTTCCCAATTTCTGTTTTTAATAGAAAAACAAACAAGACACAGCCAAATACATTTGGGTCAATGACTGGAACCATACGGTGAGTAGTGAGGCTTCACCTTATGTTAGAGGTGCCAAATGTCTCAGAGAAGCCAACCAGAATAAAATGTAATTGAGAAATATTTCACAAAATGAACATAGAAAACATTACATTCTAAGACCAAGTCAGTATGGTTCCTTCTCTACAGATTCCTTACTAGTCCCCTTTTCTATTTGAGAAGGAGAAAAGGAATAAGCACCTACTATGTGCCAGCCCCTTTACAGATGTTACCTCATTTAGTAGAGTTTGACTCCCCTAGCACCAGGAATAGAGAGCTGGATACTCAGGTTACACCTGTAAGGATGATATTAGAAAATAAATATTGTTTTATTAGCTTAGGGATAAGAAGTAAAGTGGCTGCTTGAGAAAAGAACTGGAGTTTGAAGCAGAGCTGAGAGAGCGTGTTAATTTCAGATGTGACAGTTATAACCATTTTTCCATGTCAATTACTCTCTCTGGCAGTTGGAAGAGACACACTCAAGGCTGGAGGAGGGGAAGTCTTTGCCTCTCTGACTGAGGGAAAGATCTGAAGGAGCTCAGTGTTTTCCTTTCCCAACTTGGGAAACACTATTGAATATCTATTGTGGGTTTTATAGCTTGTTTAACTCTGAGAAGACCAAAAAAAAACCTGGTCTTTGGTTTGGACTCTTAATCTGTTAAGATTCAGAGTCCTAACTTGACTCTTGTTGAGACTTAACCAGCTAGCCTTTGCTATTTTATAATTTGAAGGCAAAGTTAAGATTGATAAGGATAATAGTGGTAGTTTTATTTAGATAGTATAAATTTGGGTTAGTCAGATCAGGGAAGATTAGTGTAGCTTCTGAAACACAGGAGAAGCAGTTCCTTAAAGAACCTGGGAGTTTATTAGGGTGGATTTAGAATTCCTTAGAATTAGAAATTCTTGGCTAACATGACAGCTATGGAAAGCAATGAATGCTGGAGGGGATGTGGCAAAGTTGGGACATTAATGCATTGTTGGTGGAGTTGTGAATTGATCCAACCATTCTGGAGGGCAATTTGGAACTATGCCCAAAGGGTGCTAAAAAACTTTCTGCCCTTTGATCCAGCCATAGCATTTCGGGGTTTGTACCCCAAAGAGATAATAAGGAAAAAGACTTGTACAAGAATATTCATAGCAGCACTCTTTGTGGTGGCAAAAAATTGGAAAGTGAGGGGATGCCCTCCAATTGGGGAATGGCTGAACAAATTGTGGTATATGTTGGTGATAGAATACTATTGTGCCCAAAGGAATAATAAAGTGGAGGAATTCCATGGAGACTGGAACAACCTCCAGGAAGTGATGCAGAGTGAGAGGAGCAGAACCAGAGGAACATTGTACACAGAGACTGATACATTGTGGAACAATCGAACGTAATGGACTTCTCCATTAGTGTCAATGCAATGTCCCTGAACAATCTGCAGAGATCTAAAAATCACTATCCACAAGCAGAGGATAAACTGTGGGAGTAAAAACACCGATGAAAAGCAACTGCTTGACTACAGGGGTGGAGGGGATATGACTGAGAAGAGACTCTAAATGAACACTCTAATGCAAATACCAACAACATGGCAATGGGTTTGAATCAAGGACACATGTAATACCCAGTGGAATCGCATGTAGGCTATGGGAGAGGTGGTGGGAGGGAGGAAGGAAAAGAAAATAATCTTTGTTTCCAATGAATAATGTTTGGAAATGACCAAATAAAATAATGTTTTAAAAAAAGAATTAGAAATTCTTTATTTAGCCTTATATATTTCAATAAACATTTTATTTTTTATAATAAGTCTCTTTATTGTCCTTGCACCTGCCCTGAAGGGAAGTTCACATTTGAACTTCACTTCATCACTGAAGATACTTTTGATTACATCTATCAAAAATATCCGAACAGTTTTGAACCTATATTGGAACAGTTTTTCCATTTAAATATTATATTTTGGGTAGCTCATTGTTATTTATTTTATTTTTACACACCTCTGACATGTCCTGCCTTTGGTACCCTCCTCAGATGTTTGATTGCCCTTGTCGGCACACTGACACTCTAAAATTTGCAAAGCAGACACCCTTTTACACTGGTTACAGGAGTTTCCTTTCTAGGAGTGTCCTATACTGATAAAAATCACCTGCTTGGGGTAGACATCCCCCTGCATCACTGCCAGCTTTGGGTGTATAGGGATCAGCACCTCTTGTGGGAGGGCTTGCTGAGCCCTTCTCTGGCCTCTCTGTGTCCCTTTGGGGTCCACCCTGGACCCAGTTCTCCCCTGTAGTTCCCAGAAGCTCTAGCACATTCAGCTTCCATATTCTGGTCAACTTCTCTGGCAGATGGAGTTAATCAAGATCACAGAGGGTAACCCAGTTATGGGTGATGACTAAAGCCTTTTTTTAATTTAATTTTTATTATTATGCAAGACACTCCCATATTGGATTTTGTTGGAAGACCACACTCATACGAAACCAAACCCCCAAATAAAACCCTACATACATCTGTGTGAAAGGCAACCCCAACCGTTCTCTCTGGAGGTGGAGAGCATTCTGTCCTAAGTCCTTCACTGTTGTCCCAGATTGCTGAAGCAGCCAAGTTTTCAGATAATCATCATCCAATACTGCTATTACCATGGACAGTGTTCTCCTAGTTCTGCTGATTTCATTCTGCACCCATTCCCACAGATCTTCCTGGCTTTTTCTGAAATAATCAAATATTACCAACACGTGCCACACTTTGTTCAGCTATTCCCCAGTGGATGGGCATCCCCTTAATTTCCAGTTCCTCACCACCACAAAAAGAGCTGTTATAAATATTTTGTACAAGTAGGTCCTTTCCCCTTTTTTATTCTCTCTTTTGGATACAGACCCAGGAGTGATACTACTGGATAAAAGGGCATGCAGAGTTTTATAGCCCTTTGGCCATAGTTCCAAATTGCCCTCCAGAATGGTTGGATTTGTCAACATGGAATTTAGGAATCCCAAACTTGTGACCTAGTGAGATCTGATGAACCCCTAGTTTCAGAACTAGCTTATAGGTTGGAGACCCCAAAGCTTGTCCTTGTTCCCTGTTCCCATGGGAATCTACCCTGAAGGGAATCCCAAGGTAGCAGTTTCAGACTGAGTGGGAGACCCTCAGGGAAATGACAATCCTGGTTAGGTGAGATAAGCATATGCTAAGGACCCTCTTTGTTTTAGGTGGTCTCCCCTATTGTATTAGACCCTTTCCCAAGAAGATCCACACCTAAACAGGAACCATCCTTCAGTATCTATTGTAAGCAGCCCCTTCTCTTACACCCTGGCCTCTAGCTAGGATTCTTTTCCCAAGCTTGATTGTATCCTGTCAGTGTAGTTTGAACACTCCCATTTTCCTTGTAGCTATAGTGATGTCAATCATCTTTCCCTGCCCCTGGATCTCCCAAATGGTATAGAGGTTCCCCAAATTCTTTTCTTCCTTGGAGTCCATCCTGAGTTGGTGGCACTCCCAGGGGTCAGTGACCAGGGCAGCCAGACTCTGTGCAGTCTCGGAAAGAAGCTCTGTTGTAACCTAATAGCCCTGAACCCCTTTTCCCTTAATTAAAGAGTGATTTTGACTATTTAATAGTTCTGCGTTTTTTCTAGTTGACAGATCATTCACAACTCCACCAATGATGCATCAGTGTTCCAGTTTTGGATGGTAGCACCTGAGAATGGCTGGAGTTGGTGGTGATGGAATTGGGCAGTCAATGAACTGAGAGGGTAGCAGGTACCAGGACCATCAACAGGGACATTGAAGTGCCAGCATGAAGGGTAGAGGTGGAGTTCAAGAAATGACTGTGACAAAGGCTTGGACAGGGCAATATTGATAGAGAAGAGCTGCTGAATATCCAGGAGTGACCTCAATGGGTGTAAGGGGTGAAGGGAGAATTCAGAATGGGAGGGGGCATGACACAAGATGAGTTGGGGCCTCTTCTGGGGCCACTCAGACTTCCATACATGCCAGAATATGGGAAAATGAGAAGAAAGTGCCCAGGGCCCCAGAGATTACAGGTGAAATGGGGCCTATTCAATGGCTCCAAGGTGAGGCAATACTGCAGGGTATTATCCCACTTCAGAGAGGAGGAAAGTGACTTTCAGAAGAGGGTGAGCAGCCTGTGGTCATCTATACTAGGGTCTCTTTTCAGAAAAAAATGCAAGTTTTATTAATGTTGTAAAATTGTGGGTCCTGCCCAATGACTCTCTCCCTTCTTCCCCATTCAGCTAAACAGAGGGAGTCACGGGAAAGCCAAAGGCAGCCCCCACTGCCGTTTGCCTCCTGCCTTCCAAGGCCAGAAGGGCTTTTTGAAGATGGGGAGACTTGGGCATCTTTGTAGGTAGCCAGGAAGCAGCCACAGGGACCTGGCCTAGGAAAAGGAGTCAATTTCTAGAAATGAGTGACAGTGATAGGAGTCCAGGAAATGAAGGGATTTCAGGACGATGGAAAGGGAAATGGTTGGGGAGCTGTCCATAAACCGAGTTTCTGAAAGTACAATTGAATAGGACAGCTTCACCTTCGTTCTTGAGATCGCCCATCTCCCAACCTGTATAGAGCCAGACAACGAGGGGACAAAAAGATGACTACTTAAATACCGAAGTAATCTCTGATGACTCATAGCTGCTAGCATACTGGGATCCCCTAAACCCTTGCCCTTCTCCAGAGATCAAAGGAGGTGAGCTCAGTGCTCCACCATCCGGGACCTCTTGGTCCTGTGATGGGAGCTCCGTGTGACACCTCGGCAGGACCCTCCCTGGGCACCTGACGGTCCCTCCCCCTCCCCAACAATCCCATAAAAGGAATGATTCTTTGTTGTCTTGCCATTGTGAAAGCTAGTGAAGGTGTGATATAGCCGATGGCCACAGGGTGACAGCACTGCCCAGAGAATAATGAGAAAGCTGGCTCGCTGAAGGGTGCACTACTAAAGGCAGCCAAGAGCTCTTGGTCCTTGCACTGTCCGGCTGTTCCTCTCTCCTGCCTTCCTCTTTTGGGAGAGAAGAGTTCCTGTTCCATTTCTGACTCTCATTCCCTGCATGATCCTGTGCCTTATTTTCTTTAATTGTCTGATGGGGAGAGGAATTGTAATGGGCACTCTCTGGATAAGGATGGGGGAGGGTGTCCTCTCAGACGCTAGGGAGCAGGGGTGGTCCACCCTCCAGATTCTGCTCCCAGGGGCCTCTGCCTTCACCATCTACCTCCCTCTCTGAGGCATGGAGGGTCTTCTTGCTCCTATTTGTATCCCCTGCATTTGGCACAAGGTCTGGCCCCTTGGAAGTGATTAATCAGTGAAATACTCATTTCCTTTCCAATGTCTTTTCTCAGGCCCCTCTGTCTGTCTGCTTGCCTCCCTCCCTGGGACATCTTTCCAAGCCAGCTTCTCCTTGACCTTCAAGAAAAAGGGAGCCATTAGCAGTGTCTATGCAGCAGGCAGTAGGAGGAGGGCAGGTTAGAGGGGGGCATGTGACTGTGTGCACTGCCTCTCTCCACCTTCCACTTGGGGTGGATCCAACCTCTTCAGGTTGGTCTGCTGGGCTTTTTTGCCTCAGACCCAGCATCTCAAGATCTGCCCCTGCAACCCCTCCAATTCTGCTTGTGTCTACATCTCTTCCCTAGCTCTCTAGGCTCTGTCTCACTGAGCCCTCCCCTTCCTCCTAGAGGAAATGTTGACCTGAATTCAGATCCTTCCTCAAACATTCACCCACTCTGGCCTCGGGCTCTTGCCTTCTATGTCTCTCCTCCTCCTTCTCCTCATCTTTAAATGAGAGGGATGATCTTTAAATGTGTTAGAGCTCTGCTAAGAGCCTACAACTTTCTAGAGCAATAGTTATCATCATGATGTTGTTGTTGAGTCATTTCTGTCATAGTGGGTTCTTCATCATCCTGTAGAGTTTTCTTGGCAAAGAAAATGGAGTGGTTTCACATCTCCTCCAGTGGCAAAGAAGGTTAAGTAAGCTGCCCAGCTAGGAAGTTTCTGGGGCTCCTTTTGAACTTGGGTCTTGCTAACTAAACCCAGCACTCTACCTACTGTACCAATAATAATGGCATGGATGTAGTTCTTGAAATTTTGCAGAGCACATTACCAATACTCATCTTTTATCTTCTCTGCAATCCTGAGACATTGTTCTATTATTGTGCCTGATTTATTGTTAAGGAAATTGAGGCAGAGAAAGGCTAAGTGACTGTCCCAAGTTCGTAGGAGTCTAATACTGAATTTGAACTCTAAGCCCTGACCTGGAGTCATGAAGACCTAAGGGTAGGAATGGACAGACTAGAGCCTTCAAGCCAAATTCAGGAGCAGGGGTGGGCTATTTTTGTTATATACTCCTATGAGCTTTCGTTGCTTACTGCCCAGGCAGAGCTGAAGAGCTTCGCAACCTCATGGGCCACTCTATTCTCTCACATTCCTTCCCAGAGGAGACCTAACCCTCCCCACAAACCACAGGGAGCCTATTATACACCAAGAACATGTCCTGTGTGCCACCATGCTGTAAAATTTTTATTTGAATAAACCAGTGCATATCAGTCAAGATTTCTGAACTTAGGAGGCAGCTGGGTAGCTCAAGAGGTCCTTAGTTTCAAATATGGTCTCAGATACTTCCTAGCTGTGTGACCCTGGGCAAGTCACTTAACCCACCCACCTCCCCCATTACCTAGCCCTTAACATTCTTCTGCCTTGGAACCAATACACAGTATTGATTCCAAGATGGAAGGTAAGGGTTTTTTAATTTTTTTTTTCTGAACTTAGGCCAAGGTTAAAATTTTTTCTGAATTTGAGGTAACAATACTGGCCTCAGTCAATGAATTAATGGGTCAACTTTCTTTCAGCTTCCTCAGTGACAAGGTAACAAAGAGAATCAAGGGTGACCCTCACTGAGAAGACCCTGCCACCTACTTACATGACTCTATGGAGGGAGAGTTTGGAAATCAAGGTGTGCCACCAAACATTTGATCCCAATTGGGGTAGCCTCCCCTTGATTATTGTCTCAGGGTCTAAATGACATCACTTTGGCCCTAGAAAGGATAGAAAGGAGCCTGGGAATGCTGGAGGGGATGTGGCAAAGTAGGGACATTAATTCATTGTTGGTGGGGTTGTGAATTGATCCAACCATTCTGGAGGGCAATTTGGAACTATGCCCAAAGGGCGATAAAAGAATGTCTGCCCTTTGATCCAGCCAAAGCACTGCTGGGCTTGTACCCCAAAGAGATAATAAGGAAAAAGACTTGTACAAGAATATTCATAGCAGCACTCTTTGTGGTGGCAAAAAATTGGAAAGTGAGGGGATGCCCTTCAATTGGGGAATGGCTGAACAAATTGTGGTATATGTTGGTGATGGAATACTATTGTGCCCAAAGGAATGATGAACTGGAGGGATTCCATGGAGACTGGAACAACCTCCAGGAAGTGATGCAGAGTGAGAGGAGCAGAACCAGGAAAACATTGTACACAGAGACTGATACGCTGTGGTACAATGGAACGTAATGGACTTCTCCATTAGTGTCAATGCAATGTCCCTGAACAATCTGCAGGGATCTAGGAGAAAAAACACTTTCCACAAGCAGAGGATAAACTGTGGGAGTAAAAACACCAAGGAAAAGCAACTGCTTGACTACAGGGGTTGAGGGAACATGACTGAGGAAAGTCTCTAAATGAACACTCTAATGCAAAGACCAACAATGTGGAAATGGGTTCGAATCAAGAACACATGTGATACCCAGTAGAATCGCGTGTCCGGCTATGGGAGAGGTGGGGGGGGGGGGGAGAAAATGATCTTTGTCTCTAATGAATAATGTTTGGAAATGATCAAATAAAATATTGTTTAAAAAAAAAAGAAAGGAGCCTAAAAGAGGACTAGAACTTTTTAAATGAACTGTTGATTTCCAAGTTTTTCATGATTTCTATGGCTCTAGCCTCTAAAATTTTTATGAGAGAGGAATCATATACATTGTCTGTAGACTGGACCCCCATCCCATTGAAGAGGCCAAGAGATTTTGTTCTAGAGAGAAGAAGCATCTTTGTTTTGAAGCACTAAAAAAACCTCTTCCAACATATTCTCTCCAACTATAGTCTTTAGTGAGGTGGGGCCATAACTCAACAGCATGCTGCCATTTTAAAGAGATTACTTAAGGTTATTAGAAGGCCAGAAGCTACTTGAAGGACAAGTAAATTTAACTCTTCCTACTTTGAGTCCTGGGCCTCAACCATTCTGGCCATAGAACTATACCCTTTGAGATTAGAGTCTGCCCTCCAATTGGCCAGAACAGAGGGGAAATGGAGAAATATTAGATAGTTTATATCAGCATCTGGCTCAAGAAGGCTACTGAGTACACAGGGATAGCAGGGCTGGAAGGAGGTTAGGATTTGGCTAATGATGTAAGATTTTCAAAAGCAAAAATTTGTTCTAGGTATATAGATCTAATGAGAAAATGAAGTCCCATTGGATGAGAAAGAGAACAAGAGAGAATATCACCGAGGTAAGGAGGCATGCAAAATATTAAAGAAGAGAATTTTAGAAAGTCTCACTACCTCCTCTAGCATTGGGAGGACTGTCTTGTTAGGACCCTTCCATTCTCTGGGGTTCTCTCAACTAGTCAAATCTTCGAGTCTTCAAAGGGGTTAATTTTCCATCAGTCAGATGACTGGATAAAGCCTCCACATCCTCAAAGAATGAAAACAGCATCTATTTTTCCACTGAATGCAGCCTAGAAATAGGGGTCAGGGGGAAGGGCTTGACCCAAAGAAACTGGACCTCAAGAAAAATGACAGTGGGATTTAGGTTGCATACCCTGGGCATGCATAGTTTAGTAACTTTCTACCATAGTTTCAAGTTTCTATAATGGCAGAATCCATTCCCTGCTAAACAAATGGTCCATAAGTGTGCCTAATTGCCTACAGAACACTCCCACACATCTTCAACTGTAGCAGCCCAGCCCATAGACGTTGTGGGGAAGCAAGGAATGTGAGTGAGCACATGGCCATTATGTGCATGGCAATGAACTTTATTGCCAGCATGGCTGAAGTTTAGGCGCGAAACCTTGCTTTCCTGTGTCCCACTCACCTGAGGAGTAAAACCCCACCTTCACCTTGTCATAGGTTGTATTATCCAATAGGGGTACCCCAGATAACTCATCCATATGTATTGAGGTATCATATAACTGTTCAATATGTATTGAGCTGGCAAGACTATAAATAAACCAGCTCCTCTAAGCTCCGCCCACTGGTTCAGGATTCCTGGGTCTGGCGAGTAGCAACTTCTCCCCTGTCCCTCTTCTCTATCTTTCTTACTAAGGCCTGGTCCTTAGACCAGGCCTGCCTTACTAAGGCCTGGTCATTAGTCCAGGCCTGCCTTACTTCCTCTCTTTCTCCTAATGCTATCTAGCATTATCTACCTCTTGTAGTTCCTAGTCTCCTTTCCATCTGCACTAGCTTTATCCTCTGACCGGTACGGTGTTAAAAGAGGATCATTGGGTGGTTTCAGCCTGAATATTCACACCCAGTGGTCGGAGCTTAGCTGTGGCTCATACAAATAATATTCGTCTACTGACTCGGTTACTCACATCTCTAAAGTCGGCTCGTTCACGCCCTTCGCGGGTAAAAATCTCTTCTCTATCTCTATCCTCTCAAATTCTTCCCCCCATTGCAGCCTCTTGCAGGCCGGGAGGTTGCATTCTGGCGCCCAGACGTGCTTAAGGCCCACTCCTAGCACTCTCGTGGCATTCTACCTTTATTTCTCACAGTGGTTTGGGAGGGCGCGCCCCAACACGTGAAGGAATTCTTCAGGCTCGCGTGAACGAAGCCAAAAGACGATTCCCTTCAGGTCTGGAAAAAGGAAGGTGAGTTGGTCTCAGAGATGGGTTTGACTATCTCCTCCCACGCGGGCTATATACGACTCCTCATGTCGTTAATGGAACAGGGAGGTAGGAAGGTCTCCAAAGCGCAGATCAAAGCCTTGCTACAGGTGATTCAAAAGGCTTTCCCAGCCTTCCCAGCCAAGGGGACGCTAGAAGTTGCGCAATGGGACCTAATCGGACAGTCTTTAAAGGACTATCAAAAGGAAGGTAACAGAGTCAGGAAGACGGTATTTAACACCTGGTCAATTATCAGAACCATCCTAGAGGATTTAGCTACTAGTACCTATACTGCAGGGGAGAAGGAATTTCCACAGACTCAGGAATTAAAAAAGCAGGATTTCAAAGGCACTGCTCCTGAGGAGACTGATGGGGGAAGGGAAGGAGAGTGTTCAGAGTGGTCTAGGGATCCGCCAGAGGCCCCAGGCTATAGCTGGAAGAGGAGTAAAACAAAAGAGTCATTTGCAACTCCAAAGCTGTATCCTTCCTTAGACACTCTGACCCCTCCCCCTCCCACTCCACCACCAGACTACGGGTTGGCTTCACGAGTCTCCCTCGTGGCCTCCCCACCCCCACCTTGCTCACCTGAAGTTTCTAAGCCTTATTCACCCAGGAATGAGCCGATCACGCCTACTCAAAAAGACAAGGAGGGCATTTCTGCTTTCCCAGTCAGGTATATAGAGGACCCTGAGGATGCCAACAGACGCATTGCCCAGCACAAGCCCATAGACTGTAAGGTCTTGAAAATGCTCAGAAGCAGCGTAGTAAAAAACGGGGCAATCGCGCCATTCACACTAGCGCTCCTCAGTAACCTGGCTCAACAGACACTCACACCGGCTGACTGGTACCTGGCAGCCGAGTCCGCCCTCAGCGGAGGTGACTATTTGACCTGGAAACTGAAATTCCATGATCTATGTTCCCTGCAGGCCTCCGAGAACAGGCAGGCAGGAATCAACGTGCCCTTTGAACAATTGGTAGGGCAAGGAGAATTCGAACCTGTTGCTAGGCAAATCGCAGCCACAGAGCAGATTTTTAACCAGATAGCCAGCGCGGCCACTAAGGCATGGAGAGCCCTACCCGGGAAGGATTCAGAGAGCTTGTATACAGAGATTATCCAAAAGCAGAACGAATCGTTTGCTGACTTTGTGGATAGGCTCAGTACAGAAGTCCGCAGACATATCCCTCACGAAGATGCAGCCAAGGTTCTCATTCGGGACCTTGCTTTTTTAAATGCTAATGAACAGGCCAGGACAGCTTTAGCTCCCATTAAAGCTACAGGGACCCTGACAGATTTTTTAAGAGCTTGCCAAGACATAGGCATGGGTGAGACACGAACTGTTTTAACAGTGAGTGAGCAGCAGGGAATGCTCACAGGGCATTGCCATGCATGCGGCAGGAAAGGTCACTATCGTAAAGCATGTCCCAATAGAAGACCAGGAAAGACTCCAGGTATCTGCCCCAAATGCAGAAAGGGCAGGCACTGGGCTTCCACGTGCAGAGCTAGCAACAAGCGAAGTCTTCCCAACACAGGATCTAACACCCAGTTAAACTAGACTTCGGGCCAGCCTTGAGCCCAGGAGCAAATCAGGGCAGGACCATGAGGTATTCTTTTCGTCTCCCTATTATAGCAACCGAAAGCATAGTATTGAAAGAGAACTCAGAACCTACTTGGATTCCAGCTAGCTTTCGTTTCCCAGTACCTCAAGGTGCTAAAGGGTTAATACTAGGCGACCCTGACCTCATTGCAAAGGGTTTAGAAATCTTTCCCACATTGTTTCAGGATAAGGAGACCAATGGGCTCCACATCCTGGCTGCTGCAAAGCCAGCATTTTGCATTTCAAAGGACACGAATCTAGCCTATTTAACCATATTCCCTGAGGCTGATTTCTCTCTAAAGAGCAAGCTTCAAAAAAGCAGCCTTGACTCCACAGCCCATGGATTGTTTTGGTCTCAAAAAGTGACTCAGGATAGGATGGTAATGTCTTTGTTTGTAGAAGACAGGGTTATATCAGGCATCCTGGACTCTGGAGCAGACATCTCGGTGATCTCTGCTACGGATTGGCCAGAGTCATGGGAAGTCATTGAACCTCACCAAAAGTTAATAGGCATAGGCACTCCTGAGCACATTCTCCAATCAGTGAATTCTTTATCGTGGTCTGATAGTGAAGGACATAGAGGTACATTTAAACCTTATGTACTAGATATTGCCCAATCTCTGTGGGGCAGAGAGGTGATGTCCGCAATGAACATAACGTTGACCACATCGGACAGACTGCACACGGAATTTGTGGGTGCGGCTAGCGTCGCCCCACTAGTTGCTGACCCTATCACATGGTTAAGTTCCAGACCCATTTGGATTAACCAATGGCCTATATCTAAGGAGAAATTAGTACATTTAGAGGCCATAATACAGGAACAATTGAGATTAGGTCACATACGAGAATCAAACAGTCCCTGGAACACCCCGATTTTTCTGGTGCCAAAGAAGGCAGGGAAGTGGAGGCTAGTCCATGATCTTAGGAAGATCAATGAACAGCTAATGGACATGGGGACAAGGCAACCGGGATTACCTTCCCCGGGTCCGATTCCCATAAACTGGAAGCTGATAGTTATAGATTTGAAGGATTGTTTTTTCAATATCCGCCTGTCCCCACAAGATTGTCACAGATTTGCATTTTCTGTACCCTCAATAAATTATGGTACTCCTTTCAAAAGATTCGAATGGCTGTGCCTTCCACAAGGCATGCGTGTAAGCAGCTGTTTATGTCAGAAATATGTAGCTAATGCACTGGAACAGGTTAGACAGAAACACGGGAAATGTCACATAATTCAATATGTAGATGATATTCTGTTAGCAGCGCCATCTAGTGGCGAAGTGGAGATATTGCTCGCAGACGCCACCAAAGCTTTAACGGCGGCGAATCTGGTGATCTCTAAGGAAAAGATTCAAACCACGCCCCCTTACAAGTACCTAGGAACACTAGTGTATGATCAAGAGATCCGTCCACAGAAAATTGAGATTCGTAGAGATTCCCTGAATACGTTGAATGATTTCCAGAAGTTATTAGGTGATATTAATTGGCTCAGACCTTTTCTAAAAATCTCTACAGGACAGTTAGAACACCTGTATGCCACCTTAAAGGGAGATGCTGCTTTAACATCCCCTAGAACACTGTCTCCCAAAGCGGAGGAGGAGTTAAAAGTAGTGGAAGAAGCGGTATCAAAAGCCAGAGTGTATAGAATTGATCCATCATTGCCTTTAATAGCGTCTGTTCTACAGACAAGGTATACTCCCACAGGTGCTTTACATCAGGATCAACACATCATAGAATGGATTCACTTAGCCAATCAACAAACTAAATCCCTCACTAGCTATCTAGAACTTATCATTTTGCTGATAACTCAGATCAGAAAAAGGGCAAGACAATTAACTGGCATAGATCCTAGTACAATTCATGTGCCTATAACTAGAGAGCAAGTTCAGAATTTATTTGCACAGTCTTTGCCATGGCAAATTGCTTTTGCAGATTATACAGGACAGATAGATAATCACATTCCTGCTAACAAGATACTGCAGTTTGTAAAATTGACTCCTATTATTTTTCCAAGAATGACATCCATGCATCCCCTTGTAGATGCTGTGAACGTTTTTACGGACGCATCAAAACATGGGAGAGCAGGAGCTGTAGTCCAGGATAGCACAATGTTATTAGACACTACTTATGGCTCTCCACAAAAAGCTGAACTAGCTGCAGTTCGCAGTGTACTAAGGGATGTAGTACAACCTTGTAATATAATCTGTGATTCATTATATGTGGTTAATTTGGTTAATTCGCTGGAAACAGCAAAGATTAAACCTGTACCCGATGAAGAGTTATATCTCTTGTTCCGTACCACCCAGAGGGTGATATGGCAGAGGCAGAACAAATTTTTTATAACGCATATTCGTTCACATACTAACCTCCCTGGTCCTCTCTCGGAGGGAAACGCTAAGGTGGATACCTTAGTGGCATCTGCTTTTCAAGATGCAGTTAGATCACATTCTTTATTGCACCAACATGCAAAATCTCTCAAATGCCAATTTGACATTACTAAAAGACAGGCACAGGAGATAATCCAGCAATGCAGCTCGTGTGCCCAGTTCTCCTCTACACCTTTTCCCCCAGGAGCTAATCCACGAGGACTCAAAGCTAACCAGCTTTGGCAGATGGACGTGACTCAATATGCTCCTTTTGGAAGGTGGAAGTATGTGCATGTGATAATTGACACATACTCAAGGGTCATATGGGCCACGGCACAAACGGGAGAAAAAGTTTCTCATGTCATTGCACACTTGCTGGAAGCATTTGCGCATTTGGGCATTCCAAGTCAGATAAAAACTGACAATGGTACTGCATACACCAGCAAAAGGTTTGCAGAATTTTGCAAACTGTGGAATATAAACCACAAAACTGGAATTCCAGGTAACTCCACTGGTCAAGCAATAGTGGAGAGAGCTAACAGGACTCTCAAGAACCAGATACAAAAACAAAAAGGAGAGTACCTGACAATTTATGAAGGTGATATCTCTAAACCCAAACCTATTATCCCTAACAAACTGTTAAGGATAGTACTTTTAACTCTCAATCATTTCTCCATCCCAGAAGGGCTGAATGCTACACCTATGCAGACGCATTTTGAGTGTCATGATACAATGGACACGGTGCAGCAGCCCTGGGTTTTTTGGAGATTGCCAGGAGACAAAGATTACAGAGGTCCGAACAGGCTAATAACAATGGGTCGAGGCTATGCTTGTGTTTCCACAGATAATGGAGAGATCTGGACTCCCAGTAAGCACCTCAAACCGTGGAAGGGACCGCTTCCAGATGCAAGGGGAGCAGAGGAACAGGCTCACCAGTCTAGCACCGCACCGGCTGCCCGAGACCAGGACGAGAAGCAGACGAGCATCGCTGCTGTCTCCAGTCAGCTACCTGATGGTCAAGCGCAGGGCACCGGGATCGAAGGCAACACTGGTGAATGCACGCACTCTGAACACTGACATTACATTTACTCTGATGACATTCACTATTTTGACTTTGCTGAACAGCTGTCATGCTGAAGTCTACTGGTCCATCGTGCCCAAACCTCCTATTTTGAGAATGTTAACTTGGATGGACAAGCCCCCTCTGGTATATGTTAACAACACGGACTGGCTACCACACCCTATTCTAGCCAAACGTGTTCCTCTAGAGTCTGAAGGGGCTCTGTACAATTATTCAGGATCTACTGTGTATCCTCCATTTTGCATGTCTTTTAGAAATTCGTTTATTGGTAATTCTTTCTGTGTACCACGCAGACAGCAAGCGTGGATTGTCAAAAACGCCACTGACAACAGTTATGTAGGGGTTGGCATGGGTGTGATAGGAATGGGAGATGAGTTAGCACGTAAGACGTTCCACCCTAAACACCCTGCTAACAAGTACCTATGTCCAAATCAGATAGGTACGGTACAAAAGGAGTTGCCATGGACAGATTGTTCTGTCCGAGTTCCCAGAAAGGTTAAGATGCCGGCAACCACAGACTTTAACATTTACAATTGGGCACCCAGGTTACTTTGTGGTCGCTCTGAACAACTGACACGGTTAGACAAATACACTGACTATGAGAAATGGCACATGCCATGTCAGAATTTTCAGAAAATTGAGGACTTACTAGAAGTAGACATGGCTGGTTCTAGACTTGCTATTGAAGCAGGTCCAATACAGAACACGCAGTGGAAGATAGTGGCTGCCACGCAGCCGATATACGAGTTTAAGGTCAAGGTGAAGAACTCAGGACTTGATCTTGAGTATGACAGTCACATCAATGTCACAGCATGTGTTTTTGCTCCTTATGTAATGCTAGTAGGTAACAACCTTCGAATTTTTAAAAATGACCGCGGTCTATATGAGATCAACTGCACAAAATGTCGACTACATCAATGTCTTAGTCCTAAACACCAAGATTCATATGTTGCTATCATGTATCATCCACCTTTAATGTGGGTACCTGTCAACTTGACAGAGACGTGGGCATCTACGCCTACTGTGCACATTGTTCAAAAGGCATTTAACATGGTTATACATAGGTCCAAGAGAATGATCTTTGCACTTGTAGGAGCCGTAGTCTCAGTAATTGCCATGATCACATCACTAACCACGGCAACATTGGCATTAACTTCCTCTATCCAGAACCATGAGTTCATACAGGAAGTGGTGTCTAACTCTTCCAAATTATGGCACACTCAGCAGAGTATTGACTTAGCTTATAGAGATGAGCTGGACAGTTTAAAAGATGCTGTGTTTTGGTTAGGTAAAGAGGTTGAAGCTTTACACACAAGAATTACTTATCCCTGTCATTACAATCAAACGGGTTATTGTATTACTCCGTTGCCATATGATAATGTGTCATATGAATGGCAACTGGTCGTTCAGCACATCAAGGGTGCTTGGGGAAGTCATAACAGCACCTTGGACATTATTAAGTTGCAACAGCAGATCAACAAATTAGACCAAATTGTATATGAGAATGAAGCTGCAAATATAGCTGCAAATTGGGAAGCAACTTTATCTTCCCTAGATCCCCAAAATTGGTTTGGTAGAGCTAATTTAACCAGCATTGGTACTATCATTTTATTCATATTATTGGCTATGGGTTTGATTATACTTTGCAGCAGAAGCTGTAAAAACAGAGCCTACATTCGAGGCATACTGCCAGAATTGGCACGGTCTTATCACACTAGGCAATTGGTGCCTGAAAATGTTGAATTGAACACAACCGTTTTATGAAAGACCAGAGTATCATGATACTTTACATTCCAATCTTTGATATATACTGAGAAGGTGAAGGCATGTTTGCTATGTCACACGTCTGTCCCTCCTGAATTGTTCAGAAAGGATGTTTTTTCTTTAAAGGAATCTCTCCCGCCACACAATCAAAAAGAAAAGGGAGAGGAATCTTATAGAGATCAGTATTTCTAAGAAATCTTACAGAGATCAGTATTTTGCTCTAAGATCAGTATTTATATTTTAGAGGACACTTTTTAAAGTCACTCTTGATTGATCAACCTTGATTTTTTCTTTTGCACTATTAAGGCCAGAACTTTAAGTATAAAGAAGACTGTTAATGCTCTGATCCAGAATTATGAAGGTGCCAAGATTTCTAGAATTACAGTCACCTTACGGTCAGTAAGCATGAGAACATGACAGAAATTGTTAATTTTCAGTTGACCATTCTGGAGAGTGATGTCTGATTGCATGCAACGGGAATCATGATGAATACCAGACAGCCTAAGCCACGGTGATGCATTTTCCATGTGAAATGGATGCTTGAGGTTGGGGAATGCAGAGACATAGTGCACTGACGCCCTCAGTCACTGGAGGTCCTGGCATCGTCCTTCCAACCAGTTTCTTAGGTGGCAGGCATCTGGCAGTGAGAGCGAATAGATCCCAAAGATGCAGAATCAGTTCAAGAGAAGGAAAGCATTTATCCTTCAGGTCCAGAGGAGGTCAATTTTGCTAATCATGATGAGATCTGACAACTTCTCATGGTTCTGACTGGTGAAGAGTGACGTAGTTAACTGAAGCACCTATCTTGTCAGACAGAGAACTTCTACCTCATGAAACCAGGATCAGTGTTATGGAAATTATTTTTCTCTTTGACATTCTATATTTTATATAATTATTTTGTTAAGCACATAGATAGAAAAAAGGTTCACACTTGATTTTTATATTTGAGTTTTGTAATCGGGTTTGATTTTCTCACTGTGAATTGTTATGATTGTGCACCAGTGTGTTTATATTTAGCGTGTGTTGAGTTACATTTTGATATTACTCTATTCATTTGTGTGTCAAACAAAAAGGGGGAGATGTAGCAGCCCAGCCCATAGACGTTGTGGGGAAGCAAGGAATGTGAGTGAGCACATGGCCATTATGTGCATGGCAATGAACTTTATTGCCAGCATGGCTGAAGTTTAGGCGCGAAACCTTGCTTTCCTGTGTCCCACTCACCTGAGGAGTAAAACCCCACCTTCACCTTGTCATAGGTTGTATTATCCAATAGGGGTACCCCAGATAACTCATCCATATGTATTGAGGTATCATATAACTGTTCAATATGTATTGAGCTGGCAAGACTATAAATAAACCAGCTCCTCTAAGCTCCGCCCACTGGTTCAGGATTCCTGGGTCTGGCGAGTAGCAACTTCTCCCCTGTCCCTCTTCTCTATCTTTCTTACTAAGGCCTGGTCCTTAGACCAGGCCTGCCTTACTAAGGCCTGGTCATTAGTCCAGGCCTGCCTTACTTCCTCTCTTTCTCCTAATGCTATCTAGCATTATCTACCTCTTGTAGTTCCTAGTCTCCTTTCCATCTGCACTAGCTTTATCCTCTGACCGGTACGGTGTTAAAAGAGGATCATTGGGTGGTTTCAGCCTGAATATTCACACCCAGTGGTCGGAGCTTAGCTGTGGCTCATACAAATAATATTCGTCTACTGACTCGGTTACTCACATCTCTAAAGTCGGCTCGTTCACGCCCTTCGCGGGTAAAAACTTCTTCTCTATCTCTATCCTCTCAAATTCTTCCCCCCATTGCAGCCTCTTGCAGGCCGGGAGGTTGCATCAACAATTGTCATTTTCTTTGTCATCTTTGCAAATCTGATGGTATGAGGTAGAACTTCTTTAATTTGCATTCTTTTAATTATTACCAATTTGCTGGTTCCTTTTATAATTGTTAATGCACACTTCCTAAATACACACACAGATAGATAGGTAGATAGGTAGATAGATACATAGATACATAGATAGATAGATACATAGATAAATATTTTTTTACTGCATTGTAGGCCAAGTCTCACCACAGAGTTCTGACTCCTTGTGAAGATCCTGACCCATTTAGCATCTCCTCAGGGACTGGCACCTCCAAAGTCATTGCATCTCTGGTCTCTCTCACAGATCTTCTCATAGATGACATTAGCCAAGTGCTACCTATTAACTCTCCATGGCATCAACTCAGCAGTGGCCTGGGTGAAAGGCACCACATTGAACTCCTTCATCTGTGGCATCAAAGCTGGAATAATCCTGGAGTCATGCTTTTCCAGTCAAAACTGACTATGGACTAATGGACCTATAATTCTCAAGTCCCAATGATGATCTTGTCAATCAAGAAGAAGTGGAATTAGGGGCAGCTGGGTAGCTCAGTGGATTGAGAACCAGGCCTAGAGACGGCAAGTCCTAGGTTCAAATCTGTCCTCAGACACTTCCCAGCTGTGTGACCCTGGGCAAGTCACTTGACCCCCATTGCCTAGCCCTTACCACTCTTCTCCCTTGGAGCCAATACACAGTATTGATTCCAAGGTGGAAGGTAAGGGAAGAAAGAAAGGAAGAAAGGAAGAAAGGAAGGAAGGAAGAAAGGAAGAAAGGAAGGAAGGAAGGAAGGAAGGAAGGAAGGAAGGAAGGAAGGAAGGAAGGAAGGAAGGAAGGAAGAAAGAAAGAAAGAAAGAAAGAAAGAAAGAAAGAAAGAAAGAAAGAAAGAAAGAAAGAAAAGAAAGAAAGAAAGAAAGAAAGAAAGAAAGAAAGAAAGAAAGAAAGAAAGAAAGGAAGGAAGGAAGGAAGGAAGGAAGGAAGGAAGGAAGGAAGGAAGGAAGGAAGGAGGAAGGAAGGAAGGAAGGAAGGAAGGAAGGAAGGAAGAAAGAAAGAAAGAAAGAAAGAAAGAAAGAAAGAAAGAAAGAAAGAAAGAAAGAAAGAAAGAAAGAAAGAAAGAAAGAAAGGAAGGAAGGAAGGAAGGAAGGAAGGAAGGAAGGAAGGAAGGAAGGAAGGAAGGAAGGAAGGAAGGAAGGAAGGAAGGAAGGAAGAAAGGAAGGAAGAAAGGAAGAAAGAAAGAAAGAAAGAAAGAAAGGAAGGAAGGAAGGAAGGAAGGAAGGAAGGAAGGAAGGAAGGAAGGAAGGAAGGAAGGAAGGAAGGAAGGAAGGAAGGAAGGAAGGAGGAGGAGGAGGAAGAAGAAGAAGAATTATTATTACTGTCAAATCAGGCAGCACTTGGTCAAGTTTTCCAGCAATAGCTATCAAATCAGACCCAGATAAGGAATCTTCAATCACCTCTTGTGCTACAAACTCAAACTTTATGAGGAAAGATTTCCTTTACTCTATTTGGAGAATATTCTCTCTAAATGGGATCAAAAAATCACTTGATTGTAGAAAGAACGCTTCTAGAGTTACATTGCATATATGTCCGAGAAGATGTAAGGAAATGTGTCTTGACTAACAGCATGAAATTCTCCTGGCTATTTTCGCAGATCATGGTTTTATTATCCAAATGATGGAAAAGGTTTCCCTCTTGCAAATAAACCACTCCTTTCTTCTAAAGACACAACTAGGTATAATTTTGATTCTTTACCAGAAAAATACTGGAGAGAAAGTGTCAATATGCTTCCAGATTAGTACAGCTGGTGAGATCTACAACACCTAAAATAACTGTCTTTTCACAATATGCTAAAATTCACCTCATGCTGATTTGGAACCTTGGTTTTATGATGAAGCAAAAATACACAAAACTGAAGGTTTAATTAGCATGACTGAAAAAGATGGAGAATCCTATATTTCGAAAAGAAATTGATAGCTTGAAAGAACTACAAATATATGTAGATCATGCTAACGATTATTGTCTTGAAGTGGAATCTCTTTTTTCAGAGGAAGAAACAAAAAGAGCTCCTCTCTTTCCAGTGGATGTTGGAAGAAAAACAAGACAACCCCTGTTTCCCCACAGCGTGTGGTCACTCCAACTTGCATAGATCCAGATTCTTTAGAAAACAACACAGTGTCATTAAATAGAAGAGTGGAGAACAACTCTAGGACTACTCACCAGACACCCAACGACACTTCTTCCATTGATTCATGGGACAGGTCTGGTTTCATAGCAGCTGTGCCTGAAACAGAAGGGTCTTCTATCAGCCAAGAGGATTATCTTCCCAAATCAGCCCAGTTTCTAAAGCCTGTTTTTGTGGAAGCTACCCAGTGGGGCTCTGCAGATTCTGTTCAATGATGGATCCCACTTGGTGGCTCAGGCTGGAATGTCCTCTATCAGTTACACCTCACCAAATGGCCAGACTACTTGGTATGGATAAAAAGAAACATTACCAGAACACACCACAGAAAAATTACCACATCTGTCTGATATCCTGCGGATGTTCACTAACCCCAGTCTGTCCCCCGCCCCATTTTTTAAACATGTAAAAACCCTTGAGCCATGGTTCATTCATTTCATATGTCAAAAAAATTCAACAAATAGCTTCCTATTATATTGCAGGCATTTGCAATTTGCAGCTAATACTTTCTTTATCTTGTCCATAAAGCAGTTTATTTTTTCAATTTAAAAAAATATATCTACACACTATCAGAAATTCTGATGGAATCAGCAAAGAGTCTATTGACTCAGGTTCTATGGTACTCAATAAAGATAAGTTTTCTGAAAAATAGCAACTTGGATTGAGAAAGTGAGTGAAATGAAGCAAAAAGATGTGGAAAGAGTAACTTGTACATTAAGAATATAGAAAACTAACTCCGGAACTGGAGTGCAAAGGTCCATGGAAAGCATTTGAGTAAAGATTAAAAGGGGAAGCAGAAGTGATGTCTGTGGGGCAACATCTAGAAACCACCTGGTCAGCAGGAGAGATGGAGGATGCTTTTCTATCCTAGATCATATGCATTCTGGTCACCTCCAAGAAGACATAATAGACTAGCTGGAGAAGGTCTAAAGAAAAGGATCCAGATTTTGATCAAGGACACATGTAAAACCCAGTGGAATTGTGTGTTGGCTACTGGAGAGGTTGGGGGAGGGGAGGGGAGGGAAAGAAAATGACTCTTGTAACCAAGGAAAAATATTCTAAATTGACTAAATAAAATTTAAAAAAAGAAAAGGATCTGGGATCCTGGGGACAAATTTGCCTTGACTGGCAAAGAAAAAATAGTGTTTACATCTTTCTTTTTTAAAATGAGAGACCAAGCAGAAAATGGGTTCATATTACTGAATACTAGACTGAGGGACCATTGCTACAAGAGTAAATGAAGTAGCATTAGGAGAAGTAAAAGGAAATGCATAATAGAAGCGTGAAATTAGTCATGAGATCCATAGATTCATCTGGATGATGAATTTCCACAATGGAATATAGAGATATAAGTAAGATATAGATAAATTCATGCATGATAGTCATCATTCAATTCCATTTAACTTAATTTAGTAAACATTGATTAAATGTCTTCTGTATAGGGGCAGTTAGGTGGCTCAGTGGATTGAGAGCCAGGCCTAGAGATGGGAGATTCTAGGCTCAAATGTGGCCTCAGACACTTCCTGGCTGTATGACCCTGGCCAAGTCACTTAACCCCCATTGCCTAGCTAACCCGTACCACTCTTCTGCCTTGGTAGCAATACTTAATAGTGATTCTAAGACAAAAATTAAAGGTTTAAAAGGAACAGAATTAGAGAGTAGTTGGCACAATGGCCAACTGAAAATTCAATCAAGGTTAAATAAAATTATGGTGTTATCAGGGCAAGGCCACAGGGATCCTGCCTTTCAGATTAGCAGCAACATTTCTATCTGAGTTTGCTGCTGCTTCCTGTAGAGGACCCCTCCTGCCAGGGGGCTGCAGACCATGTTTCTTTCTGAGGAGTCTCAGGGCTCCCATTTAGAGCCCCTCCAAGCAGGCCTCCATGTCACTGCTGGGCAAGATCTACACTTGGTGTCAGTCTTACTTAATGCATCTGGAAGCAGTGGTGAACCCTGGACTCAACTCACGTCAGCCCAGAGAAGAGCAGAGAGTCCATGGGCTAGGAGGACACAAAACGAAGGAATTCTTGAGCTATTTCAAGCCAACTAGACTTTGCACTGAAGCTCAGAGCAGCCTCTCGGTTTGGCCCATTACTCCAGTAAGGAGCAGGTCACTCCATCTCTTATCTATGCAAGGAAGGCCCCATGGAAGAGGAGTGCCAGCACTGGGCCCTGGCCAGCTCTCTGGGCTGGAATCCAAGAGAGACCCAAGGCCTGGTCTTCTGAAGTCCAGAGCATGGCTCCCCTCCCACATACCATGCTGGCTCTCCCCAACCTGTTCATCAACAAGGCAGGCAAGAGGTCAGCCCATTGAGTGCATCCAGCACCCCATGCACGGGATGAAGGGGGAAGACTTGGGCAGCCATTGGCTAACCAAGAGCACATCCATGAGACACGGGGTAACCTCCTGATCCTGGAGGGGCTGAAACCCTGAAGCCTGCCTGCTCAGATACCCAGCCACCCACCTGGGATGACTGGAGTACCTGATCCTGCTCACACAGAACAGAGACACCTGCCAAAAAGGAGCCTGTACGACACACACAGCACACAGTGAGTTAAGGAAAGAATTCTCAAAAACCTACTTTGTGAAAGAATGAATGAATGAATGAAAAAACACAGACGAGGCACTCATTCTGTGCCAAGCACTGTCTGATTGCTGGGGCTAAAGATCCAAAGGCCAAAGCAGTCCCTGCCCTCAAGGAGCTTCCCTACTAATGGAGGAAAACACAGGGAGATGGGTCAGGAAGGGGCACTTTCATCTGAAGAATTACAGAGATGACAAGCATGACCTCAAGCAGCTCAGCACAAGCCAATGACTTTCCCAGGAAGAGAGCACAGCATGACAGACCTGGCTAGAGATACCCAGGGACAGTCACAGGGGAAACTGACTTCCCCCAGAACCGCATTGCTCAAAAGGTCTCCCCTGGTTTGGGGCTCTTCCTCCATCAAAAACACATAGCTTGACTCTCAGCGTAGGATGATTTAGGAACAGTAGCCAGAGGTCCAGGCTTTCCCTTTTTCTCCCATAGCCCAGGGACGGCCTGCAAAGAGAAAAGAGAAAAAGTTTTCTTGGACCTCATGGCAGCAGGTACTAGGTTCTTGCCCCAACAACTAAACCACCTTGTATCCCTACAAACAAGATGAGACATTTTCTCAGAAATGTATCTCCAATTTAGAGGGAAGGGGAAAGCAGCTCTACCTAGAGATGAGTTTAGCATTAATGTGCTCCCCTCCTACAGTGGGTGTACTTAATACAGGAGAGGTGTGTATTGAGTTGCTGAAGTTCTTCAAGTGTCCAGTGGCGTTGATTCTTTACCTAAAAAATACTGGAGAGAAAGTATCAATCTGCTTCCGATTCCAGCTCGTCCGATTGAAAACACCTAAAATCACTGTCTTTTCACAAAAGGCTAAGTGCATTTTGATGAAGAATTCCCCTCATGCTAACTTTGAAGCTTGGTTTTATGATGGGACAAAATTACACAAAACCGGAGTCTTGATTAGCATGATTGAGAAATCTGGAAAATCATGTATTTTGAAAGGAGAGACTGAAGTTGATAGCATGAAAGAAATAAAAATATTATGTCAATCATGCTAATGATCATGCTAACATCATCTCAGGCTTATTCTTTTTTTTCCCATTTGAATTAGTTTATTTAGTCAATTTAGAACATTATTCCTTGGTTACAATAATCTCATTATTTTCCTCCCTCCCCTCCACCCACCCTTCCCGCAGCCAACCTGCAATTTCATTGGGTATTACTTGTGTCCTTGATCAGAACCTATTTCCATGTTGATGTTTGTATTAGGATGTTCATTTAGAGTCTCCATCCCCAACCATATCCCTTCAATCCATGTATTCGAGCAGTTGTTTTTCTTCTGTGTTTCTGCTCCCACAGTTTTTCCTCTGAATGTGGAGAGTGTTCTTTCTCGTAGATTCCTCCAAGTTGTTCAGGGTCACTGCATTGCCACTAATGGAGAATTCCATTACATTCGATTGTACCACACTATATCAGTCTCTGTGTAAAATGTTCTCCTGGTTCTGCTCCTCTCGCTCTGCATCAGTTCCTGGAGGTTGTTCCAGTTCCCATGGAATTCCTCCACTTTATTATTCCTTTAAGCACAATAGTATTCCATCACCAACATATACCACAATTTGTTCAGCCATTCTCCAATTGAAGGTTACCCCCTCATTTTCCAATTTTTGCCACCACAAAGAGCAGCTATGAATATTCTTGTACAAGTCTTTTTCCTTATTATCTCCTTGGAGTACAAACCCAGCAGTGCAATGGCTGGATCAAAGGGAATTAGTGTCCTCACTTTGCCACATCCCCTCCATCGTTCATTATTTTCCTTTGCTGTCATGTTGGCCAATCTGCTAGGTGTGAGGTGATACCTCAGAGTTGTTTTGATTTGCATTTCTCTGATTATAAGAGATTTAGAGCACTTTTTCATGTGCTTATTAATAGTTTTGATTTCTTTAACTGAAAATTGCCTATTCATGTCCCTTGCCCATTTATCAGTTGGAGAATGGCTTGATTTTTTTGTACAATTGGTTTAGCTCTTTATAAATTTGAGTAATTAGACCTTTGTCAGAGGTTTTTGTAATGAAGATTGTTTCCCAATTTGTTGCTTCCCATCTAATTTTGGATGCATTCGTTTTGTTTGTACAAAACCTTTTTAATTTAACATAATCAAAATTATTGATTTTACATTTTGTGATTTTTTTTTAGCTCTTGCATGGTTTTAAAGTCTTTCCTTTCTCAAAGATCTGACAAGTATACTATTCTGTGTTCCCCTAATTTGCTTATGGTTTCCTTCTTTATATTCAAGTCATTCACCCATTCTGAGTTTATCTTGGTGTAGGGTGTGAGATGTTGATCCAAATCTAATCTCTCCCATACTGTCTTCCAATTCTCCCAGCAGCTTTTATCAAATAGTGAATTTTAGTCCCCAAAACTAGGATCTTTGGGTTTATCATAGAATGTCTTGCTGAGGTCATTTACCCCTAGTCTATTCCACTGATCCTCCTTTCTGTCTCTTAGCCAGTACCAAATTGTTTTAATGACCACTGCTTTATAGTATAGTTTGAGATCTAGGACTGCAAGTCCTCCTTCCTTTGTACATTTTTTATGATTTCCCTGGATATCTTTGATCTTTTGTTCTTCCAAATGAACTTTGTTATGGTTTTTTCTAATTCAGTAAAAAAGTGTTTTGGTAATTCAATGG
Source organism: Monodelphis domestica (assembly GCF_027887165.1). Lineage (NCBI taxonomy): Eukaryota > Metazoa > Chordata > Mammalia > Didelphimorphia > Didelphidae > Monodelphis > Monodelphis domestica. The sequence continues at coordinate 292,882,631 of NC_077232.1, read as the reverse complement.
GTATGGCACTAAATAAGTAAATTAATTTGGGTAGGATGGTCATTTTTATTATGTTAGCTCGTCCCACCCATGAGCAATCAATGTTTTTCCAATTGTTTAGATCTAGTTTTAATTGTGTGGAGAGTTTTGTAGTTGTGTTCATATAGTTCCTGTGTTTGTCTCGGCAGATAGATTCCTAAGTATTTTATATTGTCTAGGGTGATTTTGAATGGAATTTCTCTTTCTAATTCTTGCTACTGAAATGGATTGGAGATATATAGAAATGCTGATGACTTATCTGGATTTATTTTGTATCCTGCAACTTTGCTAAAGTTGTTGATTATTTCAGCTTTTTGGTTGACTCTCTAAGATTCTTTAAGTAGACCATCATATCATCCATAAAGAGTCTCCTCATTGCCAATTTTAATACCTTCAATTTCTTTTTCTTCTCTAATTGCTACTGCTAGTGTTTCTAGTACAATGTTAAATAATAGAGGTGATAATGGGCGTCCTTGTTTCACTCCTGATCTTATTGGGAAGGCTTCTAGTTTATCTCCATTGCAGATTATGTTTGCTGATGGTTTTAGATATATACTGTTTATTATTTTTAGGAAAAGCCCTTCTATTCCTATACTTTCTAGTGTTTTCAATAGGAATGGGTGTTGTATTTTGTCAAAGGCTTTTTTGCATCTATTGAGATAATCATGTGATTTTTGTTGGTTTGCTTGTTAACATGGTCAATTGTGTGGATGATTTTCCTAATCCATCCTTGCTTTCCTGGTATGAATCCTCCCTGGTCATAGTGAATAAACCTTGTGATGACTTGCTGGAGTCTTTTTGCTAGTATCCTATTTAAGATTTTTGCATCTATATTCATTAAGGAGATTGGTCTGTAGTTTTCTTTCTCTGTTTTTTACCTGCCTGGCTTTGGGATCAGTACCATATTTGTGTTGTAAAATGAATTTGGTAGAACTCATTCTTGGCTTATTCTGTCAAATAGTTTGTATAATATTGGGATTAGTTGTTCTTTGAATGTTTGATAGAATTCATTTGTGAATCCATCTGGTCCTGGGGTTTTTTCTTTTTCTTTTTTTTTGAAACAGGTATTTATTTTTCTTTATTTTATCCTATTAACAAATTTACACATAAGTTTTCTAAGGTTACATGATTCATGTTGTCTGTCTCCCCTCTTCCATCCTGCTGTTGACAAGCAATCCCACTGGATTACACATGTATTATCACTCAAAATCTATTTCTATATTACTCATTTTTGTAATAATCTTTTAAAACCAAAACCCCAAATCATATGCCCTTATAAACAAGTTCTTGTCTACAGAATAATTTTGAACATCTTATTCTTCCCATCTATGCAGTGGGGCTGTACAGTTCTGTTCAATGATGGATCCCAGTTGGTGGTTCAGGCTGAAGTGTCCTCTATCAGTTACACCAAATGGCCAGACTACTCAGTGAGTTATTGAAAGACAGGAGTGAAGTTAAGAAGACTGGAAGTTGCTTTCAAAAGAGCTGTTGCAACTTAGACCAGAGATGGATGCAGAAGATTCTGGAATGCAGACAGCTAGAGGTAGTGTGTGGTGGAGGGTCACTACCACTTCCTGTCCAAAACCTGGGAGAGGAAGGAGCCTTCTCTCTGCTGAACTTTTCAACCCGAACCTGTTTTGTGGAAGAAGGGAAACCTTTCCATTACTCTTGGAGGTACCTTTTCCACGGAAGAACCCATCTAAAGAAGAGCTCTCTATTTCTGCTGTTAACATAAACCCCGGGTCCCACCACCACCACTGTGGGACATCAAGGCTTGATTACAATGGTTGATCTAGGAAAACCTGTATTTTGAAAGGAGACTACAGTTGATAGCCTGAAAGAAGTAAAAATACATGTAGATCATGCTAATGAGGTATGGATCTTCTTTTATGTTTACACGTTTATAACCTGATTCTTGGCATCATATGCCAATGATGCACATGAAGTCATGACAAAAGTTATTTTTTTCCTTTCTTAAACAGGAATATCATTATTGCCTTGCACTGGAGTCTTTTACTACAGAAGCAGCAGCAAAAAGTAGCAATAATCGCCTCTTTCCCATGATTGTTGGAAGGTATACCTGGTTTTACAAAATATGGAGCTCTGGTTTGCTAAAAAGAGGGTTCTTTTAAGGTAACTCAGCAAAAGTTGACCACACTTCAGAGAATGAATGACACTAGTTTTTCAAGTGGGCAGCTTTGGGGGAAAGCGTTGACTTGAGAAACTTTGCTTTCTCTCTTCAGAAAGCCGGGCAACCCTGTTTCCTCACTGACTGTGGCCCCTCTAACTTGCAGGGATCCCGATTCTTTAGGATAAGACCCAGCATTGTCAAATAGGACGGTGGCAAGTAAGCCAGTTACTTTTATACTCATCAGTCGAGGAAGACTTGTGTGTGAGTGATCTGGCCCTGTGGGCTAAGGCTCACTCCACCTTACTTCAATACAGGTATCAAACCCAATTCCCTAGGGTGAGTGAAGGTCTCATTCTTGGTTCTCTTTTGTCTAGTCTAAGTTTACACTTGGGAAAAGGCATCCTTTGTTCTCTTTGCCCAGTTGGAGTAACAACTTGAGTATCTCTGCTTGCTACCTGCCATATTATGAAAACAGGGTTAACGCTCCTTTGTCTGCCTTTCCGTTGAATCAACAAAAGCTTGGACTAGGTGCAGGAGCTTGCAAACCACTAGGAGAAATTCCAAATCGCTTAGAGATCTCTACCCTTTTACCCCTATCAAAGACTCATGAATAGCAGAAGTTTTCGTCTTCAGAGACCTAGTGTGAGAGTTGACACCTTCAGAGGATGAGAGGTGTGGACCCCACAGACACTTTGGAAACTCTGGCCCTTGTCAAGAGGGGAGGGGACACCGTAAGCGCCCAGAAATCCTTGGGCTGGGGAGCTCCTGAGGGAGCTTCACTGGAAACTGTGGCTAGGAGCTTGGCTTCAACTTGGACTGACTCCTGGACTACTTCTTTGGTGAGTGACTTGAAGCCAGTCATTTCTCAAACCCGCTTCCTTCGGCCTGAGGAGAGATAGATAGAAGACTAACTTCTTATACCCAGAAGTCTTCCCCGCCCGACAGACTCTTTCTCTCCACCTCTAGTCGTAGAGGAAAAGGTTCATTAAAAAAAAAAAATCAATTGTCTGCAGGTGGAGCTTAGCCTTCCCCACCAGGTTCCATGGCTCGGGTACCACGTGCCACCCTCCACTTTCCCAGGTGAAGGGCTGAGTGGGTGGGGTGGGTGTGGAAATGAGAGGATCCAGTTGGAAAGGGGAGTTCTTGGGAGCCTTTCTTTTAAAGCAGCCTTGCTAAGAAAGAGTTAGAGTTAGAGGAGGAAGCTCTTCCCCGGAACGAGGCAGGGTGGGGGTTGGGGAGGGACGGCGGCGGCGGCGGCGGCGGCGGCTTCTGGTTTTCCTCCAAACCGAGTGTTAGCCTCAGAGAGATCTCTTCTAGACCTTTATTTCCAGGATAGAGTTCCTTCGCAGCTCATTTAGTCCACCCCAAAAGGCTTGGGTGTTTTATCTCCTCTTTCCCCCGGACCTCCCAAACAAAATGCTTCCTCTTCTGCTTTCTCCTCAAGTGGGGCCCTTCACAAAGTGAGCTCAAACACCCAGAATTGTGCAAATCCAACCAATTATTATAGTTTCACTTTTTTAAATAACATGTAATAGAATAATGGTAATCTGTGTGGAAACTATTTCTGGTTGTGGTAACTGGATACTCTGGCAGACTAGAGAGCTACTGCTAGGGGAACTTCTGAGGCTGCCTAATTATAATAATGGAGATAGAATGAGAGATGCTGCTGAAGAGATAGATACTGCTAGAGGGGTGCTCTGGAGCTGTCTATTGATCACTGATGGCTAATAGATCAGTATTTTTCTTATCCTCCTCCTCCCTTCACTCCCTCCCTTCTTCCACCCTCTCCCTCCCAGTTTCTTCAGAAGCTTGTGGCTTCGCCCCAACCCCCTGAGTGGACTATGATATTTTAGGAAAAACTTCTTCCTTTCTTTTCTCAGGTAAAGGGTTTATTGGGATAACAGGACAAGGAAACTGAGGTGAGAGGAATGAGGGTTTCCCTAAATCTAAAGTGAAGATTATGAGGGTTTGGGAAGTCACAGCTGTGACAGGGGGACAGTCAGAGAGATGGAGGATAACTATTAAGTCTTCTTTTCTTTCAATTCACAAAGCCACCAAGGTCTCTCAGACTAACTCCAGAAGTACCCCCCAGGGTTCTTCAGCCTGGGACAGAAGCTAATAGGATCAGTTCAGCTTCTTCCTGCTTCAGCCAGGCTTGCCTCCCTTGGTCAGTAAAAACCCAGAGAAGAGGTTTCTTTCTCCTTTCTTGGTCAGTCAATCCCAGAGAGAATGAATCTGTTCCTCCCCCTGGCCAGCTTCAACTGCCTCCTCCTGGGAACATTCAGTTTGGAATCTTCACCTTGATTTTGCAAATCGGGTTCCCAGCTTGGTCTGCATGCAGGCTTGACCTGCAAATCCTCCTTTTCTTCATGCCTCTTCCACAATCCCCCCTTTTATTCTCCAAAAAATGCAACTTGCATTTATCAATGATACTTACCTTTATAATAATTCTATCTATTCTTCACCCTTTGCTATCTTAAATATTTTCTTACCCCTCAAAATAATAACAAAATCCTAACTTAGCTATTCTGTCTACATAGATGTAAGCTAAGAATGGGTTATAGGAAAATGGCTTAAGTAAGAGATTTACATGAACATAGTTTTTTTTACATCACAACAAATCAATTAACAATTTTTCAAATCATCTCAACAATTCCACTAACAGTAAGAACATGAAAATGTCCTATTTCCTAATGTCTATATAGTCACCAAGTAAAATTTCCTATCACTGACAAATGCTAACCTACAATCATAATGCCATCTAACTTCTATACTCCAGACTTCTATGTCTCTACTTTCTTAAGCCTTGGACAAAATCACTAGGCTGTCACTAATGCTAGTAGTTAGAATATTAATAAATTACTCTAATATAGTTAGCAAGTTAGTCAATTAGCAAATACATGTGTACATAGGTTGTACTTAGTACAGATTTACATATGTACATCATTCTAAATTTCTGTGCAAACTCATGCAGAAAAGAAATATCTCTATCTGTTTGAATTTTCCACAGAAAGTCTTATCAGTGTGTCTTGCTGTCATGTAACTATGCACGTTGTGTACTTACCCAATCCATGAGATATCTTACAACAGTTTAATTCAATGTAGGACGTGCATGCATATATATGTGATGTTCACATGTACGACGCATTCTTACATATCCTCATGCTCAAAAATTCCAAGATTCAAAGTTCCAAGGTCCTTCCATGTCCATTCATGTTGCTTGTAGAACTCTTTCTTCCTCCCTGGTCAGCATGCCAGTCTTCTCTTCCAGTCTTGATAGAAGACGTTTTCTTCAAATTAGGATCCACTGGTAAAATCATGTCAGGAACTGGGAACACACGGGAAGATGTATGCAAGTGAGATTTTTACGTGTGTGTGCAAGTAAGAGTGAAAAGTTAATTTGCATGGAAGTAAGATGAAATCTTTGTGAGTGTAGGGCAGAATGTATCAATCATTCTTCATGTCTGCAAGTAAGATTATATGTGTTTTCTTCATGCATGGGGGTAAGCTTTGCATATGTTTATCTTTGTGAATGCAAGTAAGGTATTCAGGTGTTTTTCACAGATGGGTGTGAGCATTATGCATAAGAATAGTGATTTTAAGTTTGCTAATTCTTGTTTCACCCTTCACTAGAAGATTTATTGAATGTTTACTGTAATCATTTCTTGGAGATAAAATATAGAAAAATAATGTATACATTTATAAAAACATTGTTCCTTTCTGTTTTGTTACTGTGTGACAGGCAGAGGCTATGTATAAAAACTATATAGAGGCTTTTTTTCTTTGTGACTGCTACTCTTTCAAATGCATTCTTCCTTTTGTTTTACTGGCTGTATTTCTTCAGAGGTGCTATTCGATTCAGGCGTGCTATCCTTTTATTATTACAACATATGCAGGGCTCTCTCTTCTGTATTCTGGTGGCTTTCATGTGCTTTCCTGTATTTTCAGTAGGAACTCATGCACAAGACTGTTTTTTATTTCTTCTTGGGCTATTCATGTTGCTCTTCATGACTAGGACTTTTTTTTCCCATATGTCATCGGTATGTATCTTCACTGATGACATGATCACATTGTTGTGTTTAGAGAGGTTACTGAAACTATGAAGTAACATCTTCATGGTATACCCTCTCTCTCTTCCTTCCCTCCCGGTAGAGACTGTTTTAGGATGAAGGTTGAAAGATATGGATAACCTTTTTCTTTTTTTTTTTTAGTTCTCATTGATAACTTGCTGTTATAGTCTTGTTATATCAGATTCAACCAATGTGAATCCATGCTTCCCTAGCACTCTAGATGTTTGTGTCTGTCCTAGTTATAAAGTTGGAGTCTTATGCTACAAGTTTAGGAGTGTTCTAGTTGTTGAATTACTTGTTCTTCTTTTGCTGGAATCACTCATTTTCTATGCTATCCTAAGACTTGAAAATGTCAGTTATTAATATTCTTACCTGAAATGTCTAAAAATTAACCACACATAGTTTACTTACTGAGAGCCAGTGAGTATTACCTAAAGCAACAGGTCAGCTGGAAAGCATAGTGGCCAAATAGGTCCCATCTTTAGGAAAAGCTCAAGGAATTATGGCAGTACTTAACACAGTGTTTGGCATTTAATAAGTATGTACAAACTGACAGTTGGAAAGGCAGTCTGTATATCTCTGTGCTCCAGTTTCCAGCCTAGCTATAATATCAATGTTATAAAAATGAAGAGTTTTGAGGACTTTTATAAACTAGTGAGGCCTGATACTAAGTGAGGTGAGCAGAACCAGGAGAACACTGGACACAGTAACAGAAATATTGTACAGTGATCTACCATGAAGGACCAAACTATTATCAGCAAAGCAAATTTCTAAGATAAGCCCAAGGGACTCCTGATAAAAAAAAAAATGTTATCCAAAGCTAAAGAAGCAATTGTTGGAATCTGATTATAGATCATAGTAAGTCATCCTTCATTTCCTTCATGAATTGTTTATTTTATGTTATGTATTTTCAGTCACAACATGAGGAATGGGGAAATATGTCCTGCATGAAAGCACTGGTATAACCTATATTAGACTATTTACCACTGGCATGAGTGAGAAAGGAAAAGAGGAAGAGAATCCAAATTGCAAAATGTCAGGAAAAATTTGTGGAATTTTTTTCTACACGTAATTGAAAATTAAAATTTGATTAAAAAAATTTTAAATTGAGGAAAGAAATGGAGCAGATGACAATGCTGCAAAGGAACCATGCTGAAAGCAGTCATCAATATGATTTTTGTAAAAAATGAAAAACATTTCTTGGGAGGGTAGCATGAGAGGAAGAATAAATAATTTTTTTCATAAAAAATAAGATGGCAGGGTGCTATAGCTGTGGGGTGTTGCAAGTACTTTCAGAGAAGGTTACTATATTACTAGTTTACTTAACTGGTTTACTTTGTTGCAAGACAATGGGAATAGTCTGTAAGCGCCATATATAATGCATCATATATATGTATATAAAAACAATGCATTAGTAAAGCAGGTATGTGTATATATCAATCAACCAGTAAACATTTATTAAGCACCTATTTTGTGCCAGACACTGTGCTAAGCATTAGAGATTAAAAAAAAAAAGTGACAGTCCCTGCCCTCAAGGAGATTATAATCTTATGAGACATATAAACAGACACATAGGAAACAAGATATATATATATATATATATATATATATATATATATATATATATATATATATATACACATATATATATGTATATGTATATATAAAGATATATATGTGTGTATATATAAATGATAAATAGGAGATAATTAACAGTGGAATGAAGAGTGGTTAGAGAAGGCTTTGAAGAAAGGGAAATTTTAAGTGGGGCATTAAGGAAGCCTCAGGAGGCAGATAAGAAGAGGGAGAGCCAGAGAGAACAGCCAGGATGGCCAGGGTCACTGGGTAAAAAAAATGTGTTAGAATAAGGTCTAAAAAAAGACTATAAAGGTTAAAGGAAGCTGGGTTTTGGAGGGCTCTGAAGGCCAGAGTGTTTTTGTCTTTGTTCCTGGAGTCAGTAGGAAGCTATTGGAATTGGGGGGGAGATAGGGAGGAGTCCAGGATGATGTCTAGGTTGTGAGCCTGAGAGAGCCAGAAGAGGGTGGTGCCCCCCACAGTCATAGGGAAGACAGGAAATGGAGAGGATTTAGGGAAAAGGATAACAGGTTTTCATTTTAAACACTGGGGTTTCTGATCTCTTCTAGATGGCCTTTTCAAGATGTCTGAAAGGCAGCTGGAGATGTGAGATTGGAGCTCAAAGATGTCCCTCGTGCCTTTGGACATGACTGCCCCAAGAAAATTTCAGAGAACATATTCCTGATTTCTCTACAAATACAGACTGGATGAATGTTTCTAAAGTGTCCATTAATCCAATCCATTCCATTGACTTCTTTCCATTTAATTCTTTCTCAGTGGAAATGATTTGAAATGCACCCCCTCCCCTTTGCTGCCAATTGGTCCCAGGTTGATAGTGAAACAAAAAGATTACTTTCTTTTAGGCCATCACCCTTAATTCACTGCACAAAGAAAAACCCTTTTGTTCTCCTAACCTATCACCCACCTTTCTTACCAGGAGCCTTTTTCCAGGCATCTAGAAAGGGATTGAAAGGAAAATATTTTAAAATATTCCTTTGCAGGGGGCTGCTGTGTAGTTCAGTGGATTGAGAGCCAGGCCTAGAGATGGGAGATCCTAGGTTCAAATCTGGCCTCAGACACTTCCCAGCTGTGTGACCCTGGGCAAGTCACTTAACCCCCATTGCCTAGCCCTTACCACTCTTCAGCCTTGGAACCGATGCATAGTATTGACTCTAAGACAGAAGGTAAGGGTTTTAAAGAAATGAATAAATAAATAAAATATTTATATGAAATTTCCTTTAAAGGAAAATATTTCTTTTAATAGATTTAGTTTTACCAAAAAGGTTTTAAAATACTCTTCTACACTAGAAAGTCACAAGCCTTTGATGAAGCTAGCCTGTTCTCTGAGAAATCAATAATGCAATAGTCCATCTCGGACCCAGAGAACAGATGGGAAACCTGTTCACTAGAAAGGTAGCAGCATATGGGTGCAGAATGCTGCACGCATCGCATTATTATTGTCTTTTTGACTAATTGTTTTTCATAATCAAGTAGCTGTGTGGTTCCACCTCACCCTCAACAATAGCATGGGGATTTTGTAGTATGGCTCAATGGCAGGCAAAACAGACGTTTCTAGTCTCTTCTACCTCTTCCAAGGGAGATTTTATTTCCTGCCCGGAGTGGGAGCAGGAGATTGGGTCCAGAAGCCTGGCCACTCCGCTCTCCTCAGAGAGGAGGGGTACCAGGTTAGAATGATATCCATCTGCTTCTTAAATACTGTTAGTCGAAGGGATGTGATTTCAAGGTTCAAGCTGGACATCAAAACCTTCCCACCAAATACCAGTTGTATGATAACAATAAATAATAACACATAGCAAGTTGGGAGAAAAAAACCTATCCAAGTCCATAACAAAACAGAAACCAGAGAAGATATACATAGGAGACAATACAGAGGGAAGAAGCTCTCCTTCATAGAGTGTAAACTTGGCTCAGAGTGTCTCAGATCTCCTACAAGAACAAGTTCCACCAAATTCTCCAGTGTAGCAAACTGAGGCCAGAGATGTGATGGCCAGCTCCTCTCATGTCATCCCAGAGGTCTTTCCTTCAGTCTCCTGAAATGGAGTTGAGGCCTTTTATCACTTATCTCAAAGATGGAAACCAGAAGCACCTGAAGCAATGGCAGAGCCCAAAGAGACTTCCAGAGACCTGGAAGCATTCAAAGCTGAAAGAGAACTTTCCTCTCCAACTTGGAAGCCACAAGTGCCCAAAGAGATTGAAGAAACCTGAAGAGCCTCTAGACAACCCCACTGTTCCCCTCGCACAGGCAAAGGACATTGATCTCTATCAGGGAGGAGAGAGTCCACACCAGTGGTCTTTGGGCCTCAGGTTACACTTACAAAGGAGCAGATGGATAGGAATAAAAAATAAAAATAAATTTAAAAACAAAATATTGAGACAGTGAGGTCAAGTGGAAAGAGCTCTGGCTCAAATTCTTCTTTAAGTTGCTGATAACTCAAGTGATCTTGGCTAGTTTCTTCTCCTCCTTGGGCCTCAGTTTCCCTCTCTCCAAAAGGAGGGAGTTGGTCCAGATGGCGACAGAGGTCTCTTCCACCTCTAGAGCTTTACAGACAAAAAGGAAATGAACCCTGCAAGTTTGAGCCTGAGGTGAAGTTGGTCACATTCCCCCTCCCCAACTTGGCCTCTTACCTGGTTCCAAACATTGGAGGCATTGACTGGTTCCAAGGGATGAAGAACTGTGCTCCTCACCACCACATCTGATGGCCAAGTGAGAGAGTTCTTTGGGCTGAGTGATCTATAAGACCCTTCCTCTCCCCCACTCCCCCTTCCATAGGATGTGTAAGCCCAAAGTGCCTTTTCATCCTCAAAGCCCAAGATTTGTAGCCACTTCAAATTTTCAAAAAAGTTTAGCCCTGGTAGACACTGCCTAAGTGGTGGCAGCTTTGAAGGATTTTACTTTCTTCACATCCTTCCCTGACTCTGCCCAGCTGCTTGGCAATAGCAATGACAAGGACACTTTTCATCAAGCTGCAGAGAGGACTGAGACCTAATAGGGCAAGGTCTCTTAGTCCTAAGGAGTCTGAATTTTCTCATCAACAAAATAAACTCCTGCAGTGCTACAGCCAGGAAAGTGCTTTATAACTCTGCCAGACTTGGAGGTATTATCAGGGAATGAACCCCAAGCTTTCCAGAGAAGCCCACACTGAGGTGGAAATATAAACCAATACCCAGACGAATCGTGCCTTGGCTAGGGAAGGGGTGGCGGGGGGTTGGGGGGAAAGAAAAGAAAATGATCTGTTTCCAATGAACAATGTATGAAAATGACCAAATAAAATAATGTTTTAAAAACTAAAAAAAAAAAGAAATATAAACCAAGAGATCTACCAAAATGTCTATCACACTAAACAGCAGAATTACAGATCCTCCACGAATTGCTAGCCTCAGGGCCAGAAATACCTGGGATCAAGTCCTGCCTCTGACATATATAACCCTGAACAAGTCATTTCACCAACTGTAAAGAGTTTCAAACAACTCTTAAGATCCGGAGATGAAGGGCGAGTAGAGAGACAAACAGGTCCAGAATCATTATCTCTAGTCCAATTCTAGGAGGCAATGGAAAGAGCATCCCCATAGTCAATGCCTTGGGTTGGATCCTCAGCTTTGCCACTTGTTGGCCAAATGACAGGGGATGTTCATGCGCCATCTTTGGGACTCAAGCATTAGGCTTTCTAAGCCCCATCTTCTTAGAGATGAAGAATCTCCCAGTTTTAAGGGTATGGGTCCATAATCTAAACTCTATTAAGGACTTGTGACATTTCTTTCCTTGTTACTGCCCTCACTTTGGGCAGCCCCCATTCCCTGAAATGGACTCTAAATTCTGTCCAGGCAGGTACCATGGATTCCATTTCCTTGCCTCTCTCTACAGCCTATAGTATTTGCCACAGTAGACCGTGGATAATTTGTATCTTAATGAATTAGTAAAATGTAGATAAGTGTTTAGATTTATAGCTAGAAAACATTTGTGTCTCCTTCCTCTGATAGAGGAGGAAATGAGGGTCAAAGACAACAGAAAGTGACTTCCCCAACATTGCCCAGACAGCAAGCATCAGATAAAGGATTCAAACACATCTTCTCTGACTTCATCTAATATAACTGTCTGCCCCAATAATGGATAGCACATATAAGAACTGGAAAAGATGGGAATGACAAAGGAAGAAGACATACTAATAATAGTTAATAATCATAACTGGCATTTACATGGTACCCTGATAGTGACAAAACCAATGGGAATGTGTAGACTGTTCCCCACCTGCCCACGGGCAGCTACACTCCACAGCCCTGTGACAAATGCATTCTCATTTCTAGATCTCACCCAGACTCTGCAGGCAAAGTACAGAAGGGAGAGAGGCCAGGAATGGCTGAATAGATGAGACCCTGCCTGCCTGCAAGAGTCTTGGGCACTTGCAGAAAATACTAGAATAAGGTCAGTGGATTGAGTGCCAGGCCTAGTGATGGGAGGTCTAAGATGCAAATTTTACCTCACATGCTTCCTAGCTGTGTGACCCTGGGCAAGTCACTTAACCCCCATTGCCTAGCCCTTACCACTCTTCCTTCTTGAAATCAATACACAGTGTTGATTCTAAGACAGAAGGTAAGGATTTAGAAAAGAAAAAAAAAAAGAAAACAATAGGATAGGTAAGAAGGAAACAAAAAATTGATTAAGTACCTACATGCCATGTGCCACAAGTTGTACTAAGTGCTTTATAAATATTTCAGATCACAGACAAGGTAAAGTAAAAATAGATTTGATTAAAAGAGATAAGGAAGGGAATTACATCTTGATAAAAGGCAGCATAAATATTGAAGACATATCAGTATTTATTCAACATTTATGCACCAAATGATACAGCATTCAGATTTTTAAAGGAGAAACTAAAACTATACTAGTGGGGGACCACAACCTTCCCCTGTCAGAACAAGATTAATTGAACCCCCCCAAAAATGTTTAAAGTAAGGGAAATAAATGAAATTTTTAAAAAATTAGAGTTAACAGATATCTGGAGAAAACAGAGTGATCCCTTTGGGAAACTGGTCTCCCAAATGATCACAGAGGGGTATGTGTAATTAGAAATCTTGTACCTTTGAACCACATTACCCATCACCCCACTCTCCTCCTGTCTGTTATGTACTGGTAGTCAGGATATAAATTCTCCCTTTTTCTGCTTCTCTTCCTCTTCTCTTCCTGTGAGGGCAGCTGTGAACACAGGACTTTTGAGTTTGAGTTTGAGTTCTATTTTTGTCAGATAATAAACTTTATAATACTTCAAGTATTTGACTTCAATTTTAATCTTACATTTATGGCAGCTCACAACTTAAAAAGTTAGAAAGAGAACAAATTAAAAATCCTCAGATAAAAACTAAATTGGAAATCCTAAAAAACAAAGGAGAAATTAATAAATTTGAAAGTAAAAGAATTATTAAACTAATAAGACTAAGTGCTGGTACTTTGAAAAACAAATGAAATAAAGTACTGGTTAATTTAATAAAGAGGGAATCAAATGAACAGTATCAAAAATGAAAAGGGCGATCTCACCTCTAATGAAGAGGAAATTAAGGCAATTATAAGAGTTATTTTGCCCAATTATATGGCAATAAATATGGCAAAAAAAATCTAGGTGAAATAAGTGAATATTTACAAAAGTATAAATTGCCTAGATTAACAAAAGAGGAAATAAAATACTTAATCCCATCTCAGAAAAGGAAATTTAACAATCCATCAAGGAACTCCCTAAGAAAAAAATCCCCAGGGCCAGATGGATTCACAAGTGAATTCCATCAAACATTTAAAGAACAACTAATCTCAATATTATACAAACTGACGAAATTAAGCAAAGACGTCTTGCTAAATTCTTTTTATGACACATATATGGTACTGATTCCCAAGCCAGGAAGACCAAAAACAGAGAAAGAAAACAACAGACCAATCTCCTTAATGAACATAGATGCAAAAATCTTAAATAAAATACAAGCAAAGAGACTTACAGTAAGTTATCACAAGGATTATTCACTAAGACCAGGTAGGATTTATACCAGGAATGCAAGGCTGGTTTAACATTAGGAAAACCATCCACATAATTGACCACATCAACAACCAAACCAACAGAAATCTCATGATTATCTCAATAGATGCCTAAAAAGCCTTTAACAAAATACAACACTCATTCCTATTGAAAACACTAGAAAGCATAGGAATAGATTCGCTTTTCCTCAAGATAATAAAAATGTTTATTTAAAACCATCTACAAGTATCATCTGCAATGCAGATAAGTTAGAAGCCTTCCCAGTAAGATCAGGAGTGAAGCAGGGATGCCTATTATCACCACTATTTAATATTGTACTAGAAATGCTAGCGGTAGCAATTAGAAAAGAAAAAGAAATTGAAGGGATTAAAATAGACAATGAGGAAATTATCACTCTTTGCAGATGATATGATAGTATACTTAGAGAATTCTAGAAAATCAACTAAGCAGCTAACAGAAATGATAACTTTAGCAAAGTTGCAGGTTATAAAATAAACCCACACAAATCATCAGCATTTCTATATATTTTCAACAAAACTCAGCAGCAAGATTAAGAAAGAGAAACTCCATTTAGTCACTCTAGATAATATAAAATATTTTGAATCTATCTGCCAAGACAAACACAGGAAGTATATGAACACAACTACAAAATACATTTCACACATATAAACTAGATCCAAATAATTGGAAAAACATTAATTGCTCATGGGTAGGATGAGCTAATATAATAAAAATAACAATCTTACCTAAATTTACTTATGCAGTGCCATACCTATCAAACTACCAAGAAACCTTTTTTTTTCTTTAGAAAAAATTATAACAGTTCATCTGGAAGAACAAAAGATCAAGGAGATCAAGGGAACAAATAGGAAAAAAATGTGAAGGATGGAGACCTAGTGTTAGATCTCAAACTATATTATAAAACAGTGATCATCAAAACAATTTGGTACTGGCTTAGAGACAGAAGGGTGGATCAGTGGAATAGGGTAAATGATCTCAGTAAGCTAGTGTTTGATAAACCCAAAGATCCCAGCTTTTGGGACAAGAACCCACTATTTGACAAAAACTGCTAGGAAAATTGGAAAACAGTATGGGAAAAATTAGCTTTAGATCAACATCTCACACCCTATGCCAAGACAAATTCAAAATGGATAAATGACTTTAATATAAAGAGTGAAATCATATATTAGGAGAACATAGAATAGTATACCTGTCAGATCTATGGAAAAAGAAGGAATTTAAGACCAAGCAGGAAAGAGAGAGTATTATAAGATGTAAAATGAATAATTTTATTATATTAAATGAAAACATTTTTGTACAAACAAAACCAATGCAACTAAAATTAGAAAGGAAGAAACAAACTGGGAAAAATTTTTGTAACAAAATTCTTTGGCAAAGATCTAATTTCCCAAATATATAAGGAACTAAGTCAAATTTACAAAAAAATCAAGCCATTCCCCAATTGAGAAAATGGTCAAGAGATATGAATAGTCAATTTTCAGATGAAGAAATAAAAACTATCAATAACCACATGAAAAAGTGTTCTAAATCCCTTCTGATTAGAGAAATGCAAATCAAAACAACTGTGAAGTATCACTACACACCTAGCAGACTGGTGAATATGATAGTAAAGGAAAATAATAAATGTTGGGGGGGTGGCCAAAAAAAAAAGCACTAATGCATTGCTGGTGGAGTTGTGAATTGATCCAACCATTCTAGAAGGCAATTTGGAATTGGTTTTAAAAGAATGCATGCCCTTTGAACCAGTAATACCACTACTGAGTTTGTACCCCAAAGAAATATTGAAAAATAGTTGTACAAAAATGTTTATAGCTATGCTTTTTGTGGTGGCAAAAATTGGAAAATGAGGGGGTATCCCTCAATTGTGGAACAGCTGAACAAACTGTGGTATCTGATGGTGATGGAATACTATTGCTTGATTTCTATATGAACTGGAAGAACCTCCATGAACTGATGCAGAGTGAAATGAGCAGAACTAAAAGAACACTGTACACAGAAACTGAAACACTGTGGTGCAATCAAATGTAATAGATTTTGCTACTAATAGCACCCTGAGGGACTTATGGGAAAGAATGCTATCCATATTCAGAGAAAGAACTGTGGGAATAGAAACACAGAAGAATAGCATATGATTTTATCACTTGGTTCTACATATGATTGGGGGTTTTGGTTTTAAAAGATCACTCTATTACAAATATGAATAATATGGAAATAGGTTTTGAGAAATAATACATGTATAGCCCAGTGGAATTGCTTGACAGCTTCCACTGAGGGGAGAGTAGAAAGGAGGGAGAGTTCATGAATCATGTAACCATGGAAAATATTCTAAAAATTTTTTTTTATTTAATATTATTTCATTTGATCCTCACAATGACCCTGAAAGGTAGATGTTGTTATTACCCCTATATTACAGAGGACAGCAGAGACTAATATAAAGTGACTTGCCCAGTCACACAGTTTGTATCAGAGGCTAGATTTTAACTTGAGTCTAACTCCAGACCCAATGCTTTATCCACTGTCTTCTTTTTTAGTTCCTGTCTCAACTTAACCTTCCACTATTTTTGTATTCAAAATCAAAACTACATGAAGAAATGAAGACAGAATCATAGAAACACAAATTGATAATATCATTAAAGATGATAACAATAATGACCATATAGAACAGCACGTGATTTGAATTCTAATAACTGTTAAAGAAAAATGAATCCCAGTATCACATAAATTGTTTGCAAAAATAGCCAGTGATCATGACACATTCCTTTCCTGACACAGATGTGGTCTTCACAGATAAACCAGTGAGAATCAATGTAGAAAAAGTAACTAGAGATTGGCTGGTGGTGGTTGTCCTTCATAACTTAAGGGGAACAAATCAAATCGTTATTCCTGGGTAATGTCTTTTGACTTGTGCATAAATTAGATTGAAGTGAGGCAGAGTTGCACAAAATCACCAGCCTCGTTTTCTCTTCCAGAGTCCTCAAAGTCCAGTGGCAAGACAAAAGTCAAGACTGGCCCTGGCCTGGGATGGGGTGGAGGACCCTGGTTTCTTTGGTCTCTAAGCTCTCCACAGCACCCACTTCCTCTGCTTTCATAGCTGTTCTCATCCACCCCTTCCATGGAGGGCATGGTGGAGGGCTGTTCAGGGAGGACTAGTGCCTCATTGAGAAGCAACTGTGAATGAATTCTCAGCAATACAGTGATCTAAGACAATTCCAAAAAACTTATGATGAAAAATACTATCTCCAGAGAAAATTTATGGGATTCTGAATGCAGATCAAAGCATACTCTTTTTACTTTCTTTTCCTTGGCTTGTGGGAGGTTTTGTTATTGTTGTTGGTTTTTTGGTCTGTGTTTTCTTTCACAACATGACGACACACATATAACCAATATCAAATTGCTCGCCTTATCAATGAGGGAGGGAAGACTAGGGAAGGAGGCAAAGGATTTGGAACTCAACATTTTTAAATAAATGTAAAAAAATGTTTACATGTAGGTAGAAAATTTTTGACGAGACAACCCAACGATCACTTTTAGCCTTCAGACTAAAATATTGCTCTCTACAGCGATTTCCCTAGGTATCTGCAGGAAAGTAGCTAGGGTTATAGGAAGTGAAGGGTGGCTGGACAATTGGACAGGTAGCCAGACTATATATGATCCAATTACATTAAATCCAGATCACATATAAGAAGTAATGAGATAGTCCAACAGATCATCTCATTAAATGATGTATCCTATTAGAGTGAGAGTCAACATGTTACAAGGATCTGTGATCTTCTCAGACGCAGGCTGACACTCTTCTCCACTTTGGCAATTGCTCTCCCTCAAGCAACAATTAGCATTCACATATCACTTTAAGGTTTGGAAAGCAGTACAAAGATATCAACTGATCCTCACAATATCCCAGAGGTAGTTACTACTATGAGCCCCATTTTACAAATGAGGAAACTAGACTATTGACAGCTAATGTTTGAGGCTTCATTTGAACTCAGGCTTTTCTGACTAGGTCTGGTGTTCTATCTATATCATCTTGACCTTTTAAAGTGCCCACTATGTGCCAGGTAGTTTTAAGCCTAAAGGGATAACCAACAAAGGCCTGAAGGACAGTACTAGTCTTCAAGGAACTCCAGGTCCAATGGGAAATGCAAATAAATAAGATCTCAATGGGATAAATTGGGGGATAAATGCAGAGGGAAGGGACTACCATTAAAAGGATCCTAGACAGACTTCTTATAGAAGGTGGTATTTTAGCTGAGATTTAAAGGAAGTGAGAAGGTAAAATGAGACGAGAGTATTCCAGGCACAGGGGACAGTCAGGGTGTGGGTACAGAGTTCAGAGATGGAGGACAGTGAATAATAGCAGCAAGGAGGCTCCTTCCCGAATGGGTATAGCCACAAAATTCTGTGGGACTGCCCAAGATGAGAGTCCTCAGAGCATAGGCATACAGTCCCTTGTGGGGTACACCTGAGAACTTTCCAACTTGGCATCAGTGAAACATGGCAGATGAGAGAGCTCTGACTCTTCAAGGTATGTAACCCCCTTTCCTTCTTTCCCCCATGATGAACTCCAAGATGGGAGGGACTCAAAAGTCATCTTCTCTTGCCCACACACTCCCAACAAGAATGCCCTCCTCAAGTTCCCTAATTGCTGCTAAAACTTTGGGGCTTCATTTCTGAATGATCCAAACCAGCAGCTTTCAGCAAGCCCCTGACAGCAAAATGGAAACAGTCAATTTTGATTCACTGACATCATTTACAAAGCAAGGAGAAACTTCCATTTCTACAAGGCTTCCAAGTATGCCTAGCATGAGGTGGAAGAGGGAGAGAGATGTCAGATACAGATAAAGATAGAGAAAGATGAGCTAGAGATGATAGATATAGGAGATGGGGTCTTGATCTATAGACAGATGATGGAGATTAATGATGGAGATGATAGGTAGAGAGAGATGCTAGAAGTGATATATAATAGAGATGATAGATTAATAGAGAACTAAATAGATAATGGATGGGGACATTTGGGGTGTCCAGGGAGGGCTCACACCTCTGGTGTGAGGGTTTGCTGAGTCCATTTCAGGGCTGCTCATCCATTTGGGGGTTCTACCTGCATCCTAGCTCTCACCTGTGACTTTAAAAAACCTGTAGCACATACAGCGGCCACACCCTGGTAAACTGCTAAATAGACAAGTTAAGGGTAACTGATAGGTCCCAAATCCATTGGGAAGTTCGGGGGAGGTATGTGAAGACTTCCCCTGGCAGAAGGAGTAGAGGAGAACAATTTGTTCCATCAGCCACAAAGGTGGCTGAAGCAGGTGCTGTGGAGAGCTTAGAGCTTCATCAGACATCAAAAACACCAAGATTGTTTGACTGGAAGAGTGAGGCTGATGATTGAAATCCATTTCACACATGAGTTGGCATCCCCTGAGATGTCACTGGTCCTCTTTGAAAAGAAGGAAGAACAAATAAAAGACTATAATACATCCATTGATCTACAAATGTAATCTGATTGATCTTCCCAATGACTGTAAGATAAGTGCCATTGCCCCCATTTTAGAGATGGGGAAACTAGGATTCAGGGATTCTTAGATTTACAAACTAGCACTAGAATTGGATCTGGAATTGAGAGAACATCTATCTAGGCCAATCCATCACATCTTACTGCTGAGTATAAAAATGGAGATTTGAATCCCAGACTTCAATCCCCAGAAGTCCTTGCTAGCCCCCAGAATTCCCTCTAATCTCCCTGAGTGTGAGATCACAAATTATTATTTAAAGGAGCTCTCCGCCTACTGAGCTCTCTTCCTACTTCTGCTTCCAAGCAGACGGGCCTCATGTGCTTTCTTATTTTGTATTTTTAATCATCAATAAACCTCATAAAATGTAATACTTATAGCAGAGAAACTAATTTTTACCTGCCACAGTTTGGCGATTTTAATATTAACAGGAAACTTGAGTCTCATGGTCCCATAGCTAACATACCCTTGCCTTCCTAACTCCCAAGCCCAACTCTCTCTCCACCAGGCCATATTGCACTCTTATTATTCCTATCCCAAATGGAGTAGCCCCTAAGAAATCACCAACATACACTTACAAACCAGCAACCTTTATTTGTAACAAATCTTAGTATCCTGAAAAAAAGAGAAAGATTTGTACATTCTATAATAAATCTTTGACCAAAAAAAGTAGCCACCTTTGAATCAGAGCACAAGAGGAAGTCCCTGTAAAGATGAATCAATCCCCCTAGCCTCAACCTGAGTGGCTTTAGAATCCTTAGCCCTCTCTGAACTGAAAACTGGAACAGCATAGCCCACCTGCCCTTTGTACCAGCTCTCCCAAGGTGGCACAGAGATGCACTGGCTAGCAGGTTCCCAGGGGGAAAAGACCCCCCTCTGACCTACAGCTATGAACACTCAGAGCCTTCCCTCAACTTCTCCTGGAGGCTACAAGGCACTACCACTTACAAGGGATGAGGTAGCTGCTAAAACATAAATAAAAATAAATACTAATGGTACTTCCATCCCAGGCTTCCTCTAGCCAGAAGACAGGTCCATTCTACCCCCTATCCCTCTCTGCTAGGGAAAGTCTTTGGGATGATATGGAAGTCAAGGACAAGGGTCCATACAGACACAGCTCAATATGAGCAACACAAAAAAGCACCCCTGAATCTTTGGTCTTAGAGGCACAATGGGAGGCTACTTCCAAGCATGGCTCGCCAACACTCCAGATGAGGTTCTCTGGGTTACATCCTGGGCTGCTGCCCTGGCCCCAGACAGCAAACCCACCGAGCACTAGGGCTAGAGGGAGAATCACTAGTCTCCACCCTGGCTTCTAGGGTCAGGGTCTCTGTGAGGGGAGCATGATTTCTGGGAAAGAGTCCAAGAAAGAAAAGGCCACCCCCTCTTCTTGGCCCAGACAGGAGCTGCTGCTGAGGATGGTGACAGATGGGGCAAAGAGGCCAGGGGCCCTGATGTTGATGAAACCTGAGTAGTCACTGAAGGCAGGCATCTTCTCCAGGCTGATCAGGATCCCAAGACAGTGAGATGTAGTCATTCCTTCTCAAAGGGTGGAGTTATTCCTTCTCTAAAATGCCTGGGTGGAGAAATGCTGATGAGTCCACCAAGAATGCTCTTGGAGAGAATCCTGGTAAGGCTCAACAGGAAGATGGCCCCAGAGGAATCCAGTGAAGAGCAGAAGAGGATGTGGTCCAGATGGAGGCTTGGAGGCTGAGGGCTTTCTGAAGGGTGGGTTTAGTGGGGTAGGAGTACCCCTGCTTACAGGATTGTGCAATGCTTGGTGCCACAGCCCTGGTTCTCTCTAATCTCAGGGTAGCCCTTAAGCTCCTCCTGGGTTCTCCACCTCCGAATCTCCCGGACCAGCTCATGGAAGGCATGCTCTACACCTCGTCCGGTCCTGGCTGATGTCTTCACAAAGGGAACCCGGAAGCTCTCAGCTACCCCTTGGCCCAGTGCGGGGTCCACCAGCCATTTGGTCACATCAGTTTTGTTGGCTACCAACACCATGGGCACCCGGTCAGTATCCTTGATTCTCTGCAAATGGTCCCACACAATGCTCACGTGCTGGAAGGATTTGAAGTCATCCACTGCATAGACACAGAGGAAGCCCTCCCCCCAGCGTATGAACTGGTCCTGCAGAATGCTGTACTCAGCAGTGCCTGTGGTGTCCAGGATGTCCAGCTGACAGGGTTCCCCATCTACCACTGTCTGCCTCCGATAGGAGTCTTCAATGGTGGGCTCATACTCGGTCACAAATCGATTCTGGAGAAGCTGGAGGGTCAGGGCGCTCTTGCCCACAAAACAGCTGCCCATCACCACCAACTTATACATCTTGGCTATGCATTTCTCTGGATCACCTATTAAGGTATGGACAGCAGAATCAGAAGCCAGGAGAGCTGGAAGGGCCACCAGAGATGTCTGCCTGGGTTCTTCCAAGGCTCCAAGGAGTTAGCCCATTCCCCTGGAGGACAGCTCTCACAAGAAAGAGGATTTTTCCAACATTCAACCTTTTTGCAACTCTCCTCCTTCAATCATGTCCTCCCACCCCACCCCCGGCTGTTCTGGGGCCAAGCTGAACTAGGCTCATACCTCTTCCCAATGACAGACAGCTCCCAAAGGCCCCTGGCTCTAGCTGACCATCTCCAAACAGTCCTTGGGACTCTCGGGCTTCCCATGGGCTGGCCACTCTTCAGGACTCTCTCTTGGGCCCTTCTTAAAAAACCCTGGAACCCAGAACTGACCCCAGGGTCACTTGCAGGGGGCTTACAAGGGCAGTGGGATGCCGAGGACCTTATTCCAGCAGGCCATTCCCCTCCCCATTAATGGAGCCCAAGAGTGTGTGGGTTGAGTTCCCTCGAGGTTCAACACCTCTTGCATGAATGCCTCCCTAGAGTGAATGGGTCACTGTCCCTTCAGCATTAACGTAGCCCTGGAGGGCATGGACTCAGTTGCCTGGGGGTAGGAGAAACACCGCCTACAAGGGCAAGAGTCCCAAGGGCTGTAAGGCCAGCACCTACTACGTTAATATTTCCCTACCCGCCACCCCCATTGCCTTTAATATTGGCCTCCTCACTGACCACCCAGATCACTTTCCCCTACCCTGAATAGCACGACTGGCCTCTACTTACCGTTTCTGAATTCTAAAAATACCTAGACATCTAGTCTGAAACCACAAACAACTTGGACCTTCGGAGAAGTACAAGTTTTAGGAATCACGCCTCCCAAGCACTGCCGGGGGTTTCTCGGAACCCCACCCCTCAAACTAAAGGCTCCTGGGAGCCACGCCCCACGGGTGGGGGGGTGGGGAGCTCTGCCCCAGTCCCAAACTGATTTGGAAAGTCCTGCCCCTCCCCCTAAGAGTCTCTGGGATCCCCACCTCCACCACTTGGGGCTTTGGGGAAACCCGCCCTCATGCTGATGCTGGGAATTCTACCCCAATAGCGGATTGGGAGAGTTCTGCCCCCAGATATTGCAGGGAACTTGGAAAGCCTTGCTCCCACACCGGAATGCCACCCTTGTTGGCTTTTGGGGAGACCTAGACCCACACACACTGCCCAGCATTCAGGAAGTTATTCTCACATACGCCAAGGGCTTCTCAAAGTACCCCTTCATCCACCTTGTGTTGTTCCCCGCCCCCAGCAACACAGGGACTTCTGGGAGCCTTAGTCTACCTCTGTTAGGGCTCGAGAAGCCCTGTGCCCCTGCTGTTGGAGTTTGGGGGACCTTGCTCCCATAGCACAAAGATTTCTGGAAGCAGGTTCTCCATGCTTTGGGGGAGCCCTATTGCCGTAGTTTTCCCTTAAGGGATCCAATCTGAGAGAGGGCAGGACCAAAGGAGAGATTCACCACAACAGAATTGTGCACTCGAAGAAGACTTCAATGGATCTTCCTGCCCACCTGGGAAAACCACAGCCCTGGCCCTTCTGGCCTTTCTCTTCTTTCTCTTAATCCTCCTGGCAACCTTGCCTTCCTCCAGCTGCTCCAGGTGTGCAGGAACTTTCCCTGGTCCTCTGCTTCTCCCTTCCCTTTCAAAGCACCAGGTCCAGTTGGCTTTCACCAGCCACCATGGCTGTTTCCTCCTCTGTGTTCCTGAGAAATGACTCAATTGGGCACCCAATAAATGCCACCTGGCAGCATCAGCTTTTTGCACTTAGATTCAATCAACCCAACTCAGTGCCTAGGTCCATCAGAGCAGCAGACCCAACCCCAGCACTCTGGACTCTTTTATTGGATGCCTAGCCTTACTGATAAGACCAAGTGATCCAGCCATCAGTGACTGCAGGCATGCACCATTCTGCTCCCCCAGTTCCATGCCCACAGGAGAAAGTTGTGGGCTCCATTTTCCCAATCAAGAGTGACTACTCTAGCAGGCAGCTGGGTGGCACAGTGGATTGAGAGCCAGGCCTAGAGACCAGAGGTCCTGGGTTCAAATCTGCCCTCATACACTTCCCAGCTGTGTGACCCTGGGCAAGTCACTTAACCCCCATTGCCTAGGCTCCTTGCCATTTTTCTGCCTTGGAACCAATACACAGTGTTGATTCTAAGATGGAGGGTGAGGGTTTGTTTTTTTTTTTTAAGTGACTGCTCTGCTCACACAAAATGTGGTTTCGTGGTCTTTGCACTGGCATTTTGAATTGAGTTCATTTGCTTTCTCCACGTCTGCTCCCCATTCTCTGTGTCAGCTCCTACAAGACTTTCTGACTCTCAGAACTCCCACAAAGCCATGCTTCTGACAATGTAATAGTATTCTGGCCCATCCATTGACCGTACTTGGTTCAAACGTTTCCTCAATGAAGGGTGCTCACTTTGCTTCTAACTTTGAGGCTACCATAAGTGTTGCTGGGATTATTTGGGGATATATTGGATGCCACGCTGCCCACAGCACTCCCTTCTTGCACCCTCTATTGGGCAACTCACCTTTCTACTGGACCCAGAATATTTATTTATTTGTTTTTATTTTTTTAAACCCTTACCTTCTGTTTTAGAATAGATACTGTGTATTGGTTCTAAGGCAGAAGAGCAATGGGGGTGAAGTGACTTGCCCAGGGTCACACAGTTAGGAAGTGCCTAAAACCAGATTTGAAATTGGGACTTCCCATTTCTAGGTCTGCCCAGCCTTAACAAACTCTCATTAGAAAAGAGAGGAGAAAGGGGGAAGAAAATGGGATGGAGAGAGACAGTGTGGCAGTCATAGCTGAATGTGAAGGGGCTGAGCTCACCCAAAAAACAGAAGTAGATAGCAGAATGGATTAGAGACCAGACTCCAAGGACACTTCAAACAGACTTACACAGAGGTAAAATAAAGTGTTAGATCAGAATCTAATATGCTTCAGCTAAAGTGAAAAGGGAACGAGATTAGCAATCATGATTTCAGACAAAGCAAAAGCAAAAACTACCCTAATTAGAAGAGATAGTCAGGAATACAACATCATGCCAAAAGGTACCATAGACAATGGAGCAATATCAAAAAATTTGACAGCAAGTTTCTCAAATAAAGGACGCAGTTCTCAAACATAAACTGAATATAGAACAGAGTCAAATTTATAAAAATAAGAGCCATTCCCCAAATGATAGTCAAAGGAGATGAAAAGGCAGTTTTCAGAAGAAATCAAAGCCATCTGTAGTTGTACCAAAAAATGGACTAAATTTCTATTGATTGGGGAAAAAATGGAAACTGAAACAACACTGAGATGCCATCTCACACCTCTCAGAAATGCCAAATTCTGCAGAGGATGAGGACAAAAATAGATACACTAATGAACTGCTGGTGGAGCTGTGGACTGGACCAACCATTCTGGAAAACAATTTGGACTAGGTCCAAAGGGCTATAAAACTATGTGTACCCTTTGACCTCAGTCTGTATCCCTGAGAGACCAGACTCAAGAAAAGAATTCTATATACACAGAACAGCCCTTCTGTGGTGGTGAAGAAATGGAAATAAAGGGGATACCCCACAGTTGGGGAATTGTTTGTATACATATAAACTGTGGCATATGATTGTGATGGAGTGATTTCAATTGCTTCCTCTCTGAAAATCACAAGTCAGGATGGCAAGAGGTACTCAAATGACATAAAATAGTAGTCTGCCAAATGTTTTACATAATCACATTATTTTCCAATGGCTCAATACAAAATGGATTTTTCTCATTCATGATAATACCCCTATATACACATGGAGTTTAAGTAATCCTCATTCACTACAGTCAATTTATAGGGAAGGATCCTCTGATTTCATTGGTCAAAAGAACTTCCAGATGAGGAAAATACCTCTACTAAATGCAGGTTGGTACCTTCTCTGCAACTCATAGTCTCAGCTGCCCTAGGCTTTGAGAGGTTAAATGACTTGTCCAGGGTGACACAGCCAGAATGTCTCAAAGACAGGACTTGAAGGCCAGCTCTTCTCTATCCACTATGCAATACTATCTCTGTTATATTTATACATACACAGTGTATATATGTGTGTATATACACACACACAGTTGCATTAGCAAAAGTAAACCTCATTCATGACAATACATGATTATATAGTATCTAAGCAAACAAATGTATTCCTTAGGTGCGATAATTCTACAAATAAAAATACAAGAATGACAATTACCATGCCATAAAATGAGATCGTATTAATAAAGCACTTTAAAAATCTTAGCACTATATGAATGCTAGCTTTGTGGCTATACACACACCTATTAAATCTAAAATTACATATTATGTTATAGTATATATCAATAATATATCGTATATATGCTTTTACGTAGCCCATATAATTATACATAATTTCTATATAATAGGTGTGTGTAACAACAAAATTATATATATATATCTTTATATGTAGAAACATGTATAACTATATATGTACGAAAACATGTAACTTTATGTGATTTTATATATATATAGAGAGAGAGAGGGAGGGAGGGAGAGACAGAGAGAGAGGCAGAGAGGCAGAGAGAGATAGAAGAGAGGGAGGGAGAGAGAGATAGATAAGAGAGACAGAGACAGAGACAGAGAGAGACAGAGAGAGAGAGATAGGAGAGAGGGAGGGAGAGAGAGATAGATGAGAGAGAGAGAGAGATAGGAGAGAGACAGAGACAGAGACAGAGAGAGAGATAGGAGAGACAGACAGACAGACACAGAGAGAGAGAGAATACTCTAGTGAAACTTCAACCGAAGCTGGAAGTTTACAAGGGCAAAGAAATAGACATTGAATCAGAAAGGGTGGGGATGATTGCTGCCAATGGAAGAAGGAGCACGGAAGACCAGGAAGGGATCTTCCAAAAAAGAACCCACACCTACAGATCCCAACCTTTGGGCTCTCCTTCCCAGTCTGCTCCAGTAACAACTTCCCACTTCCCAACACTAACCGCCCAGGCCAGGCCGGCTACCCTAGCAGAGCCTGGGAAGGGCCAGGAACAGCTACCGGGAAATGGGCAACATCCTCCACGTATTTCAGACTCACAACCTAAGAGTCATCTGGGATTTCGCACTCTCTGTTTCCCGGGTCTGGAGATTTCACCTTGGCAATATCTTTTGTAGACAGCCCCTCCTCTCCTCTGCCATGCCACAATCCTGAACTTCAATAGCTGCCAATTGCTCTGGCTGCCCCAAATCTCCCCACTCCCGTTCATTCTCCATTCAGCCCCTAAAGTGATTTTCCTTGTCAACGTGGAATCTCGAGGTCCCCCACTTATAGCTTGGGAGGGATTTGGCGATCCCCAGTTTATTTAGCTCAGAGGTAGAAACCCCAGGTTTGACCTTGTCACATGAGAATTCCCCTCCTGAGGGAAAGTCCTACTTCACTGGTCTCAGACTTGACAATAGATTTTAAGATTTGGCGCAGTAGGTCTCACAAGCTGGAGGTCCTGAGTTCGATCCTCCGTAGAGGGTGTGATATACTGGGAGAGGCTTCTGGAGACAAGGAGTCATTTGATGTCTTAAAGTCTATTGTTAGTCTGAGATCTGTGAAGTAGGACTTTCCCTCAGGGAGGACCTCTCATGTGACAAGGTCAAACCTGGGGTTTCTACCTCCGAGCTAAATAAGCTGGGGATCACCAAATCCCTCCGAGCTACAAGTCCGGGGACCTCCTAGATTCCATGTTGTCATCCTAAAGCACCGATCCCCCTTCCCCCAACTCATTGACCTTCAGTGGCTCCCTATTGCCTCCAGGAGTAAATATAAAATGCTGTTTGTCATTCAAAACCCTTCATAATCTGTTCCCTTCTACCTTTCCAGTCTTTTACACCTTCCTAGCTGAAGCTTACACAGTTCCCAAAACAAGAGATCCTCATTGGCAAGAGCATTGTACCCCCAGAAACTCAGGCAAACTATTATCAGGGAAATTCCTTTGCTCCCTTAGGCCCAAGATTCCCAACCCAAACTTCTGACCTGGAAGATCACCCTCTTTAGATGGTCCCATTCATTTGAGATGGACAAAGACACACACCTCATCATCTGTCCTCCAAATCACCGAGGACCACCCCCATGCCTTCGGGCAAACCCCTCCCCCCCTTGCTCCAGAGTCATGTCCTCCCAGTCTGCCTGGCCAGATTCAACATTATTTTTCAAATTAATAAATTTCTCTTTGTATTTTTAAGCTAAGTTTTGGAGTCTTGCATTCTTGCAAAAGGTACCCTTCCTGAACCCCTGGGGTTCACCTCTGCACCCCACAACACTCATCTCTCAGCTCTGGGCATTTTTTCTGATTGTCCCCCTTGGCTGGAATGTTCTTTCCCCTCATCTCTCTGCCTCCTGGCTTCCCTAGCCTCCTTGAAGTCCTAAATAAAATCTCATTTTCTTCAAGAAGCCTTTTCCAATCCCTCTTAAATAGAGTGCCTTTCTTCTCTTAATTATTTCCTTTCCCCCCTATTTATAGGTTGTTCAGACATATTTTGTTTGCCTGTTGTCTTCCCCACTGGGCTGTGAGCTCCTTGAGGGCAGGGACTTGTCTTGCCACTTTTTGTAACCCCAGCACTTGGCACCATGACTAGCATATTGTAGACACTGTCAACTAGAAAAAACGCAGAACTATTAAGTAGTCAAAATCACTCTTTAATCAAGGGAAAAGGGGTTCGGCGCTAATAGGCCACGACAACAGAGCTGCTCCCCGAGACTGACCCCTGGGAGTGCCACCGACTCAGGATGGACTCCGAGGAACACAAGAACTTGGGGAACCTCTATACCATTTGGGGAGTCCAGGGGCAGGGAAAGATGATGGACATCACTATAGCGACAAGGAAAATGGGAGTGTTCTAACTACAGGGACAGGATGCAATCAAGCTGGGGAAAGGAATCCTAGGTAGAGGTTGGGTGTAAGAGAAGGGGCTGCTTCCAATGGATACTAAAGGATGGTTCCTGCCCAGGTGTGGATCTTCTTGGGAAAGGGTCTGATACAATAGGGGAGACCACCTAGAACAAAGGATCCTTAGCATATGCTTATCTCACCCACCCAGGATTTCCCTGAGGGTCCCCCACTCAGTCTGAAACTGCTAATTTGGGATTCCCTTCAGGGTAAATTCCCATGGGAACAGGGAACAAGTACAAGCTTTGGGGTCTCCAATCTACTAGCTAGTCCTGAAACTAGGGGTTCATCAGATCTCACTAGGTAACAAGTTTGGGATTCCTAAATTCCATGTTGACAACACTTAGTATATGTTTATTGGTTGACTTGGGAATACCCAGTTTGCCAATATTAGTATGAGTTGGGCAAGTAAACCCTGGGTAGGGATTATATATATAATATCAATAAAAGCAATAATTATCATTATATTTTAAATATTTATTTTATATAAATTATAAATATTCTAGCTTTGTTCATATATTATATAATACATATTTTGTATTGTTTGTTTTTAAATTCCTAAAAATTTAATATTTAAAATTTTTATTTTTAAAAATAAAATAATTTAAAATGATTTTCAAAAAATATTTTATTGATATGTTACATAAAATATATCTATAGTATATCCTATTCTATTATGAAACATTATATATTAATAATAAAATAGGACTACGTATAATCCCTACACATATATATTCAATATATGATGTATCAACATTTTATTTTGTTGTTCAGTTGCTTCTGGAATGAGGGTGAAGGATCCCCTGTGGCACCCCAACTCTTTAAAGGAATCCCAGATCAGAAAGAGTACATGAGGAATTCCTTGATCATGGACCCCACGTGGCAGAAGAAAGCCAGGTCCGTTGTAAACAGAGACAACTGCATAAATAAAGGATTCTCAGAGAGATACTTTTCCTATTGTTTTACGATGAGGGCTTTAGCATGGATGTATAGCTTCTGTTTGCACCTCAAACATCACTAGACTCTCTGAGATATGCAACTCCCCCACCTTTATGATCCCCTTAATGTGTCATAAACTGTATATACCTGTGCTTCTCCCCCAGACACCAAGGTACCTCTCATGGGATTGTCACCTAGTCCTCCTTGTTTGTCCCCCTCCTCACCTTCCTTTCTCTGTTCCTTTAAGTTATAAAAATCCTGGACCCCTTCTTCCCAGTGGAGGTAGATTCCACCTGCACCTGCCTCTTGGTCATTCATTCAATAAACTTCTCTATTTTTAAAGATTTCTAGGAGCCTGGTAATTTTTTAAGTCTGCATCCTGCAAGACCAGATAACATTAAGCTCTCCCACAACACTTAAGTCACGTTTGATTCTTCATGACCCCATTTGGGGTTTCCTTGGCAACAATACTGAAGGAGTTTACCATTTTGTTCTTTGGAACATTTTACAGATGAGGAAACTGAGGCAAATGGTGACATGACTTGCCCAGAAAAACATAGCTAGTAAGAGTCTGAGCATCAACATTTTATATAGTAATAATTCTCACCTTTCAATAAATGTTATATTTGATGAATGGTTTGAAATACAGATCAGTTGCCCATATTATATCTACAACATAACAGAATTGTGTTTGGCAAAATGAACGTTTTACTTGGTACATCTTATATGAGTCGAATCACTGGCTTAAATAGTTCAGAAACTCTTCTAAGTTCCCAGCTGGCTGATTATTGTCGTTCTAGGAAGGTTGAGTCGGAGATGTTCCCTCCACCTACACATGGGGTATTAAATTGAATCCTCTCTAATCCTCTGGAAGGGTCCCTGTGTGACAGTATCATCTCAGCCTCAGCGATTTCACAAGTTTCTAAGTTACTCTTGTCTTGCTTTCCTTCTTTCCACAACATGTGGGCAGATACTTTGCCTTGAAATTCACTTAGTTGTGCTCATCATCACCTGGCTGAAGATGCCCCAGGAAGTCTGATGAAATCCACCAGGAGAAAAACTAGGGTTCTTGGGCATCACCTTTCTAGGATTCTGACTATTTTCTGGAGCTATTTTATAAACTGACAAGTTCACCAGTCTCTATTGCATAGTAAGGGGTAGATTTCCAGGAGTTTAGTGTGTATGGAATACATAAAATACCAAACTTGCTACTATACCTTGACCCAGAACCAGGACATTGCATAAATACGTCCTCCCAGCCCTTTTCTGGATCCTAGCCAATATGCCTCTTTCAGCCTTAATCCAGACTCATATTGCCTCTGAGTCCCTCCCACCATCAATAGATAGTCTCGGTTCTTCTCTGAACCTTGGTAACCCCAGTGGCATCATTTTGAGTGGCATTATATGCAGGCACAAGATGTTAGGAGGACTCCATTGTGATTTATGCTTAGATTTTGATGGTCCTGACCCATTCTTTCATTGTCTGCTTTTGTAGATCATTTCCATTTTTATTCTCAGTAATTCCCCTTCCATTTTCATTTTGAAAGGGCCTGGGGATAGCTTTGCTTGAATGGTTATTTTGCCTAGCTTTCTTTAGATTGGTTCTCTCGGGTTAATGAAACAATATTGCTCATGATTAAGCGTCCCCTCCAAGAATTTAGACATGAGTTTCTATCCTAACCCTAGTTTGTCTTGGGTGGTCCTCTTTCCCCACTGGGCAAAGTTCTAAGGTGTTTTCTGGGCTCTTTGGGGCTCCTTTTTTAGGATGAAGTTATCATAGTTGGTGTTTGTGCCATTTTTATTTTTCGTTCTCAGTTTCTGGACAGAAAACAGCCAGGAAAGGCGCCTAGCTGCAAATTAGCAGAGTTGGGCTCAGGCGAATTACATACAGGCTTTCTTCAATTCCCTCCTTTCTGGTTTCACTGACATAGCAAGAATGTTGCGCTTTGTGTTCTCAGCCCACCCACTTCAGCCCGGCCATTCTCTGATCATTGGACAATCAGGTAGTGTCTAGAGTACCAAGGACCAAATGAAACCCAACTCACATTAGTGATTCTTCATTCCCTCTGCTTACTGTCAAGGGAAAAGGGACGGGAGGGTCACATGCAGGCAAAAGCTTAAGGAGCAGTTTGAAAAATTCTCTCACGGTCTCTGAGTCCCTATCTTTGTCTCTGCCTCTCTTCTCTCTCCCCGCCCCCCATAAAGTAAACAAAACATTTCCATATTAGCCAAGTTGCCAAAAGAAAGAAAAGAAAGCAAGAAGAATAAAGTGAAAAAAATCAGTTCTTGAGTCCGCACTCGGAGTCCATTTTTCTTTTCTGGAGCGGAGCATTTGCAGAGGGGACACACTTCGGGGTTTAATCGTCTTCAGCCTTTCCTGTTCGACTTTTTAAAGGCAATGCAATGAACAAAACAAGAAATTGAATCTGGGTTTGTAAATGACGTGGGCAGGCACTCCAGACATTCCCCCTTCCCCTCCTGGGGGTAGGCGGGAGGGACGCCTCGAGGCACCAAGGGTTGATGGGTGGGAGCTACCGCACAGGCGGTACCCCAGAGGCCCTGCCCAGGACAACACCTGGGTAGCACGCGGCTGGCCCCGTGTCCTGAGGGCGGGGCTTCCTGTGGAGGAGGGGTGGAGGCGGAAGGGCGGGGCTTGGGGGTGAAGACTACAACACGAGGTGAGACTACTGGGCCAGTCTCAGCGAGGTTCTTGGGAGTATCATGGAGGCAGCAGGAGCGGAGCTGGTGCAGGGTACCTCCAGAGACTCCCTGGTGAGTGAGCTGGGGCTGAGAGGTGGACTCCTCCCAGGGGAAACAGAGGCAGAGCTGAGCCGGGCAAGCCTCAGGGTGCTGCCAAGTTCACAGCCCTCCTCGTGTGTCCCCCCCCAGTTCCGACCCCAGACCTTGTTCCTGAGGGTCCTCAGGGACGGCGGCGCCTGTGAGGACGTGTTCACCTATGGCCAGGTGAGGAGGGGGATAAAGGGTAAAGGGGCGACCGGTTGACCCCCCCCAGTGGAACGGAAACCTTTCTAGGGAAGGGACCCCGCAAGTGGGGGGTGGTTGGATCCTGAGCAGCCCTCCCTTTCCTTGAACCCCTTTCAGCCACGCCGAGTTGGTGTGGTTAGTAGGCCTCCCTCGAGCCCCCTTAAAAGGCAGGCTTTGGAGAAAAGGGGTTGCACCGCGGGGAATCCCCACCCCTCGACCAGCAGGTGCGGAGACTGATTCCCCAGGTGCTAATTATGGCGCCCACAGCAGGGATAGATAAGGGAGTGCCCGCCCGTGATATGGAGCCGGTCTACAGTCTCCGCGCCCCCCGCACCCCCCCCCGCATCTTTGAGGACCCCCGGTGAGGGAGAGGCATCCCCACGCGGCCCAGCCATTGCGGACTCCTGGACTGCATTCAGCTGGCTCAAGGAAGGGGGTCAGGGCTCCCCCCCCTTGGGCTCGGGCTCCCTTTGGGGAAAAGACACCGACTCTGTTTTCTCTAGGAGGGCCCCAAGAATAAGAGTAATGGCCGTGTTGGTGTAACACTTTATGGTTCTCAGAAATCCCTAGAAACCTCACAGGCACCCTGGCAAATAGGTGCTGTTATCCTCAGTCTGCAAGTGAGGAATCGAAGCGGGACTCCCCCAAGGGCCCCCAAACCAGCCCTTAGACCTTTTTTCTCCTAAGCTGGAGCCCTTCGGACCTGCCACCTCTTTTTGTGGCTGGCCGGCTCCCACCACGCCCCCATAGGTAGGATTGGTTTTTTTCCCTGAGCAGTGTTTATTTTTTCCCAATTATTTGGCCTTTGTTTTAATTTTAAACCTTTGGATGTGATTCACACTCGTTGAAATGCTGCCCTTTCAAAGACAATAGGAAGGACAATGGCCCATCCTAGTTAGGCATTTACATTCTATGGGAACAGGGCTGCCCCCTGGAGTGGAGCCTCCAGGCATCTGGGATTGTGGGCTGGAGGTGCCAGGGGCCGATGCCACCGGCGTGGAGGCTGCTGGGCTCTGAAGAGTTGTCCATGTAAGTTGGGCACAAGTTCTTATTAATGTGTCAGGCCCTGGGCCCCCCCTAGAAGCTCCCACTCTTATTAGGAGAAGAGGAAGTGGAGATGGGCAGGAAGTGTGCAACCTGACCCACCAGGGTTGGAGTCCATAAAGTTCCGGGAGGGCAGAGGGACACTCCAGTAGATCTTCCTACTAAGGAAGCTACTTGGAGAGAGCTGAACTTAAAGAGGGCAATGGTGGCATCCCTGAGAAGGCTGTGCCGCTAGGGCGGAGAGCTGATGGACAGAGGCCTGGCTCGGTGGGTGTGAGGGAGGTTGCTTGGAGGCTGGGAGGTGGTGAACTGCAGTGAGGCCAGAAGGGAGGCTCGTGGCACTTGGGTGGCCGAGAGATAAGGTGCCATGGGCAGTATGGGCTCCAGGTCCAAGGAGCTGGATTTAAATGGACCTGAGGCCTGGAACCAAGAGTCTGGAGACTCCCCAGTCTGGTTTGGTCATCTATAAAGGGGATTGGACTTCTAGACCTTAGAGCTCAGAGTCTGGATGGCATTCTCGAGGATTCTCCTCTGCCCCTGCCTCCCTAGTTCCAAATCCCAGCTAACGTTGTGCCTTTCTTTCGTGGAAGCCTGTCCTGTTCCCCTCTCGGTGAGCTCCAGTTTCTCCTGTGTAGAGCTTGTTTTACATCCTGTGTTAGCATGCTGTCTTCCCCCTTAGTCCGAGCTCCTGGACAACAGAGACTGCTTTTTTCTTTGTCTCCCTGGCATGGCACTCAGACCCCAAGGTAGGGACGTGGCTTATCTCCCTGGATGGAGGCAGGGAAGTCTGATCTATACCAGATAGCCTTATCTGGGGAGATCTTAGATACTGGTTTGGATCGAGTTCCCTAAATCAAGAGAGAGAACTAGATCTGTGGTTGGGAGACAGGGGACTGTGTATCTTACCACCGCTTAGCTAGCGGGCCTTGGGGGGGAGCTTGGATGTAGAGAGCTGATTTCTAGGTGGTTTAAAGGATGGCCAGAACGCAGGGGAGAACAAGATAAATGCAGAGAAGTAGAGCCATAGCAGAGTACAGGAGACCCTGGACCTCTGATCTGTCCTAGGTACGTAGAGAGACTGAGCTGGTATCTACCCAGGTGGGTATGGGATTACAGTTCCATGCCTACCTACTTGCCTACTTAGCTATCTTAACTGTCTGCTGATGTTCAGTTGTGACTCCATTTGGGGGGTTTGTTGGCAAAGATACTGAATGGTTGCCATTTCCTTGTCTGGCTCATGTTACCGATGAGGAAACTGAGGCATACAAGATGGTCACACCAGCCAGGAAGTATCCGAGGTCAGATCTGAACTGGGGAAGAAGATACGTCTTCCTGACTCTATTCCTGGCAGGCACTCTTACTTGCTGTACAACCTAGCTGCTGGTAACTGCTCTCTAAGTAGATAGAAAGCTGGATGTCAAGAGGAGTAATAGGTATGAGAGAGAGAAATCTGGGCATCATCTGCAGAGATGGCCCTGGAACCCATGGGAACTGGCGAGATCGCTGAGGGGAGAACGAGAAGAAATAGGATCCAGGACCCACCCTTGGGGGATGTCAGGGTGCTAAAGGATGGGCCAGAAAGTTCAGACAGACAGGCAGGAGGCCCATTCCCATTAGGGAGTGTTCTCCAAAAGTAGTCCTGGTGTTGGGAAGAGAAAGCAGAGGGCCTGGGAAAGACTAGCATAGCAGGAAGAGCCTCAGAGAGCTGCCTCTCTCCAGGGTTTCTAATTGAATGAGGGGTGGGGATACACCTAGCCAACAAGGGGCCCCAGTGGTGCTCACAGTGAGATCGATCCCCTCTGAACTGCCAGGGGTGTGGGTGCCAGTGCTTTCTCTCCCCTCCTATTCCTTCCCATATAGATCCTTACTATCGTTGGGATATTTAACACCCGTACTACTTGGAATTCTTCACCTTCCCCTGTCTCATTTCTTCCCCCCAGATTTTATTCTATCTTGGAGAATATATCAAGACAAAGGGGTTATTTGATAAAGAGCAAGAGCATGTTGTCTGTTGTTCCAATGACCTTCTTGGAGATGTGTTTGGAGCATCCAGCTTCTCCATGAGAGAGCACAGGTAGGTAATTGGAGCCTCTTCCCAGCCAGAGCTATTTGGGTGATGGCTTCAGAGCCCTTAGGGAAAGGGCCAGCAGGGCAGTCCTTCTGCAGGACCCAAAACCTGATCACTGTGGCTTTAGACCCTTTGGCCTCTGCTTAAAAAATGCATCTTCCTTGACTGACAAATATGAAATGGGGTTTTCCCAGTTTTAACTAAAGGGAATGGTGAGGCAAAAGGTTTTCCATTGGAGTCTTGTAAACTGGAACTTTATACCTGGTTTGGTTCAGCAGATGGACCCTGGCCTCCTACCATCCTTCTGTCTCCACATTATCAACTAAAGATGACAAGAAGTAATTGGAAATTGGCAGAAGACTTCCTCTACATTTCCATGAAAACTGATCATTTTCTAATTGGCCCTCTTTATCACAGCATATTTTTATCTTGGAATGTAATTTGAGAAATCAAAGTATGTGGGTTAAGAAAACTTCCGCTTAATGGTGACAGCTTACATAACTTGGTGACATCGCTTTGGTCTAATTGAGGCGTGAAACCCTTTCTCATCAGTCTTGTTTATGGAGAGCTTAGCCATGTTCCCTCCCATCAGCTGCCTGGTGAATGACCAGAGAGACCGGTTTTCCCTCCCTCCTGGGCTCTCCTGATACCCTGAATTAATGTCCTTGGGTCACTTGTTCTCTGAGTGATGGTAACCCCATAGAGACAGAGCTGAGCTGCCCATCCAGCTTGGCTTAGGTGCCCCCTGCTCCCCGTGTCGGCCCTAGATGGAGCTAGGAGGCCCAGGGACTATGGAGGAAAGGGGCTTTTCTTTCATCCCCATGAGTAGGTTCCTCCTAACAGCTTGACGTTTTTGGTCTCATTGATGTATGGGCCACCAATGTGCAACTTTCCAGTTTCAGGTGTCTGGTTTTTGTTGTTTTCCTCTCCTAGGAAATTATCTGCGATGATTTATAGAAACTTAATTGCAGTTGATCCTTCAGGTAAGTTGAGCTTTAAGACTTCTCATGTGTTTCTAAGCAGCATATATATAGACTCCAGCATTTTGTAATGATGCCTTTCTCAAACCGCATTAATTTAGCAGAGTAATTCGTTTTAATTGCTTGATATAATGAGAGCCTACAAATGAACAGAAATTATATGACACTTGAAAGGATCCAGTACATCCTGCTTTGGGTATATTTAGAATATCTCCAGCCTTGACAAGCCAGAGTTTATTGGCTGGTATGGAAAGTTAAGGGATGAGGAAGACCTTGGTTAGTCAAGGGGATCACTTCTAAGTGAAAACAGATCTATGAGCAGATTTCAGGTCATGGTCAGTAGGCCAGACAATTGGCTAGGCCAAGGATGGCTAAGTTTTGACTTCTTTGTTTTCCTTTTCCACGGAGCCCAGTTGCCTGTGCCCTTGAAGGAGTGGAGACCGTGTCCTGGATCCTGTGCCAGGCCATCCTCCTTTCCCCCCATATGATGAGGAGAAGGAATTAACCTTGGCCCTGAGAGAGCACTTGGAAGCTACCTGTTTGGGACAGGGATTTCTGCGGTCTTTGCTTTCCTGGGCCAGACCTCTCAGACAGCATTCAGGTGCTCTTCTCCAGGATTAGGCCGAAGGTGAAACACCAGGCTGCCCCCTGTACCAGGGCTAGTAACACCTTATCTGTTCTTAGGCTCTCTGCCTCCCTTGGCCTTGCAGCCTTCTACCAAAATCACTTGGAAAGGACATCATTCACTTGGGAGCCACCAACACAACTGAGTTAGATAAACATGTGCACTCACAGCTCTCATTTCTGAATGTCAGAAACCTTTTTTCATTGAAATGAAAATGAAAACCTCCACAAAATTACTCTGTTGGATTCTCTGAAGCCTGGGTCTTAGACGTCCCAGACAAACAGTGACTTCACTTCTTGGGCAGTGCCGTGCTCACCATCAGGAAGACTCGAGTTCCCATCCAGGCACAGACACTGCTTGTGGCCCTGGGCAAGTCCTCATCTCTGTCTGCTTCAGTTTCCTCAACTCGAACATGGGGATAATACTAGAAGCTCCTTCCCAGGGAAGTTGTGAGATATGATATCTGTAAAGCATTTGATACAGCGCCTTGTATGGAGTATGTGCTGTACAAATACTTTAATTATTAGTCTCCATTGTTTGTTGTGAGTTAGAACTTACTGGAGGTTATCTCCAAGTTCCTCTTCCTGGGCCATCAAGTGGTCCATTATCTCGAATCTCAGCCCCTTCCATCCCCCCAAATTCCCTTTGTCTGCATCTTGCCCTCTCTGCCCTGATCCTCTGGCTGCTACCTTGCCTGAAGAGAGAAAGCAAGTATCCACCTGTTATCCCTGCCACTTCCTTTACCTGCAGGAAAGACCTGAATAGAGATGTGCAGCCCAAGAAGGACAGCAAAGGAGGCCCTCTAGGTAGAGACTTTTGTGGAGAAACTCACCAAATGGCATCGGAGTGAGATTGCTAACTTGGAGGGAGCTTGAAAAAATGCACTTTTTCTATGTGTTATCATTGAATTTATAAACAGTCCTGGAAAGGCAGTGCATTCAATACCCCCATTTTATAAATGGGGAAACTGAGGTAGAGATGAAATGACTTGCTCAACTAGCTAGGTAGGCAGTATCTGAGGCCTAATTCTAACTTGGGTCTTCCTGACTTGTCAAGCACTCTCCACTAGACCATGTAGCTGCTTCATTACCTAGCATCTGGAAAGGTGCTTCTCTTATTCAGAGGTTTGCTTCCCTGAGAAGCCTTAGGCAAGTGACTATAACAATTAAGACCAAGACAGGCACCTCCATATGCTCTTCTCTCCTACAGTAATACCTAAACATTGCAAGAGCAGGAAAATGGGGCAGCTTCAGTTAGTGTTCACATTGGTGGGAACAATAGGTAGACTGTAGCTGATTGTATGGTGAAGGTCTCATTGAAGATTTCAGTGAGAGTTGGCGGGTAGCGGTATGTATGCCCATTTTACAGGGGAAGAAACTGAAGCACTGTAGCAGTAGATATATGCCCATTTTTAACTTCCAACACACTCATATCATATTGGATAAGACTTTGAACTGTGTGAAACTTCCTATTTTGCCCATTAATAACTAATTTTATTCTATTAAATTCTTGTGTGTGTTTTTGCTTTAGAGTCTATTAGCCCTCCTGAGTTGCGTGAATTGGAGAGTAAACACAAGGTAAGCCTAAACCTTTCCCATTGGGTTGTGGTATCCTTGAACTAAGGAAGGAGTTGGATCCTGAAGGGAGAACTAACTCCCTGGTGTTTCTTCAGCCTGGTTTGTTTATTTCTTTGTCTCCTGTGCTCAGAAGTCAGTGCGGGGACTATGGGAAGAGCAGCCATCCTCCACTGTGGACACTAGACCATCCACCACCTCTGGAAGAAGATCCCCACGTGAAAGAGGTAACCATGAATGTTTATCTGATTCAAGAAGCTTTGCTTTAGTATTTCTGGAAATAGCTTGGTAGTTCCTCATGGTTAATTTTCAGTTACTGCTGGAAAGGGGCTCCAAGTTCTTGCCATCCTCTCTTCATACAATGTTTGACTGTCTCTTGACCCTGTTAATTATTCTCCTATAGTTCTCTGCAGTTTGCCACTTGTCCTATTACTGCATTGCATTTTGCCATGGGATGTCCTAAAATCGGTTTATAACCCATAAAACTTCTCAATCGAGAAAACAAATGTATCTAGATTCAAAGAAGAAATGGCTAGTGATGTTATAAGAAATAGGGCAGGTCCAAAGCATGCACATAAAACATTCCACTTGGTAGTCTGGGGGCACCAGATTTTTTTGCACCTTTGGTGTGTACCTCTTCAGTGAATGTCAGGTAGAAGGGGGGCTACATCAGTATTCAAGGGTTGTTAGGTCTGCTGTGAAATGAACCCATAAATAAAAAACAGGAAGATATCAAGATGAAATAAACATTTTAGATTTATCAGTGCCACTCACTATTTTGTCCCCTACCTTAGTATAATCAATGATAATATTAATTATCATCATAAAGGAAATACTAATACTGTTTCAATGGGAGCCAAGTGATTGATTGAAAGGGCTTTTCTTTAAAAATTCCAGTGTAATCCAAGAGTTCTCTCCCTGGTTTATTAGTGTGGTGAAGCCTCTGGACCTTTTCTCCAAGTCATATTTGGAAAGGCATTTAGTAAAGAGAAACCAGTTATCTTAGAATGCAGTGATTAGGATATTGGACAAAACCAGATCTCAGATCTTAGGTCTAGAGTCACAGGCCTAATCAAATCTTATAATAGCAGTTTGATTGCAAGGTCCCTTCAGAAACTCTGCCTGGGACCGGGACCAGGACCATAGTTGCTCCCCTCTGTGATCTGTATCCAGGGATAGGTGCTTCCGTAAGTCTTGCAGTGTCACCTGGAAGTGCTTAGTAAATAGCAAGATTACCAGAAACCATCCCTTCCTTTGCTGATAATGGTTTAGTCCTTTACAGTTGATCATCATGTAATATTTCTGTTACTATGTACAGTGTTCTGGTTCTGCTCACTTCACTTTGCCTCAATTCATGAGTCTTTCTGAACTCCTTTCTGGCATTTCTCATGGCACAGTAGTATCCCATTAAACCATATACTACAACTTTTTCCATTGCTTGGAATGTACCATAACATTTCCCAAGTGCTGGACAACCCCATAGTTTCCAAATTCTTTGCCACTACAAAAAACTGCTAAAAATACTTTGGTACAGCCAAGTCCTTTTCCTTTATATGATATCTTTGGGATACAGACCCATTAGTGGCATTGCATTGCTGGGTCCAAAGGATAGTTTTGTAAGCCTTTGAGCCTGGTTCCATATTGCTGTCCAGAATGGTAGTATCACTTCACAGTTAACGGCAACAATGTTAGTGTTTCAGTTTTCCCCAGTCCCCTCCAATACTATCATTTTCCTATTTTGTCATGTTAGCCTATCAGGTAGGTGTGAGGTGTAGTATCTTAGAGTTGTTTTCATTTGCATTTCTTTAATGAATAGTGACTTGGAGCATTTTTTCTCTGCTCTTATTGATATAGCTAGCATTTCTAGTTCAGTATCAAATACTGGGGATAATTAGCATCCTTGTTTTATCCCCAATCTTATTGTGAAAGAATTTAGTCTGTCCCCATTACAGATAATACTTGCTGATGGTTTCAAGCAGCGGGTGTGGGTGCTCAGTTTTTGGCATAGGCAGGCTTCTGGGGTTTCAAAGTTGTCTTGTGCTGAGGTTTGGAACCTGAGCTGCCTGAACTGCTCTGGCTTTCACTGCTACTAAGCTGCCATTTTGGTTTTGCAACCCACCCACCCCTACCACCCATTTCTTTTTTTCTTTTTTAATCCTTACCTTCTGCCCTAGAATCAATATTGTTTATTGGTTCTAAGACAGAAGAGCATTAAGGACTAGGCAATGGGAGGTAAGGGAATTGCCCAGGGTCACACAGCTAGGAAGTATCTCAGGCCAGATTTGGAACCTCCTGCCTCTGGGCCTGGTTCTCAATTCAATGAGCCACCCAGCTGCTCCTTCCCCTTAATTTCTGAAATGAATTATTTTTTCCCCAGCTACAGAATTTTTCTGTCAATTCTCTAGTCATTTAAATTCTTTTCAAGTTATTCTGGGGGCTCTTTTGGGGTCTAATGTTCTTTTACGCTTTCCTTTGAGGCCTGGGCTCTGCTGCCATGGGAGAGTTTGTAGGCCGCCTGCCTTCTATCTCTGTGGAGTGGCTCAAGTTGGGCTCCGTCGCATTCTGGTGGGGTTGTGGCAAGTTGGGCTGCCCCAGGTTCTGCAGATTCTCACATACACTGTGTTGCCTGGACCAATCTTTTACCCCAGTGAGACATGTTCCTCCAGCTTTCCTTTGTTTTTTTATGTGTGGAGGGATGGGGGGAGTGGAACAGTCTTTATTCCTCCATCTTAGTTCTTAGCAAGCAACTCCACTGTGCTCTTTAATTTGTTGGGATGTGTTCTTGGATTTCACAATAAATATTCTTTCAGATGAATTTTCTACCTATTTTGAGCAGGATGAGTCCTGAGGGCCTGGGCTTGACTTCTGGCATTCTGCTCTCCGGAAGCCACCTTTCCAACTCACCAATTAAACAATTTCCTTCAGTTTCAGTTAGTCAATTTCTGTCTGGCCTCACAGATACTTGGTATCTTAGCCATAAGTTGTTAGTATTTCTATGTTGTGGACAGATGGGTTCAACGCCAAATGTTGTGGGAAGTTCTCATCATTTTTGGTTTGGAGTTGCTGAAAAACTTGGGTACTGAAGACACTCAAACTTTACAGTAACTTTCTGAATAAACCATTTAGGGGCATGTTTTGGGGGCTTTTGTTTTTGTTTTTATCCTCAAAGTTGAGGTGCCAATGACAAAAATTATGAAAGTTCAACTTTCAAGAAAAGCAAGCATTTAAGGCTTTTTAGAGGAACTGAATTTAATCAATGATAACCTAAAGAATTTAAGTCTGCAGAGGTAATTGGGGGGATGGGAGGGATGGCTGCTTGCAGTCTCATCTAGAGGTGTTCCAGGCAGCTGTTTTTCTCTTTCCAATCATTGTTTGCAGTCACTGTTATCTTTCTTTTATTCTCCACACCTTTAACATCACTATTTTGATGAGGTTGTTGCAATTGTATGAATTAATATATTTTTATTGTAAAGAAGATAATATGGAAGAGTTGCCTTGTGGACAGCCCAGAAGTCAGCAGAAGTCAGAGAGCAGCCTTTCTTTGCCATTGGGTGGTTGTGGTGTGCTCAGTGGCATATGGCCTGGAGAGCCTAGAGAAAGCAGTCTGAGGCATACAGGATTCATCACTTCAACTATGGTAATCATTGTTTTTTTTTATTAATTTATTTAGTCAATTTAGAACATTATTCCTTGGTTACAATAATCACAATATTTCCCTCCCTCCCCTTCCTGTAGCTGATGTGCAATTTCATTGGGTATTACTTGTATCCTCGATCAGAACCCATTTCCATATCGTTGTTTGCACTAGGATGATTCTTTAAGAGTCTACATCCCCAACTATAACCCTTTGATCTATGTGTTCGAGCAGTTGTTTTTCTTCAGTGATTTTTACTCCCACTGTGTTCCCTCTGCATGTAGATAGTGTTCTTTCTCATAGATCCCTCCAGGTTGTTCAGGATCACTGCATTGCCTCTAATGGAGAAGTCCATTACATTCAATTGTACCACAGTGTATCAGTCTGTGTACAATGTTCTCCTGGTAATCATTGTTTGATTCAAAGAAATGAACATTTTGTGACGTCAGACGTGATAGGGGGAGAAGAAGGGGGATGAAGGAGAGATTTTTTTCCCAAAAGGGTAAAAGTGAGTTTCTAAACCAAGGGTTCTTCACCTGAGGTTTGGGAAGTTATTTTGGTAAATTGATTACATTACAATTGTATTGTTCAATCCATCAAACTTTATGAATCTAAACTGTAATGATCAGATGTGACTTTTGGGCCATTTACTAGATTGCCAAAGAGAAGTTTTTAATTAAAAAAAAATTCTGGATCAAAGAGATCAAGAAAAGGGAGATGGATCTACTTGTACAAAAATATTTATAATTGCTCTCCTTGTGGTGGCAAAGAATTGGAAGCTTAAAGGGATGCCCTGCCATTGGGGAATGGCTGAACAAATTGTGGTAGATGGTGGTGATTGAATACTATTGTGCTCTGAGGAGGGACAAACAGGATGATTTCAAAAAGATGGAAAAGCCTACCAGAACTGATACAGAGTGAAATAAAAATTGCCCTTTTAAAAAGAGCAGTATATGGGTGGATGAGTGTCTAGAGGTGAAGACATCTGATTATTAAAATGATGGCCTTGGGTCTCTTAAACTGAACCAACATCTGGCCTGAGGCACTTAAAAACACCCTCATTCTGCTCTTTTAGTGGTCAAGCAAAGCAAACTGGGGTTCCTCTTCCACCAGACGGCCCTTCATATGTGTGACAACCCTTTTTTGTGGGTTCTTCTCTAGGCTTCCAATAAACTTACAGTCCTTTCACCAGTCCTGAAAAGGAGAGGACCCCTCCCTATCCTGGTCTCTCACACACCCACATACCCCTGGGGGTTTTTTGGCCAGTCACCATTTCTTCTCAGAAAGCCTCTCCAGACCTGAATA
Source organism: Monodelphis domestica (assembly GCF_027887165.1). Taxonomy (NCBI): domain Eukaryota; kingdom Metazoa; phylum Chordata; class Mammalia; order Didelphimorphia; family Didelphidae; genus Monodelphis; species Monodelphis domestica. Next base: position 292,838,827 of record NC_077232.1, on the reverse strand, counting down.
CAAGACCCCCAGAGACAGGATGATGGGGTTGCCTCCTCTTTTTATGGAGGCTCCCTTTCATCTGGATATGTGATCTCATTGCCATAACACCCTCCCACCCATTCCCCCCTTCCCACCCAAGAAAAGGGTGCCCACCTCTGTGGATGTAGATAGACAAGCAGCCAGTGCTATAACTCATAGTCAGGGAAAGGTTTATAAGCCTAAGGGCTTCCGTAACTTGACCTGGGACCCGGTGGCTGTGTGTGTGCTAGTTGCCCACAGAATCCCTAGTCATAGGTTTAGGTTCAGGTTCTGCCTATAACATAATCCATTGTGACAGTATGTCTCAGTGGACCCTCATTTAAAAGTTGTGTAATTTCATTGGCGTAAGACCTCCCATCACCAACATTTCTTGTAACTTAGGTTTTTGATTATTTCTGGTTTTCATTCTTTTCTTCACTTGGTCCCTTTGGACTTGGAGCCTGCTCTAGGGGACCATGGACCCTCCCTTCCCCATTAAAAGGCTAAAAAGCCTCCCGGTTGGACCATTGGAACCTAGGCCCGATGTTCCCATTGAATTAAACTTGATTCTCTGTCCTTTTATCCAACTGTTATAGAAGGGATTAATAGTACAGGATGAAGTGGGCCAGGATCCTGCCTACCTCTAAGCATCTGGGGAGAGGAAAGACAGGACAGTAAGGCAGTTCCACCTGAGATAATCAATGAGATGAGCTGTCCACATGAATTAGGGTAAATACAGGGCAAGCCCAAAACTTCCACATTTGGTTGTGATGTTCTTGAACATGGGAAGGAGTTGGACCCCTAAAGGGCACCTCTAGCTGACCGATGGGCTTCAACCTTACCGATTATTTTGTTGGTGCTCAGGAGTCAGAACAAGAACTGTGGGAAAAGCATCCATCCCCCAGTGTGGGCACTGGACTCTCCTCTGCGAGAAGACCCTCAAGTGAAACAGGTACCCCTCCCCTGATACTTAGCTGAATGGGAATCTTGGGCACATGATTGAAATGTGGGAAGGGGCTTTTGGGGGCTACATCTCTTATTCTTATAATGTATGCCTTTTTCATATGATGCATGAAATGATATTCATATAACAGAAGCCATTATTCTTGACACTGAGTTATTCTAATTCCTTTTAGTTTGCCACCCACCATGTTACTGCCATTACATTTTACTGTGGGACACCCCAAAATTGGTTCCTAGCACACATAACATCTCATTTGATAGAAGAAGCATTTTTTTGGATTCAGAAAGGAAATGGCTGGAAATGCTGAGAATAGGTCAGAAACATAGTGTCCACACATAGCTTTCCACTTGATAGTGCAGGGGGCACCAGCCTCTTCTGATGTCATTCACCAGAGGCTAGCCCCAAGATTGATGTGCCCTTGTTTAGATGCCAGGCACAATGGGCTACCTCAGATTCGTTACAAAGTATCCTCAGAAATTTAAAATGGAATAAAGACATCAAAACTAAGTAAAAAAACAATTTATTTTCTAGGTTGTGATTTATCAGTTAACTCAATTTTCTTTTCACACAAAGAATACAGTTTGAATGAGTCATCTTATGGAGAACTGAAAAAACGGAAGAAATCGGATAGCAGCATTTCCTTCTCCTTTGGTGGATGTGGTAGATTCAGTAGTGTAGGTCCTGGAGAAAGCAGTAGCCGTCACACAGCAGCCTTCCCTTCAAGTCCGGTAATTCTGGGGGAGGTAGGGGGACCAGTTTGTTTAGGGGGGGAGATCTTTTTGTAAGGGGAAAGAAGGTAAAAGACCTGTCAGCATGGTAGGGCTGGGCAGCTGTGAGTTTCGAAACCAGTAGTCTTGATGTGGAGGTTACTTTGAAATTGCATTTTGACTTACATGCTTAATTTTAAGCATTTATTTTAAACCCATGATTCTGGGAAGGGGTCATTATGAGCTTCATCAGACTGCCAGAAAAGTTTTTGATTTTTAAAAGTTTCATGAACCCTATTCTAAAATTGCTGCTAAAATCTTCCCCATTAAATTAAATAGCCAGATTTTTTCAAATTCCCTTTTTAAAAAGTAGTAGGGCAATAGGGTATTTTACAGTTGGTAAAGAATCAGAGGGAGAATAGAGTGCTCCCCCCCTCAAGGCAAGGCAAAGGAGGTATCTGTCCTTAAAGTTGACCCAGAAGGAGGAGGAGGGTGAGTCTGTTTTGTTTTCCCATTTCAACTTTCCTTACATACGGCCCCTCACCACATTATTACCCTCTATCACTTTGTTGTTGTTCAGCAAGCCCATCTTAAGTGAAGAGAGGTCACTTTACTCCCAACTCAGTTTGAGATGTGATGTCCATCACTCAGTCTTCAGCCAGTTAATAATAAGAAGAAAATAATAATCACAAGTTTATTCTACTGAGGTAATAAAACAAGACAGAGTGAGGAAAAAGGGGATGAGTAAAGGAAGGAGGGGTCCCTAACTAGTTAAACCCTTCTCCCAAAGTTGGGGTAACTTTAGCTCAAAAGCCTCAAGCCCCGGAAGGGTTCAAGGTGTTGAACCCTTACTGTTGGCTCTGCCCAGCAGAAGCCTCAGTTCAAGAGAGAGAGAGAGACACGGTGATTTCTTCTTGTGGACTTTTCTTCTTTCCCAATCTATCCACTTGTTGGAGGATTTGGGGGGATAGGTATTAGTCAGTGAAAAGAGAGGTTTCTTGGGGTCTGGACCCAGTCAAAGACTGTACCTTCTCCCTGTCTGTCTCAAAGCCAAAGACAGGCTCCAATCCTTTCTCTCAGAATTCCAAGCTCACTTTGCCATCCCTTGCTGCTGCAGCGGTGATCTTCATATCCATTCGAGGCTCTTTGCATGACCAAAAGTCTCTGGATTTCCTCCTCTCATACAGGTGGAAGAGGGTAAAACATTGAAAATACCCGATTTATGATTAAGGTGTTTGCTTCCTTATCCTGAATCAAAATCTGACTGCCACTTTTACCACTAGCCCTTAGTCTGCTCTTTTGGTGACCAAGTAAAGAAGATGGGATTCTTTTTTAGGCTCTCATCTAACTTCCTCAGTCTTAGAAGGGAGAGGTCCTTCCCTATCCTGGTCACACTCTACAGGCTCCATTTTGACTAGTCCCCGATTCCTTCTCTGACAGGCTCCATTTTGACTAGTCCCCGATTCCTTCTCTGACATCCTCCCCAGGCCTGGATCTTACGATCTTAGGTCTTATGTCCCCAATGGCAGCTGCCAGAGGCAGTGGATCATGGGCTTGTCATCCTTTTTCTAGGGAGGCTCCCTGTCTTACGAATATGATTTCATTGGCAGAACCCCAAACAGAAGCGCCTCAATGGATGGCACTAGACAGACAAGCAGCCTGTTTTGTTTAGCTTGTGGTCAGGGAATTGTCCTGGTAACCAGCATATATGTGTGCTAGTGTTACGGGCAGGACCTGAGCCTACAACTTGGGATTCTGTAGGCAGTGCTATCAATATTACATAGTTTTTGTCACGATGGAGCCTCATTTAAAACATGTATGATGTCACTTGCTTAGGACCTCATCACCAATACTAGAGAATTCTCATTTCTCTTTATTTTTGGCTTCTTTTTTTGGTTTATTTTTGGTTTGATATTTTCTTCCCTTGGTCTTGGTCCCTTAAGACTCTTGGTTGAAGGATAACCTGCATCCCCCCCTCCCCCCATTAAAACTGAGGGTCCCTCTGGGGACCTAGACCCAAGGTTCCCTCAAATTGAACCTAGTTCCCCACGTTCTGACCATACTGCGAAGAACAAACTCCAGAAGGTTTTAGGAGAGGGAGGAAGATAATAAATGCTTTTTATTAGGTGCTTTTTATGTGTCAGGCATCATTTAATGCTTTACAGATATCACATTTCATCCTAATAATAACCCTGGAATATAGGTGCTATTAAGCATCCCCATTTTATAGTCAAAAGAAACTGAAACAAAAATTATGACATACCCATGTCTACACAGCTCAGAAGTATCTAAAGTTGAATTTGAACTCCGGTCTTCCTCATTCTAGACCCAGTACTTTTTCCAAAGGGCCTCCTACCTAGGGATTAAACTAAGGCCAGCAAGGATTAGTTTCGTTTCTAGTGTTTTGGGCATGGAAAGAAAAACATGGCTAAGAATTCAGCAGCCCCACCTTGATCAGTCACTGAAATCAGATGTCCACATCAATTGAGGAGTAAATACTGGTGATGTTCTCGTTGACAGTGATATTTGTGGCATTTTTTAACCTTGGTTTTTTGTCTCCTGTGCTCAGGAGTCGGTGCAAGAACCATGGGCCAAGTATCCATTCCCCAAGGCGGGTACTAGACCATCTCTCTTGTCTGAAGGAAGACCACCGAGTGAAACAGGTACCTACTGGGACTCTTCTGAATGGGGAACCTTTTGCTCCATCTGCCCCCGAGACACAGGTCACTTAGTAGTGCAGGACCAGATTCTTCTGAAGGGCTTGGAAGCTTCCCGAAAGACCGGTGCAAAGCCCCCAACAAGCTTGCACTTCTTTAGTTGCTAAGCATGGGGGCCGCTAAATTGAAGTCTAACCAGGCCTCTAATGTCAAGATCTTGGGGAAACTAAGAGTCCCCAAAAGATGAACTCCCCTTTTCAGGTTGTTGCAGTTACCTGAATTAACAGCATTTTTCTTTGTTCAAAGAAGACAGTGTGGAGGAGATAGCTTGTGGACAAGCCGTTGAGAAAGCAAAGAACAGCCTGTCTCACCCATGTGGGGAGTACTCTGCGCGCGGCGACAGACTCTCTGAACACAGCGGCGGCTCTCCTGCAGTGGCCCTCTTTTCAAGTCAGGTAATCTCCATTCTGCTCCAGCAGAGTAGGCACTGTGGTCAGTCAGGAGCAGGGGAGTTTGGCATCTTCTTCAGTCATAAAATCCATCCTTAAAAAGTAATGGCCAAGTGATGGGGAAAATCCATGCTGTCTCCACATCTCATATAATGACCTGATTAGTCTTTGAAGATTATCTGATAGAAACAGAATGCTACCAGCAGTGGGATCCAGGCAGTTTGGTTGCACACAGGAAAGTTCCCCCTTTCCAAGAGATTTAACCCCATGAGTGGCAGTCCCCCTAAATACTAGGCCAAGGTGTTGTCCCCACCCCCACTCCCCTAATTAGCCCGATTATGATAGTGAGGCTTATGGAACACATAGAGAGCCCCAGCCACTTTGGAATGCAAGCGAGACTGTTGATAACCTGAATTCCCTGAATGAGAGTGTCTGCTGCTTAGCCAGGCTGCCCACTTCTCCTGCCCAGGCAGGTTGCGGATCACACTGGACTGTTGCAGGGCCCAGCATGTGTGTGATTCCGGCATCCTAGATTTATTCTTCAGGGAGTAGCTCCAGTTTGGGGGCTTGTTTCTTTTCCAACTTCAGCCACTGGTTGGAGTTCAGAGTGCCATACTCTCCTCAGCTGCAGTATGTCTAGACTCTTCTAGTTCAAACACAAAGCCCTTAGGTTCAAACAGATTCTTTGGTGCTCAGAATCCCTTTTCTCAGCAAGTCACTCCATGCTGCCTTGTTCACTTCCCATCTTCCTTCAGGAGTCTTACATAGACGGAGGGGCTAGAGATACTTATCTTGTCATCACAGACTCTGCCCTGGAGATGCCCTCTGCATATGCCTTTAAGGACAGCCAATTCCCAGGTTTGGGTAGAACTAGAACGTCTTTTTCCATCTTGTTTTCCTTTTATTTTGAAGTGTCTTAAAAACTTTAGGCTCAAATCCTTTTTCAAAGTTCCTACTAAAATCTCCCTGTAAAATAAGAAATCAGGGAAATGTCCTTCTTTGGAAAGGTATTTTACTTTAGTTTCTTGGACACTGGAAGGAGTTGGACCCCTAAAAGGCACCTGTGGCTGACTGAGGGACTTCAGCCTTATGGGTGATTTTATTTGTGCTCAGGAGTCAGAACAAGAACCATGGGAAGAGCATCCATCCCCCAATATGGGTACTGAACGTTCCTCCTCTTCAAGAAGACCCTCAAGTGAAACAGGTACCCCTCCTCTGATACTTACTTGAATGGGAATCTTTGGCACATGATTGATATGTGATCATTGCTGGGAAGGGGCTTTTGGTGGCTACATCTCTGAATTCTTTTCACTTTTCTTATATGCATTTTTCATTTTGTAGGAGTAGAAATAAATACTAGTATTTAAAAAATATATAGGACTTCTAATAATAAATCAAAAGAGGGAAAAGGAAAAAAAGTTCTTTCAGTCACGTGAGCAGAGCAAGGAAAGCCCAGAGACTGGCGGCTGCAGCACTTTACCAAAAGCACAAGCTCCAAAAGAACAGCCTCGCAGCATGGGTCTCAGCCAAATTTATCTCCCAAGCATCCTTACGTAAAATGAGGATGTAACCTAAAAGGATGCTGGGAATATAGCTCAGGTGTGGCAAGATTTTCCACCTGCATGAAATGATATTCATATAACAGATGCCATTATTCTTGACACTGAGTTGTTCTAATTCCTTTCAGTTGCCACCCACCGTGTTACTGCTATTGTATTTTACTATGGGACGCCCCAAAATCAATTCCTACCACATGTAATGTCTCATTTGATAGAAATATTTTTGGCTTCAGAAAGGAAATGACTGTAAATGCTGAGAATAGGTCAGGTGCAAAGTGTCCACGCATAGCTTTCCACTTGATGACGCAGGGAGCACAGCCTCTGGGGCTAGCCCCCCCAGACTCATGTGCCCTTGTTTAGGTGGCAGGCAGGAAGGTATGGGCTACCTCAGGACTGAAGAATTGGGTGTGGGTGAAATGTAGCCATAAATAAAAAACACATCAAGGTGGCATTTAAAAGGTTCATTATTCCTCAGTGGTGCCTACTGTCTTGCCTAAATATGGTAAGTGGTCAGATGGTTGTACCCCCATGTCCCTTGGGTGTCTCTCAGGTCAATGTAAGTATTACTGGCTCAAGTGGTTTCCTAGCAGACTGGCAGGCAATGCTATCCATTGTCTTGGGGGCCAAAGTGATGGTTTTTCTCTCTGTTGATGTCTCGGGTCATGTCAGCTGTTTTATCAATCCTTTCCAAATCATTGTGGCCAAAGATCTGTCTGGGACCGGGCCATATCTCATTTGAAGGAAAGTAGAACTTGGGCACAAAGACCACAAATCCAATTCTGGCCAAGAAATAGCTATTGAATGCTTAGGAGGTGAAACTAGCTCAGTATTGAAATGGCTTTTCTCTTGACATCGATGAAAGCGACTTTCCCCCTGCCACGTCTCATCTGAGACCTTCTGGACCCAGTGGAAGGGCCTGGTGTGGGGATCACCCAGGAAGAGATTGTCCAGGGTAAGGACTTCTGTGTATTCCGGGTATTCACTACAGTATTTCACTGCCTCATTCATTGTGTCAGCATGCCAAGCACTTGGCACAGATCCCGTCCTCAGTTACAGAATTGCCCATCCATTGATTTCTTGACTGGAGGGTTCTAGAAGTCTTGCTGTTCTGCACAGGGAAGGATGATATGCCTGAAGAAATAAAGGTTGCATCTTCCAACTAAAAAATAAATAAATATAAGTGGCAATATGATTTTAAAGTAACTTGATGCTCTTTTAGTGGGGCCACTGTGATTGAATAGGCTTTGTTGTCTTAAAATCCTGGATTAGCCTAAGAATTTTGTTGTGTCCTGGAAACTTTTGGTAACATGATGAAGCCTCTGGACCCCTTCTCTTGAGTCACCTTTGAAAAGGCATTCAGTAAAGGGAATACAGTTATCAGGATGTTGAACAAAACCTGGTCCCAGATCTTGGGTCAAGAGCTGCTCACTTAAGTTGAAGTTTTTGGATACCACAAGATAGAGGTGAATGGGGTTTAGACTGGTTTATCCAAGTAAGAGGAATCTGGAAGCATCTGAACATTGCCTAATTACCTTGACTTAGTCATTTCTCAAGCATTATGCAAATGTTTTGTCAGAAGGCAGCTTGCAAATTGGCGATTTTACATGGCACCAGCCAGTTTTGGTTAATGGAATTGCAAAGCATTTCATCTTCATATTGGTGACAAATAGGTCAAAAACCCTACAAAACTCCTTTAGGAAGATTGATAAAATGGTGTCTAGATAATTAACAGTACAGTATTCTCTTTGTACATCTTAAATGTTGCTTCTGCACTTCAGCATGGAGTATTTTTTTATCCTAGCCTCTTCTGGACCCCTTCATGTTAAGCATCACAACCCCTGGCGATCAGCCAGGCTCTTTTTCATAGAACTTGCCTATGTTGGTTTCTGGGGGCAGCTGGGTAGCTCAGTGGATTGAGAGCCAGACCTAGAGATGGGAGGTCCTAGGTTCAAATCTGGCCTCAGACACTTCCCAGCTGTGTGACCCTGGGCAAGTCACCTGACCCCCATGGCCTAACCCTTGCCGCTCTTCTGCCTTGGAACTACACAGTATTGACTCACTACACAGTAAGACAGAAGGTAAGGGTTTTATTTAAATTAAAAAAAAAAAAGCTGCTCTCCTAGGAAATGTTTGGGGGCAGAGAGTAGTTACTTATTTTTAGACACAAAAGGTTGCTTTCCCGGAATACCAACTTGAGCTTTGATGTCAAACATTCAGGACTCTAAAGAAGGAAAAAGAAATAAGTGATGATTGAAAAGGACCGAGGTCTTGAAGGTATAATGTGAAAGATGACTGTTTCATCTAGAAAGGTTCTGGCTAGGTCAACAGTTTCTTCTTTTCAATCACTGTTTTTACATGTCATAAATTTCTTTTAGTCCTCAGGTCAATAATGTCAAGGTTTTGGTGATAGTAAAAGATTCAGTAGAAATAGATTCACCCTTCTAAGTCATTGGCAATTGCCTTGAATTAACTCCATTTTTCTTTTTGTTCAAAGATGAGGATGTGGAAAAGTTGCCTTACGGACAATCGGGAAACCTTGAGAAATCTGAGAGTGAGGGCAGCATCTCTCACTCAATTGGTGGATGCTCTGTACGCAGTGATGTAGCCTCTGTACAAAGCAGTGGCCATCCCTCAGTGATCACGACCCCTTCCAGTCCGGTAATCTCTAGTCTGTCCAAGTAAATGAGACTTTGTTAAATGAGGGAGAGGCGCAGAGATAAGGGGATAGCAACAGCTGCTCCTAGCCCAGTGGCTCCTTAAATTTCAGGCTAAGAACAATGTTTTGATGTTGGGATTTCAAATAATGCAGTTTCCTCTCCAAAGCTGTGGATTTTATTTTATGCATACAACTATCATTTTGAGAAAGGTTCACATGGTCTTCAGTCTGAACAATGAAGAGCACCTTCCCTTATAGAGCTGCCACACTGATGGAGTTGGCTGTTCATGAAAGGAGTTAAAGAATAAGGAGGTTATGGGGAGAGGGTACCTGCCCAGAGCATGGCAGCCAAATTGGGATGCTCACACAAAGCCAGGAGGTAAAAGAAGCCTGATGGGTCAGGGCTTTTCCAAGCCACAGTGGGATCCAGGACACAGAACAGGCTTGGAAACTTTGTTCTAAATCTGATAGTTGGGTTTCCCCTTACAGTGAAGCAATGGCCAGTGGTGGGTAAAGGGTAGAGAGGCAAAGACATTGGGGTATAAAACGGATGTTAAATACACCTAAAACAGAGTCTTCTCTGCATGGTATGTTTGTTAGGGGTCTGTAGGAGCAGTTTATAGTCTCTCAAGTACCAGGGGCCTCATCAAGATGAAAAATGTGTTGTTTTTAATGAGGGTTAACGGCAATTTTTGTTACTATTGATCCGCAATGCCAAAGCAAGACATTTCACCAAGCCCCTACTGAATTTTGGATACCAGTACCAGTAGGTTGTCTCTGGTTTCTAATTCATCCCATTTTTGAAACTGCCGGAGGCTTTTCTTTCTTGTTGAAGCGAGCAGAGTTCAGCATTTGTTGTCTCTTCAGCGAACTCTACCTAACCATCACAGGGAAATCTTGATGACATATTTCCTATGACAATAAGCAAGGAGGGCATCGTGGACAGTTGAAAGGCACCTTTTTAGGGTCCTCTCCTCCAATTTATCCCCTTTATTTCCAGGAACTATAGAAACCCCCAGAAATAAAAGCAAAAGCCTTGCATTAAGGGCCCTTATTCATGTCTCACTGTTAAGAGATATTTACTTTCATCTGATGCTTGTTCTATGTTTTGGTGGCTAAGCAAAGCAAATGGAATCCTTCCTTTCACCAGATGGACTTTTGTATATGTGAGGGACTCTTCAGTCTCTTTGGTGTGTTCCTCTCTAGGCTCCTACCAAACTTTCCTTGGTCCTTTCACCTGTCCTGGAATGAAGGAAAGGCACCTTCCCAGTCCTGGTCACACTTCCAGGTTGTATTTTGGCCAGTAGCCATTCCCTTTCAAATGAGCTCCCTAGATGTGGATACAAGAGCCCCAGTGGCAGCTGCCCCCAGCACAGGATGTGATTGCCCTCCACTTTCTTTGGAGGGTTACCATTAGTCTGAATATAAAATCAGCCTCGTTGGTTTAACTCCCAGGAGAGAGGTTGCCCTCTGAGGATGCAGGCAGATGAGCATCCTCTGCTGTGCAGCTCGTAGGGAATTGTTTGGACCCTGAGGACTTCAGTGACTTGCCCTGGCGCCCCACTTCAGAATGTGTCCCTCCCTACTCTGCCAGCCAGGCCCACCAAGCACCAGCCCAGAAACAGAATGAGGTTCTTTATGGCTTGCCATTCCTATTAGAATGCTACTAGCAAGCAGCATTTGTGTAGCGTGACTGAATCTCCTGGGGACCTTGCCGGTCCATCCAGCAGAAGAGACTTCACAGATTGTTTGGCGGCATCAGAGGTCTAAAACACAGGAAGGCCTCTGCCTTGCCCCAGTTTTATCCCCTTCTCGTTGTATACAGATTGTTCTCAGCCCTGGGACCTGGCTGTGCCCCAGATGAGAGGAGATTTCGGGGATAAACTAGTGCTTTGAAACTTCACTATGCCACCCAACTTGGGGCTTTAAAGGCCCTTTATTGCCATCTTCCAAAGAACTCTTGACTGCTTTGCATAGGCCTCCCCTTTCCACAAGCTGTCAAGAGACTGCAGAGCTTGGGAGCTCCCTGCATGGCCTGGCTGGAGCAGGCCCATCCCAGCTTGGGCGGAGGCTGAGGGCAGACCTCTTCTAGCCACCCTGCTCTCTTTGGAACCAAACCTCAAATGAGAGGCTGGCTAATCTTGCTTCTGCTCCAGCAAGTCTCTTCCTAGTTAGTGAAAATCCAGGAGCCAATTGCCTTCCCCAAGAGCATCCAGTTCCAAGAGACAACCTCCATTTGGCCAGCATCCCAGGCATGTTCTGCTTCTCTCTCACTAAAGGGTGCCCTGGGTCTGTTTTCTGACTTGCATCTTAGTTGACCTTTCTACCATCTCCTTTGTTTTCTGAACTTCTTGCAGTATTAGCCCAGTGAGAGTGAAAAGAAACAACATTACAGCTTTCTGTGCAATACTTCAGAAGTTACATACCACAGATTTTCCCCTTCAAATTCTTAATAAATTTTTTTAAACAAGATCATAGTCCTGGAGACCCGGAGCATTGGGTTCAAATCTGGCCTCAAGGCATCTACCTAGGCAAGTCCCTTAACTCCAGTTATCTTACCTTCTGCCTGTGAACTGATACTTAGTATCACTTTCAAGACAACAGAAGAGTTAAAATGTTATCAGGATCTTTGGGGAGGGGGCTGTACTATGTAAAGTGTATTGGCCTGTGGAGCTCTAGGCTCCAGTCCATCTCTTAGCTCATCTGTGACCAGGGTTCAATTCTGCTAATCCCTCGGAGCCTCCTGGGATCTGGGTGTACTGGAGGACTCGGGTTCAGATGAGGGACGCATGGTTGCTTCTGCCTTGTTGAGGGGGTGAGATTTAAGGAGCCACCAGTGAGGGGCAGCCAGGCTGAGCTCCGTAGTAACTGGTAGGCCCAAGACAGTGAGGGAGTGGCTGTGTCTCACCTGGGCCTCTTTCCCCCACTGGCAGCAGCTCGTCTGACCCATGGACCAGACTGCTGTGGGTGCTGGCCTCCCTTGGGCGCCCAAGAAAATAGCTGTCTGAAGCTTGTGGATCTCACTAATCACTGGAGGGATCGGAGATCTGTCCAGTGGGGTGGGGGGGCAGCTTTCACGAATTGAGTGTCTCTGGGGGGGGGGGGTGACTTCCAGAGGCAGGAATGGTTTCAGAGAGCCCGAGGAACTTGAGGGATGGCTCCTGGCCAGTCTGGGGCTTGGGGGGCTCACTTCCTTTTTTCTCTTTAGGATAACTCCGCTGATGCTATTTCAGACCAGTTCAGTGTGGAGTATGAAGTGGAGTCTATGGAATCTGAGGATTACAGCCCCAATGAAGAAGGGGAGGAGCTGGGCCCAGCCTTGGCCGTGCAGGTGAGCACTCGCGCCATCCGATTTGGGATGTTCCGCAGCAAGAGCATTCTGGGAAATGGAATCTGTGGTTGTCACTCCTGCTGGAAGGTGGATCCTGGGAGGCAGACCATTGGTAACACAACTTGCCTCCTCAAAGACAAGAGGTGGCCATTTGCTTTGGGTCCAGTTCTTTGCCACCCCAGAAGGGCTACCCAGAATCTCGTAAGCTTGTGGCAGACATCACCAGCTCAACCTGACTTGCTGGATAATCTCCACACCTTTTCCTGGGGGTTTCTGGGTTTCACCATCTTCTCCCTCTCTTCTTTCTTGACTTCTTACCCATCCTTTAAAGTCCAGGGCACATGCTTTCTCCTCCAGGAAGCCTTTCTTGATTTCTTTTTTCTCCATAGCTTCTGTGAAAGCTTTGGTTTCACATGTTGCCAGGAGGCCTGGGGTGCTCCTTCGAGATCTCAGCATGGGTATACCCAACACAGGAGGGCAGGGATGTGTGACTTCCCTCTGGGCATCCCAGGATGCAGCACCCTGAGTGCAGGAACACCATGTAGCCAGACTGAAAGGATGTAAAATGTAGCTGTAGCTACTGGTGGCGTGAGGGCTGAGGACGCCATCATACTGCGAGGATACCTCCCCAGAAGAGGCAGAGCTCCTGCCTGGAGGCTGACTGACCCCTCGGGGACTCGCACATGAGCTGGGGTGTGGGTGGCAGAAGCACCAATCACACTAGAGGCCTGGTTTCAAAGGACGGGTTGGGAGCCCGTTTGTGCTGGCCTCTTCTACCCCCTCCAAGCAAACTTGATCAAAATTGTGAAAGAGGGAGCTCCATTGAGGGCCTCTTCAAAGCCTCCTTGCATGGCACAGTATACACAGAGCCAGGGCCCATGGGGCTCGGGCTTGGGCTCGGGCAAGCCCCGTAACCCAAGAGAGCCGGCTGGTGGCCCTCCGGGACTCTTGTCTGTCCCCAATAGATTGTGATCGCTGCTCTGGGTGCCAGGGCCCTGATCCCCAACCATGGGACAGGGCAGGCAGGAAATTGGATGGTGGAGCACGGTAGGATTCTTCCCTCCCTCCACATTTTCCTACTGCTAACTGCTGGCATTTTGGCTCCAGAGTAGAATTCTCTCCACAGGGAAACAAGAATGCTGCTCATGATGTGAGCTTCCAAAAAAAGCCCTTAGCTGATGAATGATGTGTGGAGCTTCCCTCCCCCCCTTTTTCTTTTAAACCCTTACTTTCTGTCTTAGTGATACAGAGGGTCAAGGGCTAGGCACTGGGGATTAAGTGACTTGCCCAGGGCCACTCAGCTAGGAAATGATGAGGCTAAATTTGACCCCAAATCCTCCTAGCTCCTGGCCTGGCTGCCCCATGTTGTATAGTGAGGCCCAATGGACCCCAGATCGACAAGTCTTTGGCCTAGGGTGAATGCCGTGGTGTGCCTAACCTGTCTTACCTAGCTTCACCTCATTTCTTTGCAGGGCTCTCAGAAGCTTGCTGTGCAGGAGAAGGGGACCCCTTCCCTGCTGCCACAACCCAGCACGGCCCATGATCAGACAGGTGACACGCTCAAGGGGGGAAGGGGGGACTAAAGGCAGTGTCTGCCCTGGGAATGGAGCTGCCTCTGAGCTTGGCATCCTGGCCCAACCTCCCTTTTCACAATATAACAAAATCTGTTCCCAGTTCCAGTGAGCTTCTTCCCTAACACCATCTAGTAATGAAGTAGGCCCCTTCTGGGATCATAATTCTTGCCACTAAAGCCCTGGGCTTATGAGCAAGCCCCCTCTGAGATCCCCTGGAACAGGCAGTCCTCCTTTGCTCCGTCAGCCCCACTAAGCTGCCTTTTCTCTCAAATTCCAGGCGGAAAACCAGGGCCGGGGAGCTACTCTCAACCTCCCCCGGTCAGGGAGAATAATCCCCGAGCAGTCAGTGCCATGTCCAGCTATCGAGGCCTGGGAGATTCTCACTCGTCTTCTTGGCGAGCCCCCTCAAGCAGTCTGAGCATCACAGAGCCTTGCATCATCTGTCTGAGCCACCCCAAGAACGGCTGCATTGTGCATGGCATCACAGGGCATCTTGTGACCTGCTATACATGTGCCAGGAGGCTACAGCGCCGAGACAAGCCCTGCCCAGTGTGTCGCCAGCCCATTCATCTGACCGTGCTTGTTTACCTGACCTAGGTACACCTGGGGCCCTGGTGCAGATGCTCTGCTTGGCACCCTTCCCCCAAACAAGGTCCTCTAGTTCATTTGCTTATTTGGAGAGGATTTCTGGCTGTTGGGTTTGTGCCTGGTTTTTCCCTGGCACGCGTTTTGGGGCAGCATTTTGTAGTGGATGGAATCCCCGGGTTCAAACCTGGCCTCTGACACGCGCATTCTTGTAATACTAGGCAGGATTCCGAGTTCTTTAGACAGCTCCCAAACCCAGCTCAGTGGGACGTTGGTCCTGGCCACTGACGGGGGCTGTTGGCGTGGATTGTGGACCTTATTTCCAGTTATTCTAGTTCTCTTGTTAATGATTGCTGCCTCTCCTAATTTGGGGAGGCCCGATTGGGGGGTGGGGGGGTGCCAGAATCGTGCTGTAAGACTACAGATAATAAACGTCCTTAGCAGTTCCTGAGAGACTTCCTGTTTGTGTACTTCCTGGGAGCTCAGTGGGAGGCTTGGACTTTGTTGGTCAAAGCATCCTGTGTTCTGGTATGGAGCAGGCAGATGGATCTTCAGCTTTAGATCAACAGCCCAAAAGGGTGGTTCCCTCAAATGGAGAGGCCTTCAGAATGACCTCCCTCCGGCCCCCAAGCCTTGGGGAAGGTGGCCTTAGCCCCTGGAGGTCCCGGTAGTGTGTATTAGTCAGGGAGCCCCCACCCCCTAAGAGGAGTCATCCTCATCACCAGCGTGATGGCCCAACAGGCTTGGGTGCAGAGCAGAAGGTAGCAAAAGCATCCATTCCTGGAAGATGGGCCCCAGCCTGGGTTACTGCCCCAATCCCTGCAAGAATCCTGCCATGGCAGGGTTTGGAGGGGGCAGTTGAGGAAAGGCCCCAGAGAGCTACAGCCAGTATCCAGAATTGAGGGGTGAGGTGCCTTTGGGCATTTGCCCATTCACTGGCATCAAGTTTCTGTGGCAGACCCTGGGCCACAGGCGCCAAGAAGGAAACCTTCTCTGCCCCCAAGGAATTGACATCTAGAAACACAGCCCATGGCTGGCACTACCCGCACCCTGGGGGGGAGGGAGGACCACCGGCTACTTGTTTGGGGCTCTATATAGAAAGCATGCGGCCGGAGAGGAGAAAGCGAATCCCAGGCCAAAGGGATGACAGGTGCCAAGGTGCCTCAACTTTGGAGGGAGGAGGGAAACATCTGAGGGCCAGAGCTGGGAATGGGCAGTTGTCAAGGGCCTGGAAAGCTCTCCTGGGTGCCCTCTCCTGCCCAGTCTGGTAAGTAGTAGTGACCACTGTGAGGACAGACGCCATCCTGACTTCCTATGTGTCCTAACTGCAAGAAATGCACCAGGAAAGCCACCTAAGTGAAAAAGCCAGGTACCCATTAACCCAAGTTAGCTAAAAATACATCCTTGTGATTTCTAGTGATGTCCAAGACAGTGCGTTAAGATGGCAAAAATGGCTCTGGCCACTCTAGGAGCTGCCAATGGCTCCCCTAGTCTGTCTTCCAGCATTTCAGCCCCCTACTGTGCCAGACACTGGACTGGCCCTAGTGCCCCATACTGGCACTCGTGCATACGAAGTGATGCCGCCTTTGTCTGGAGGCCAGTGTGGACCCT
This sequence comes from Monodelphis domestica, assembly GCF_027887165.1. NCBI lineage: Eukaryota > Metazoa > Chordata > Mammalia > Didelphimorphia > Didelphidae > Monodelphis > Monodelphis domestica. The sequence goes on along the minus strand of NC_077232.1, from coordinate 292,822,734 downwards.
CTGCCAGGCCCATATACCAGTCACTGCATCCACAGAAGTGAAGGCCAGGGCTGTAGAAAGGGAGGATGCTGGGACATGGTGTAGCATTCAGGAAAGGAAGGGGGGATTGTGGGAGGAAGGGGACTCCCCACACCAGCCCTCTCTTCCCCTCTGCTGGGAAGGAATGAGGGGAGAAATCCATGGCAGTCATCTAAACCCATGCAGCACCAGGAAGCCCACTTGTCTCCCTGTCAGGAAGGCTTCCCACCATGCATGTAGCCAACGGCAAGTGGAAATCTTGCTTTCTTGGTGGGGCTGACTACTTTTGTTACTGGTTGGTTGCTTTTTTGTTGTTTTTTAAACTCTTCCCTTCAGTGTTGGTCACTGAGCCAGCTCATTTCCCCCATGGCTGGCTGACCACCAAGCCCTTCATCTCCCCTACGGTGCCATCTCCCCCCTTCATATCTGCCATGGCCTTTGAGCACCTTCCAAATGAGACAAGAGACGTCTGTGCTGCTCCAATGGCGGCACAGGAGAACCTGGAGCAAGGTGGGGGCTCTGAAGGTGGCTGTCCTCTGGGGCGGAGCGCCTAGATCCTCAGAGCCCCTCCCACATCCCCATCTCTGAGGGAAGCTTCTTTTTGCCTACTGACCACCCTGCAGCGGGCACTGAGCTCCGGAGCCTTGATGCTCCAGCGTCCCAGAAGACGCCTGCTGTTTGCTCTGAGGTGCTTCTGGTTCTTTTCCTACCCCCTGGTGGCCCAGGTGCTGCCATCTGAGCTGCAGCCCTTCCCACCTTCCTGCCCAGCCTTCTCATTTCCGGCTTGGCTCTGCCCTTCTTATTCCACTCCTGACGGATGCTGCCCAGATGCCCCTCCCACAACAAGCCATTACCCAAGCCTTCGTTGGCACCCCCTCCTAGGTTTCCTCTCCCCTCCCGCCGGAAGAAGAGCCCTCCCAATGCTGGCCTTTCTATAGCGGACACAGGCCCAGACACCTCTGCGCTCTCCTGGGACTCCCTGGGACGAGGCTGGGGGAGGTGGGCCAGTCTGGAACCCTCTCTGTGTCCCCAGTCTCAGCCCCGCCTTCCTCTGAGCCGGTCGAACTCCAGGCCCAAGTGGCCGTGTCCCTGGATGGAGGAGGGCCCAGAAATCCCCGCATTCTCGAGGCGCCTGGTCCACCCATAAGGACCGCAGCTCCCTGATAACGTGTCTGTGGGCAGATTTGGGGTGTTGGCATGGATTTTCTTCAGGGTTCTCTGCCTAGTCCCGATAACTTGGGAGTGCCTCCCGACATGGCGCCCTTTCAGAGGCAGTTCTTCCGCTCGAGCCCTCCCAGCCTCCACACCCCCAGGTCTCTCCAGCTGTCATCTGCCCGGGGGCGCAGACCGGCTCCTCCCGCCCAGCAGTGATTTGCCCCCAACCCCGCGCTCCGCCCCGCCCCTATTTCCGGCCTGCTGTATACGGAGGGGTCCTGTGTGACCCTTCAGCCTCCTCCCCTCAGCCCGGTACCCAGGCCCGGAGACCCTCCCACGTGGGCAGTCTGGGGCCAACGAGCACCGGCCCATGCACGCATCCGGGGAGGCCCAGCGCTTAGGACCAGGGGATGAGCACGGCGGGACTCTAATTCCGAGGCGGCTCAGGCTCCAGACTTTGCTTCCTCCCATTCCCGCCAACACTGCTGGCTACATTGTTGCAGCGTCCCCGACGCCAGCCCCAGCGGATACACGACGTTCCCTCTAGGCATCCATGTCTGGGCACCGATACACCACGTTCCATTCCCCTCCCCCCCAGCCCCGCGGCCACCTGCAGCAGCCCCCACCTACCCTGCCCTCCACGTGGCCCCGGGGCAGTCCTGGAAGTTGGGGCGGAGCGACGTGAGGAGGCAGGCTTGACGGGAGGCTGGGCCGCGGGGGCGGAGTTTAGTTCCCTCGAAGTCCACGGGCTGGGGCCGGAGGGGGTAGCCCACCCTCCTGGCACCCCACTTGTCCCTGAGCTCCTAGACCGTCGGGGTTGGGCGGGGGGTGGGCAGCGGTGTCCGTGCCTTCCAAGGGCTGCTGGGGAACGTTCTGGCCCAGTCCCAGTTCAGAAAGGGTAAGTAGAGGTAGGGGGAGTGGTGCGCTTCCGAGGGAAGTGGCCCGGGGGTCCGTGAACCCATGGCCTTATTTCCGTTGGCCCATCTGGGAGTGGCGAGGGGCCACTTGGAGGAGAGCCTGGAGGAGTCGCCTCTGGGCTTCCTGGGGGCCGCCCTCCAGCTGGGGAAGTTCTGGAGATTAGGAGAAAGGGCCATTGCCGAGCCTCGAGGCCTCCCCTCGGAAATGATGCCAAGGGCTAACCCAAAGCCTGGATCCACGGGCCCCAGGGCAGCCCAAGATGGCCAGGGGTGAGGTCTCCCCAAGAACTGGCTGGTCAGCCAAGGTTTGGGGATCTCTTGTCTTAGAGTAGACCGGAAGCCCCCCACCGAACAGCTGCAAGGGGCTGTGTCTTTGGTCAGGATGCCCCAGGGCAGAGATTGCTCCCCCTGGCGCCTTGCTGTCTTCCCTGGAGCTGCCCAAGCTGGGGATGAAGCTGTTGCATGAATAACAATTGGTTCTGACCCCTTAACGCTTCAGCGAGAGTATCTGAAGGGCTGCCCCGTAGAGGCCAGAATTGGCCCTGCCCTGCTCAGCTCCGAGGCCTCTGGACAGCCCCGGGAGGTGAGGGTGGTCCCGGGGCCCCTCCTGCTCTCATAGGCCCTTCCTCGGCCATTCTTGCCCCGCCAGGTGACCAGCCAGGTGCCAGGTACGATGCTGTACAAATTGGTGGTGATGGGCAGCTGTAAAGTGGGCAAGAGTGCCCTGACCATCCAGCTGGTCAAGAACTGCTTTGTCCCCGACTACGACCCCACCATCGAAGACTCCTACCACACCCAGCTGGTGGTGGACGGGGAGCCCTGCCAGCTGGACATCGTGGACACCACCGGCAGCGAGGAGTACCAGTCCCACCGGCAGGAGTTCATGCGGCGAGGGCAGGGCTTCCTCTGCGTCTATGCCGTGGACGACATCAAGTCCTTTGTAGACGTGAACATCTTCTTGGACCAGCTGCGCAGGATCAGAGACACCGACCGCGTTCCCCTGGTCCTGGTGGCCAACAAGACCGACAAGGCCGACTGCCTGGTGACCCGGGAGCTGGGCCAGGAGGCAGCCAGAAGCTTCAGGGTGCCCTTTGTGGAGACCTCGGCCAAGACCCGGCCCAGCGTGGAGCGCGCCTTTGGGGAGCTGGTGCGGGAGATCCGCCGCTTCAGCGTCCAGGAGCTCAGGCACCGCCGGGATGCTGAGCATGACCGGGGCTGCGGCTTCACACCTTGCCACATCATGTGAGCTCTCGGGAATCTCCCAGGAGCCCCCGGCCGGGTCTCTTCGGCATTTCTCCACCCAGACTTTTTGGACTTTTGTTTCCCTTTGAGAAGGGTGAAGATGCCTCCCCGCCCTCCAGGGCAGTCTCCTGCCCCGGCCGGGAAGGGTGGCCTTTTCTTTCTTAGACTCCCTTTCCCCGAAAACCATGCCCCCCCCCCAGACCCTGGCACTAGGGATTCCCCTCCTGCCCCTGCCTCGGCGGCCCGGAGGACCTTGTCTTGGGGGATGGCGAGGATCCCCACTTGGAAGTAGCTCCCATTTGGCCCCCCAAGCTCAGAGGCGCTCCTTCTAAGAACTGTCCCTTAGGATGGAGCTATTTCCTGGCCAGAGAAAGCCTGGGCCAGCAGCCGCCTGCACCTTTCCCTCCAGACCCAGTAAGTGACAGGGGCTTGCTGGCTCCTCTGAGTGCCCCTGTGGGGGGTCTCTTGGGGGCCGCTGGGCCCCCTCCTGTTTCAGGTGACCAAAGCTGCCTGCTTTGGGGGGAATGAATGCATCCCAAAAGCACTCCTCCTCTGATTCCAAGGCCACTGTCTGTCTTGTTCTGAGCTGGAACAGAAATAAAGGTTGTTGGTTTGTTTATGTGTGTGTGTGCTGCTGGCGGTTTGGGGGCTCTTCTCTTTGGGCTTGGAATAATGGGAGTGCTGTGGAGCCTGGTGGAGGGAAAGCTCGGCTGTGGGACCATGGGGACTCACGGAAGGATCTCAGACCCTGGCCAGCTCTAGGGTTTGTTTTCGTGTTAGATGGAAAGCCTACGAACCCCTGGCTCCCAGAACCTCAGTTTCCTCATTTATGAAATGAGAGCAAAGACACCTGATTCACCAGGCTTTGGCCAGGCTAAGTAAGATGTTACACATAGTGGAGGAAGTCCTTTGGAGACCCAGAAGCCTGGGAATAGCCCTTACTGGCCCCTTTGTAAACAACTATGGTCTTAGAGAATCAACTGAAAAACTGCTAAATAATGAATAACTTTAGCAGAATTGCAGGATACAAGATAAATCCACATAAATCATTGGCATGTTTATATAGTATTAACAAAGCTCAGCAGCAAGAGAGAGAGAAATTCCATTTAAATAACCTTAGACATTATAAACTACATGGGAACCTTCTCAAGACAAACCAGGAATTAGAGGAACACAGTTACAAACCATTTCATGCAAATAAAGTCAGATCTAAACAACTGAAAAAATAGTAATTGCTCATGGGTAGGCAGAGCTAATACAATTCTACCTAAATTAATTATTCAGCGCCATACAAATCAAAGTGCCAAATCATTATTTTATAGAACTAGAAAAATATGATGACAAAATTAATATGGGAGAACAAAAGGTCAAGAATATCAAGGGAACTTGGGAAAGAACAATGTGAAGGAAGGATACCTCACAGGATCAGATCTCAAACTATACTACCAGGCAGTGATCATCAAAACGATCTGGTACTGGCTAAGAAATAGAAGGCTGCATCAATGGAGCAGATCAGAGACACAGCATACAGAAACCCAGAGATCCCAGCTTTGGGGATAAGAACTCACTCTTCAATAAAAACTGCTGGGAAAATTGGAAAACAGGATAGCCGAGGCAAGCAATAGGCCAATATCTCACGCCCCATACCAAGGGAAGGTCAAAAGGATATTTGATTTAAATATAAGGAATGATACATAACTAAATTAGGGGAACATAGAATAGTTTACCAATTAGATTTTTGGAAAAGGGAAGAATTTATGACCAAACAAGAGATAGAGGGTTTATAAGATGTAAAGTGAATAATTTTGGTTATATTAAATTAAAAAGCTTTTGTACAAACAAAACCAATATAACCAAGATGAGAAGGGAAACAACAAATAAGGGGGGAAATGTATAACAAATTTCTCTCATAAAGGTCTAATTAATCAAATTTGTTGAGAACCAAGTCAAATTTACAAGAACATAAGCCATTCTCCAATGAACAAATGGTCAAAGCATGTGAACAAGCAATTTTCAGGTGAAGAAATCAGTCATCAATAATTATATGAAAAAGTGTTCTAAATCCCTCTTGTTAGAGAAATGCAAATTAAAATAATTCTGAGGTACCTCCTCCCACCTAGCAGATGGACCAGTATGGCAGTAAAAAAGTGATAAATGTTGGAGGGGATGTGGTAAAATTGGGGCAATTTGAAATTATGCCCAAAGGGCCAGAAAACAATGAATAACCTTTGATTCAGTAATGCCACCATTGAGTCTGTTTTCCAAAGATAAAAAGGGGGAAAAACCCTTCTGGACAAAAATATTTCTAGCAGCTCTTTTTGTGATGGAGTCCATCAATTGGGAAATAGCTGGACCAATTATGGCACATGTTGGTGACCGAATCCTTTTGTGCTCTAAGAAATGATGAGCAAGATGATTTCAGAAGAAGCTGGAAAGATCTACATGAACAGAGAGAAATAAGCAGAAATGGGAGAACATTATTCACAATAACAGCAATACAGGATGATGATGATGATCTGAAAAGTTGGCTCCTCTCAGCAATGCAATGATCTGGAACAATCCTGAAAGACTTGTGATGGGGAACGCTCTCCGCCTTGAGAGAGTTGTTGGAGTCGTCTTTCACATCCATGTATTTAGGGTTTTATTTTGGAGTTTGGGTTATGTATGAGTTTGCTCTTGCCAACATGACCAATCTGGAAGGGTGTTTCAAGTGACAATAAAAATCATCATTGTTTAAAAAGTGACTAAGGACTCACCATTCCCATTCCCATCCCTCTTCTGGGTTACCAAGAAATTCTCTGGGCTTGCTTGAAAACTGCTGATTCTAGTTTTGTTCTGGAGAGTGGGGCAGGGATAGAACTTGAGGATACAAAGATATTAAAAAAACCAGATCTGCCCTGGAGGGGCTCTTTTCTATAAGTAAAGGGACCACCTTAGCCAGGGGGGAGAGATGACCTAGGAAGGGGTCTTGTGCATGGGTTCTGGGGTGATGATGAAAACCCCTGGCTGGTTGGGACATCATCATCTGGGGTCTAGAATCAGCGAGCCACTTGTGGGTCAAATAGGTTCCTCTTAACACCCAGGGACTCTAGTCATCTGGGCCAGGACCTAGGACCAAAGCCACTTCTCCAGGAAATGCCTGAGCCCTGGACTGTGGTGGGAAGGAGTCTCATCTCCTAGGTCCCTGGTCCAGTGGGAGAGTGCAGGTCAGAGAGAAAGGGGGCTGGGGAGCAGGTGGGGTAGAAGAGGAGTCGATCTAGGTGGGGGTCAAGAACAGGGCTAAGTTGAGGGAGAAGAGCAGGCCTAGATGGGGAGCAGAGGGGGAGGGGAACAGGGCTGGTTGAGCCAATTGGTCCTTAATGAAGCAGCCAGGGCCATTCCAAAGGGGCTTTCCTGGGCTTTGTAGATAGAATGTCAACCTGCTCCAGAGACTGGAAGGAAAGAGGCCCCAAGAACTCAAGAGGCTGAGGAGGACCAAGGCAGAATCTTAGCAGTTTCACTGGCTGTATAGCTCCAGGCAAACCCTCTGGCATCTGTGAGCCTCCACTCCCCAGGGTGGGTGCTGTCTAGACCCCAGATTGTGAGGGTTGAGCGCTATACCTTGCATTGCCATTCTTGCTTTACAGATGAGGAAACTGGGCTTCAGACTGAGAAAAAAAAGCCTACAAAAGTGTTCCTCCATCACCGCCCCTGGGTGCTAACTCCTTAGTGATTCAGGAGGCCCTCTGGTGGGGGGACTCTGTGGGCAGACAGTGGTATCTCTTTATGATGGGGGGTTGCCCATCAGCTTCCTCCTAGTTGGGAGGAAGAACCCGGGGAATGCTGGATTCCAGAGGCTATCTATCTCCACCTTTAGCCCAGGGTCTCAGGGTCTTTCGGGCCAGAAGTCCTGTGTAACTCTGGACAGGGGCTTCTCCTGAGGGCTCCATCTCTCCTCATCTGTAAAATGAAGGGTGTCTCTTTGAACCCTTCTGCCTCTAACTGACCCCCTCCTTGACTGGAAGCCCTGCAATGGATCTTCTGTCTGGTCCATAGACATGTTACCTTGGAAACCTTAACCTGCATCCAGGTCCACACTTAGAAACCATGAGACTTGCGGCTGCACTTGTAGGTGGTTCTTCGGGCTGCTGACTGCCCCCACCTTCCCTTGGGACAACAGACAAGCTGTTACCCATGTCCAGTAGCGCCCGGTGGCTATGGACCCTGCCGCTCTGTGTACCCCACAGACACCCAACCAACAACCCCCTAATTAAAGAGCGAGCCCCTCCCAAGCGCCAGATGTGAGTCCTACCTCCGAGAGCCACTTCCCTGGCCCTCTGCTAACCCCAAACGGGTTGTGGGGGTACCTCAAGTCTCGGGGTCCTCTTTAGCAGGAGGGCTTGAGCAGCCGGGACTTCGGATCTCGGTGGAACCTCCATTGGGTCAACCAGAAAAAACGCAGAACTATTAAATAGTCAAAATCACTCTTTAATCAAGGGAAAAGGGGTTCGGCGCTAATAGGCCACGACAACAGAGCTGCTCCCCGAGACTGACCCCTGGGAGTGCCACCGACTCAGGATGGACTCCGAGGAACACAAGAACGTGGGGAACCTCTATACCATTTGGGGAGTCCAGGGGCAGGGAAAGATGATGGACATCACTATAGCGACAAGGAAAATGGGAGTGTTCTAACTACAGGGACAGGATGCAATCAAGCTGGGGAAAGGAATCCTAGGTAGAGGTTGGGTGTAAGAGAAGGGGCTGCTTCCAATGGATACTAAAGGATGGTTCCTGCCCAGGTGTGGATCTTCTTGGGAAAGGGTCTAATACAATAGGGGAGACCACCTAGAACAAAGGATCCTTAGCATATGCTTATCTCACCCAACCAGGATTGTCATTCCCCAGAGGGTCTAACTTGGGATTCCCTTCAGGGTAAATTCCCATGAGAACAGGGAAATAGTCCTGAAAATTGGGGTTCACCAGATCTCACTAGGTAACAAGTTTGGGATTCCTAGATTCCATGTTGACACCCCTCCCCCTTTTGGTCAAGACCGAACGTCGCTGACCAAACAAATGGACAAATGGGTAATGCTATATCGGATTGGACTCCATCCCTCATGGTGGGAAAGCTCAGGGATACTGGTTTGGGGAACTGGCATTTGGGGGCATTCCCCAATGCCTCCGATGCTTTGACATTTGAGCCAGAAAGGCAGGCAGTCTGCCTTTGGCTACCCCATTTCCCAAAGTCTTAAGTCTTTCCCATCTGGTGGGTCCTGATGATGCCTTCAGCCTCCTCTCTCGCAGACTTCTGTCCTCTGGCAGGCTCCTCCTTTGGTACCCGACAGCTTCCTTGCTGCTGCAAGAGAAAATGAAGAGAAATCCATAAACACATTCTTTAACAGGACTTGATCAACTCCCTATATGCTCACTCACTACAAAGATTGTCCACCCTGCTAACCTTAAGTCTGCCATCCCATCTCATTAATTTTAACCATGTCTTTTCCTCCATTATAAAATTAGGTAATTTACATGCATAATCAGAAAGACTGCCTTACTTTACCAAAATGGAAAAACCTACAAACTAGAGAAGTATAAAAGCAAAATAAATCCACATCACAGGTTACTCAGTACTTTGTAAATCTGGACGTGGCCCTACTTCCCATTTGTGGCCAAAAATTAAAATATTTTGTCTAGCACCAAGAAATATTCAATCACCCCCAAATCCAAAGCCACATTAGAATGATTGCATGGCAACTTCAGCTTCAAAACTATTTTTAAAGTCAAATTTTAAGTTTCACTATTGGAATGAACTCCAAAAATTTTCAAGATAAAAATGCTTCTAATTTTCCTTAATTTTAAAACCTCCTACACACCTCACCCCCCCCCCTTTGGGGAGGCCGGGATGCTAGGGATTTTGCAACTGTTTTCATTCACCTTTAACTACTTAGCAACCACAACCCTGCTTAAATAGCTTAGGCTTTTTACTTCTATTAACTATTACCTAGTATGAAAAAAATAATGTGGCAACTGAGTCAGCTAATGTAAAGTCTGTAGATAAAAATTTTTGTTAAAATAATTCTCCTGATTTGACTGAGTTCTAGCCTTAGATTAGTTTTGGGTACACATTTCATTTTCCTGGGTATTTATTCATTGGCAATGAGGACTCATTTACCATTGAACTTCTGCCTAAATCTATGGGTGAATGGATTAGCTTTCCTTGTCACAAAGGTTCTCTTCTTATCTCCCCGTTTCCTGACTTGGAGCTCAAAAATGTATAAACTTCACTGGTACTGGGGAGCCATTCAGTGTTCTATCAGAACCTTGTTTATTAAAAATGCTGTTTAGAATCTACTATTTATGTGCAAGGCCTCCCCCCTTTTTGGCACTGATATTTTGCCAGGTTTTCCTTATGACCTAAACTCTTCCTTTTAAGAAAAGGGACCTCTTTGATTTGCTTACTCATTCATAATGGCTAAAAATTTCTATCTGTTTCCACAATTTCCATAGTCTGCCTTGCCTTCCTGAGGCTCCTTTCATCATACAGAAAATTTATTTTTAACGGGAGAAAAGTGGGAAGTGACTTAAAATGAGGGAGAAAAGCTCCTGTAATTTGGAATATTAATGCCATGCGTAAATTAGCAATGATCAGCAGCCACCTTGACAGAAACTTAGCTCTTCCATTCACCCCTGTGACTGTATCAGTAACCAATTTCCTCCATAGCTTTTCTTTTTCCCAATTATCTTCCCATACAATTCACTATTAGATGGCAATTCTCTAACCAGGCTCCAGATTTAAAATAAATTTATCTTGTATTACTAACAATCATTTCTAGGCTTCGTCATTCTTCCTAACTTCTGATACCACTTTGAGACAAACTAGCACTCTGGAATCTTTGCTGCAACTTCTCCAATGAACAGATGTTACTTTCAGAGCTCTCAACCCGGTAAAATGCTCTTATTTAAATTTTCACACTTGAGCTAAATCTGGGGACTAGCTCTGTCCTTTCTAGGTTCTCTACTTAAAGGGACTTTGCTCAGGAGAAATATAATTCTCAGGGGAAATAAATTGGCCAGTTTATGTCTGCTACAGAAATATTCCTAAAATCAATGAAAATGATGAGAAACAATACTTATCCGGATCCAGTATCTTGGGGCTCCTTTGGATTTCTCGTAGAGATGATTCTTGAGGAATCCTTCAGATTCTAGGCTACAGGAAAATCTTGTCCAGGCTTTTGGCTCCTAAGAAACATCTTGGGGTAAAAAAAATTTTTTTTTAAGCCCTTACCTTCCAATACACAATATTGACCCCAACGCAGAAGAATGGTGAGGGCTAGGCAATGGGGGTCAAGTGACTTGCCCAGGGTCACACAGCTGGGAAGTGTCTGAGGTCAGATTTGAACCTAGGACCTCCCATCTCTAGGACTGGCTCTCAATCCACTGAGCTACCCAGCTGCCCCCTTGAGGTAAAACTTTAATAGGTTTTAATCACTTCACCCACACTCCATAACTGGGGTGGTAAAATACAGAACATTCCTAGAAATTTTAGAGTTTCCCAGGTGAGAAATTCCTTTCTCTATTGGCATGTGCAATGATCATCAGAAATAATGCTCACAAAACCATTAGTTCTCTCCACTTAAAAAGGAAAATGAGTGATCAGTATTTGCTGGTCTTTTAAAACAAAAACCTATCTATTGTAATGGTGGCACTCTGGAAATTTACCTTAAAAATTCCAAAAATCAGGTTATAGTTCATGATTCTTTTACTTTTTCAAAATCTAAAATCAGTAACATTTTCCCTCCAGACACAAAATTTAGGATTACTAAGAAAAGCTTAAAAATTACCTTTAACTCCGAGTACCTCTATAATTTTCTTTTTTTTTCCTTTTTTTTAACTTGTTTACTTTTGTCTCTAAACTTGCCTTTCTCTTAGCCTTGCCTCCAACCCGTTTGGCCTACGGCTAAAGCCGCTCCTAAAGAGGAAATTTGTTGGTCAGTTTACAAATGTGCAGTTTCCTTACCCTTTAAAGCACTGCCTTTCCCCAATATTTCTCGTCATTTACAACAATTCAATGACCGGTCAGGTCTGTGGTTGACCATCCTAAAAGGAACTTTCTTCACTCCAGAACTCACACACACCTTGCTATGGGAAACAAATGAACTGCTGGGAAAAAAACGTGAAACGACAGCACTCAAATAGCCAAGTTAATCCCTAGAATAAAATGCATCTCATGACCAATATGAACTGCACTTGATACAAAATATCTCCCACATTAACCAGACCAAACTTTGGGGAGAAAAATGAGACCTCAAGTTAAGAATCTCTGGGCCTCCTGCTGGATAGTCCCCATATCCAAATCATCAGCTCCAGTCTGGCCTCTTCAAACTTCTGGGAGGAATTCATTGTTCACAACTTTCAGACATTATTTGCTAACGTTTAAATCATCAGGATTTGAAATCGCCGCCTAAGAAATCCATTAGACATATAAGCAAAAGCCCACAGAAAATTTTGAAAAGAAACGCAGAACTGAAGTTCTTAAGTTTCTATGAGAAGCTTTTTCACAAACTTTATAAACATTGAAACCTCAAACCACGGCATTAATTCATGAAGAAAATTTCTCTTTTAATCAATCTTAAAGCAGTTACTCAGACCCTCAAGTGAACACTCAGGCTCTCACACTCCAACTCGAGTTTCCCATTCAAAACTTTCAGCCAACCTTTCACGCATCTGACCTATACTATCACTCATTGGCCTCCGTGGGCCATTCTTCCTTTTAGGGAAAGCTCCAAACCAATTCCCCAGAGCCTTGGCCCTCAGCCTCATGTATTTATCATGGGTGGCCAGCCTTCCAAGCTTTCGTCTCATTTTGTCTCTGGACAACTATACTCCATCCACATTGGAGTTTCCCTTTTTAATTCTTTTTTTTACCTTTAAAAAATTATTTTTTATTGATATTGAAGTTCCAAGGCATCTTCTTTCCTCCCCAAGCTAGAGAAGGCATGGTTAGAGAGAGAGAGAGACAGAGAGAGAGAGAGAGAGACAGATAGAGAGACAGAGAGAAAGAGAGAGAGAGAGAAAGAGAAAGGGAGAGAGAGAGAGACAGAGAGAGAGAAAGAGAGAAAGAGAAAGGGAGAGAGAGAGAAAGAGAAAGGGAGAGAGAGGCAGAGAGAGAGAAATAATAGAGAAATAAAGAGATAGATGATAGAGAGATGATAGATAAATAGATATAGACAGAGATAGATGGATGGATAGATAGATAAATAGAAGAGAGAGATATCTCAATGCATGCTTCCATTTATCTGTTCTTTCTCTGTAGGTGCACATTCACAGTTATTCTTCCAACATTCTTTTGGTCCTGCTCATTTGATTTTTTGTAATTTCAAGCAGATCTCTCCATATTTTTTTATTTACCTGCTCAGCATTTCTTAGAGCCCAGTGGCATTCCATCACAATCATATGCTACATCTTGCTTAGCCATTCCCCCAAAGCTAAAACATAATAGTCATAGTAGCAGCATACATTGGTTCTTGGTTCTCTAGATTGAAAAGTCCCTCCTTGGGACTAAGGAGAAAGAAAGTTTTCCACATAGAGAGAAAGAACTGGGAACAGAAACAAAGAAGAAAAATATATGCTTTGTCCCTTGTTTATACAGATATATGATTTGGGGTTTGGATTTTTAAAAATTACTCTATTTAAAAAATTAATAATATGGAAATGGGTTCTGAGTGATAATACATGCCTAATCCAGTGGAATTGCTAGTTGGTTGAGGGGCGGAAGGAAAAGGAGACAGAAAGAGCATGAATCATGTAACCATGGAAAAATACTTAAAAATTAATTAAATTAAAAAGAAAAGAAAAATCCCTCCTTTCCAGGTTCTAAGGGACAGATCCAATAGCACTGAGGTCTCTGGTTCCATTGGATGCAAAGTAGATCTGGATTCAAATTGTTTTTCCTTCCCACCTCCCCAGGGCTTTGGGTTGAATGGTTCTTTCATTCCCTGGGGGTTTGGAATGTAGGGTTAACAAATGACCCTGGGATGTGTTGGAGGTACCATTGACTGGATCTTCAACCTTGGTTTCCCACCACCAGGTAAGCCAGGGTCTTCTTTCGCACGCAGGGCAACTCTGGTTCCTCCTTCTGTACCTGGCCCATTCCAGGGCCCCCTTCTCATTGGGCTGATTTGGGGGCTTTCAGCTTCTGACCAGAACCCCATTATCATTAATAGAACTGGATGTCAGCTCTCCTTTCATTTCTATTTTGGCCCCTTGGCTGGGCATTCTTTCTGTGAAATGGAAGGCAGTAGATTTGGTCTTTTAAGAAAGCACATCTGTGGACTACCCTGACATTGGTTAGCAATGGGATTCCATACCTTCTTCCCAGATTTGGGTCATCTCCCTCCTGATTCCAGTGGGACTCTTCTCAGTTATTCACCTGTCCACTCAATCATTACCTTTCTTCTTCTGCAGTCATGCCATGGAATAAAGAAAGGTTTTAAGAGGAAGACAAAAATCTGCAAAACTCATCCATGCATGAAAAAACCCTTAGGAATATTGCAGTGTCCCATGCTGTCTCCCTCCCACCCCAAACCACCTCTGCAAAGGAAAGGGAGGGGGAGTGGCACCCTATTTCCATGCTGGTGAACCTATGGCACACATGCCAGAGGGGGCTGCTCCCTTTCCCATCTTCACACCCATGTGAGGACATTTCTCCCATCACCTGCCCCTCTGCCCAGTGGCCCAATGGCAGCACTTCTTCACTTCCCTGTCTGGGGTAAGGCAGGGGGCTCAACTGCTGTGTGAGGGTTGCAGTTTGGGCATTCATTCTCCAAAAATTTGCCATCACTGTGGCTTATTCTGTGGTCTGTGTTAGTCCTTAAACTCTTTGTTTACTATTCTAAGGCCCCTCCCAACCCGGACTTCACTTGTTTTTTTTGTTTGGTTGGGGTTTTTTTTTGTTTTTAGTGGGGAGAAGATATTTTATTTTACCAATTAAAGGTAATAACAACTTTCCACATAAGTTTTCAGAAGTTAAAAGATCCAAATTGTCTCCCTCCTTCACTTCCTTACCCTTTCCCAGAGCTAGTAAGCAATTTGATCTGGGGTATACATGTATTATTATGTAAAACATTGTTGTAAGAGAATAATCATATAAGACCAAAATCCCAAAATAAAAATTCAAATAAACTAAAATGAAAAATCGCACATTTTCATCTGTATTCTTATTCCAACAGTTCTTACTCTCTCTATGGAGAGCATTCTTTGTCATAAGTCTGTTAGAATGGTTCTGGATCATTGTATTGCTGAGAGTAGCCAAGTTTATCACAGTTGATCTTTCCACCATATTGCTGTTACTATGTACAATATTCTCCTGGTTCTGCTTATTTCATTCTGCATCCGTTCACTTAGGTCTTTCCAGCTCTTTCTGAAATCTTTCAGATCATCACTCCTTACAGCACAATAGTTCTCCATCACCATTATATGCCACAATTTGTTTACCTGTTCCCCAATTGAGGGACAACCCCCTTTATTTCCAATTCTTTGCCCCCACAAAAAGAGCTACTATAAATATTTTGGTACACTCCCCCTTTTTTATTATCCCTTTGGGATACAGACCTAGTAGTGGGATAACTGGATCAAAGGGTGTGCACATTTTTTAGAGCCCTTTGGGCACACTCTCCTTCCACCTCAGCTCTTCTCAATAGACTAGAAAGTAACCCTTCCCCCTCTCTGCCAATGACCCAAAGTCTGGATAAAGACGTGGCAATGGTGCCATCTGGAGGCCAGTGCCAGACATCAAAGATAGCTGCTGCCTTTTCAGGTCAAAAAAAGATGGGACCAAGGACTGCCCTTGGATTGCTCTGGGCGGGGAACTTCCAGGGCAGGCGTTGTCCTCTTCCACCCATACAAGTGTAAAAAATACCTGCACAAATAAAAGATTAAGTTTTGCCAGGTCCTCGAGGGCCCCAGGAGACCAGCAGGGTCCGAGTCACCAACCCCTTGGCCTCAGACAATGATGTTTTCTGGGAGGCAATGGGACAAAGTCCCTCCGTGGGCCTTCATTTCTACCTCAGTGAAGTGAGGAGGATGGATGGAGCTCTCTTTCTCTATTTCTGCCTCTTTTTCCCTTCCTCTCCTTTCCTCTGTCTTGCTCCCTGTCTCTCTCCCTGTCTCTCTCCCTCTTTCTGTCTGTCTGTCTGTCTGTCTCCCCTCTTCTCTTCTCTTCTCTTCTCTTCTCTTCTCTTCTCTTCTCTTCTCTTCTCTTCTCTTCTCTTCTCTTCTCTTCTCTTCTCTTCTCTTCTCTTCTCTTCTCTTCTCTTCTCTTCTCTTCTCTTCTTTTCTCTTCTCTTCTCTTCTTCTCTTCTCTTCTCTTTCCTATCCAGTATCAACATGGAAATCTAGAAATCCCCAGTTTACTCAGTTGGGAGGTGGAAACCCCAGGTTTTGACCTTGTCACAGGAGAGGTTTCCCCCTGAGAGAAGGTCCCACTGCACCAGACAATAGACATCCACTTCAGGTGGGGAGGTAAATCCCATCCGAAGTCAAGTAGCTCCTCACTTCCTACTGTGCCAAAGCTGATGGAATATTCTCCCACACTATCTCCCCTCCTGGCTTCCTTCAAGTCCCACCTTTTACACAAAGTGTTTTCCACTCTTCTCCATTCTAGCACCTTTTCTCTGTTGATAATCTCTACCTTATCGTGTTTCTAATTTTTTGGTATATGGTCATTTGTATGTTGTCCCCCTATTAGATTAGGGGCTCCCAGACTGTCTTTTGTCCCCCTTTATATGGGGGACATACTGCTTTTTACTACTCTTTTGCCTTGGAACCAATAAACATTGATTCTAAGTTGTAAGGGAAAGAAGGGAGGAAAAAGAAAGAAAGAAAGAAAGAAAGAAAGAAAGAAAGAAAGAAAGAAAGAAAGAAAGAAAGAAAGAAAGAAAGAAAGAAAGAAAGAAAGAAAGAAAGAAAGAAAGAAAGAAAGAAAGAAAGAAAGAAAGAAAGAAAGAAAGAAAGAAAGAAAGAAAGAAAGAAAGAAAAAGGAAGGAAGGAAGGAAGGGAGAGGGAGGGAGGGAGGGAGGGAGGAAGGAAGGAAGGAAGGAAGGAAGGAAGGAAGGAAGGAAGGAAGGAAGGAAGGAAGGAAGGCAGGCATGACACATAGTAGGTACTCAATAAGTGCTGGTTGACTGGCTGAAGTAAGTACAGCAGGAACCTACTCCATTGACATGAAGCCTGGGTTAGGTGTCGTTCTGTTCCTGCCAATTGGAATGCGAGTTCCTTGAGAACAGGGAATGTCTTGAATTTCTATTTTACCCTGAGACTTTGTCCAGTGCTTGGCACAGGATAAGAGCTTAAAATAAATGGTTTTCCAATCTAGTCCCATGACCCAGAAGTCTGTATTGATTCCTAAGGGAGACAGGAGTTAAATTGGTGGGCTTTGCTCATTCTAAATGGTATTTGATGAGTATGCCCTTGTGTGTTGGCAGAAAGGAGTCCAAATGCTGCTATCCCCATTTTACAGATAAGAAAACTAAGCCCCAGAAGTGAAATGCCTAGGTCAATTAGCTGTCAGGGAGAGGCAGATCAAAGACTCCTCTCAAACCCTGAAGCATCCAATTCCAGACCTGTGGGCTGACTAAATAGAAAGGGGCCACTGTGCCTTGGAAAAGGTGCTTGTTGACTCAAAAACCATATATTTCTGTTGTCTGTGGTCCATTTCAGTTTGATGTGTTGTTAAATATTTCCCAGTTACTGTTTTAGTCTGCTTGTTTGGGTCCTGAGAGTAAAAATGAGCTGGAGAAGGAAGTGGCAAGCCACTCCAGGAGCTTTGCCAAGAAAACCCCAGATGGGGTCACAAGAGTCAGATGTGACTGAAACAAATGAAATGTTCTTCTTGGGAAGAACATGCTGAGACTCTTCTTATGGAAGTCCTGATGCACCACAGGGAAGCACCCAGGGCTAGTGCTAGTGAGCCAGAGCTGAAGATGGAGACTCTCTCTTGCCTCCTCTCTGCCCACTGGAATAAATATTTTATTGAATAAGTCTTGCTTCCCTCTCTGACCTCCATGAGGCACTCACTCACTCACTCACTCTTTCAGCAGATAGCCTGTTCTCAAATATTCTGTTGAGCTGAAGTCCCCCTCCATCCCACAAGCGCCATCTTCACTAGCCACCTCCACAACACAATGAGTTATCAGAAGAAGACTTTAGGGAGTGATCAAGAAAGTGAAACCCCAAAGCACTCTTGGGGAAAACTGTTAAAAAGTGTACCCAGGAATGGAGTTCAACATGACCATCCTTTCCCTGAGGGAACCCCTTTTCTTCTAATGACCTAGTAAGAACTCAGACTTCCTGAACCATTTGTTTTTTATTTTATAAAAACATTCCTACACTGGCCCCAAAAGAGGGCCTCCTCCTGTACTGAGTCCTGAGAGCCCCACTTCTCTTTGGGGGATGGGAGGGTGGGGAGCAGGACGATTCATTCTCGCCAGGCCTCTGGAATCAGGGTTTATTCCTGTGTTAATAAGAGACAAGGCTTTCAAAGTTGTCTTTTCTTTATTAAGTTGTTGTCATTGGACAAATTGTTCTGCTTCTGCTCCATTCCCTTTGCATACATTCATTCAAGTCTTCTCAGCTTCCTTTAGTCATTCCTTTCATTCTTAGGGCAGAATAAGACACCATCACCTTCATTTACCATAACTGCTTTGACTGCTTCTCAGTTGATGGGCACCCACTTTGTTTGTAGTTCTTTGCCAGTGAGCTGCTCTGTGTGTGTGTGTGTGTGTGTGTGTGTGTGTGTACATGCATAATGTTGTTCATTTGTTTCAGTCACATCTGACTCTTGTGACCCCATCTGGGGTTTTCTTGGCAAAGCTCCTGGAGTGGCTTGCCACTTCCTTCTCCAGCTCATTTTTACAGATGAGGAAATTGAGGCCAATGGGGTTAAATGACTTGCCCTGGGTCACACAGCCAGGAAGAGTCAGAGGCCAGTTTTGAATGGAAGACTCTTGTGCTAGAGTCCCTTGAAAGTTATCTTGTGTGTCAATTTCTAAATGACATTTTCCTATGAAATTAAAACTATGACTAAGCTTTTAAAGGGGTTTTGTGAGAATTGAGAGGAACAACCAACTGAGCCATGTCAGTGTGTCAGTCTCTTTTATTTCATCGTTGAGAGAACAGGCACTGGTGAGCCAGTGTTCCAAGTGTTCCAGTCGGCAAGGAGACTCACAGACATCCTTTTATCCTGGTCCCGGAATGGAACAAAGCTAGTCCCTCCCTCCCTGTTCACTGGCTGGTTCCTTGAGAGTTACAATCTTAGCTCAAAAGCTAGCCAATCAGAATGCGCAATTTACAAACCTGATTCTTATTATTCAAGTGGGGTTTAGCCAATCAAAATAAGGATTGGGGTTTAACCAATCAGAGCAGGAGGAGGAGGAGGTCCTATGCTGCTCTTCCTGTCTGGCCAGCCACATGGCCTTCCCTGAGGAGATTCCATGCTGTCTCTATTCCCCACAGGATCAAATGAAATATTTGCAAAGTGCTTAGCCCAGAAGCTGGCCGTAATCAATATTTCCCTCACCCCTTCTAGAGGGAAAGAGTCTGTCCAGAAAGCCAAAGACTTCTTAGAAAACACAAATTGTTGCGGACCACACTTGATTATCATCATTTGCTACTTAAGCTTGCTGAAATCCTATTTTCAATGGCTTTTTCATTGCACCTCCCAATCTTTTTTCCCTCTTTTCTGGGGTTCCTGAAGAAGTACTCCATTCACTCACTCAGCAATTAGGCGGGTGACAGCCAGGCAGGCAGAGATTTCTCTGACCCCTGCACTTGCTGCCAGTTGGGGTTCTCAGGCTGGAGGAAGCCTTTGGCTTCAGTGACCTGAAGGGGAAGAGCTTTTGCCAGGGGACAGCCTCCGGCTACCTTTGTCCGGTGAGAAGACATCTAGCCACTCAAGCAATCACAGGCGTTAAACTAAGGGGGAATAATCTGGTGGGGGCAGCAAGTGCGTGGGGAGACTTCCAGCCCTGGGATGAAGTGAACCTGGAATGGCTGAAGAGGCTTCGCTTCCTAGCTGGCTACACTCGCAGGGGCCACTCTCCAGTGGCCAAAATGGCTGCCCATTCATCCATTCCACCCAACGTATGGAACTGGTCCTGTTCCTTATTGGGCTTGTAAAACATCACCACCTTCTGAACAAAATTGACATTGTTTCTCCTGCTGGTGAAACAAATAATAATTTTTAAGATGCAGTAGACAAAGATTGGTTTTTAAATTTCTTTGTGTTTTTGGAGAGTGAGGTGGAGAGAGGTGGAGAGAGCTTGGGGACAGTTACTCTCCCGGCCAAATTCCAAGCTACCAATGGGCAACTTTGGGGAGTTGATTCAGGATGCTTTATCCCAAAGGTTCATATGGGCTGCTGGTGTTCCGATTGGCCCAACCAGCCACAGTTGGACACACTGTACATTGGTCCTGACATCATGACGTCATCTTGACATCTTGATCCTTTTTGAATAGGAAGGACAACAATCACCTGCAGAGAAGACCCAGTTCTAGCCTTGCCTCTGTTCAATGAGATCCTGGACAAATCTCTTCTTTCCCGCTTCAGTTGCCATTGCTGTAAAATGAGGGAGGGCAGACTCAATGACCTTTGAGAACCTTTCCAGCTTTGGCTTATTAGTCTGTGATCTTGAATTACATGCTCTATCCCACCTCTCCTAAAAATGCGTAATGAATTATTCACACTACTACCCAGTCAAAGGTTGCAGGTTCAAACCTAGGGTAGATCAGTTTCCATTTCTGGATCTCAGTTTATTTCTGAAGGAGCAGCAGACTAGAATTATTGGCTCATGGACTCCTGGAAGGGACCCTAGAGGGCATCTGGTCCATTTTTCATTATTCAGACTTCTTTTTCCAAAAGGGAAAATTGAGATAGTATAACCGACCTCCAATAACAAACTGTTTAACCATATTGAGCTTTTAGCCCTCTGAAAATTATGGATCTTTTTTCAAGTGAACTGCTGCCCAGTTGTACTTATGAAGCCAATGTTTTTAGCCCACTTTTTAGAATGTATTTTTACCCTCTATTAAATTTCATAACATTAGATTTAGCCCAGAGTTCTAGCCACCCACATCTTGACCCTCCATTCAGTATGCTGTCTATTCTTCCAGGTATGTCAGGTACAAGTGTGATGAGTAGGTCATCTCCATCAGTATGGAAGCCCCTGATAAAAATGGCAGACTCCACAGGACCAAGGACCCTCCCATTGCTGGAGGTCTCCTTCAAAGGTCACATCAGTTGCCTCTTCTTTAGGTGTAGTCATCCAAGCATCCAAATTCACCTCATTTTTCTCTTTCTAGCACATCTCTCCAACTTGGCTATACAGATAGCATAAGGAACTCTGTCTGATCCTTTTCTAAAACCATAAAAAACTATCTGTGGTCTACATTGGCCCACCAGTCTAGTGACTGTGTTCTCAAAAGAAAAGAAAGCGAGTGAGTCAGGCATGAGCTGGATGGTGGTCGGCACCCATAATTTTGTACAGTGGCCCCAGAAAGCTATCTTTGACCTTTGGTTGCACTAACAAAGGGTTCCCGTTCAGGACCAAGAGGGTGGTAGCTTCTGATCCATCCATCTCTGTTCCCACCACCCCTGCAATCTCATGTTTAGGTCTGAGCTACAGACCCTTTGAACTACAGAGAGGCTGGAGAGCATAGAGAGGGAGATGGCCAGGATGGAGAGAAGATGGAAGATAAGGCTTTGATGAGAGAAATGGGGGTGTTTATCCTGAAGATCCTCCAGGGTCAAATATAAAGTCCTCTGGCTTTTCAAGCCCTTTATAACCTTCCTCCACCCTTCTTATATCTCCTTCCCCAATACATACTCTTCTATCCAGTGACAGTGGCCTCACAAATAAGGGCTCTGAGCATTCCAGTGGGCCAGGGTGGCTATTCTTGGGGGTGACTTTTTCCCCAAAAAGGGAACTTCTGAGGCCCCACTGGTGCAGAAACTATTTCCGTCTGCTTCTGTTCAACCTATTCACAGCTTTATTCCAAGATACAACTTCTTGTTCTTTAATAAAATGAGCAAATGTGTTGACAACATTCCTGCCATCAAGATAGAAAGAGGTGGCCCTTCAGCATCGCCTCAACATCAGACAAATCCAGATGATAGGCAATTGAGCATCCTTGAAACCCTAACCCTGGGAGTGAATAAATGAAGCCTCATTTATTAGGCACTGTCTCTGGGCCAAGCACTGGGGACACAAATACAAAACAAAGATAGTTTCTGCCCTCAGAGAGCTTACAGTCTTAGAGGAGATGACTCATGGCCACAGAGTAGTATTTTTGTTGGCTAAATCTCAGAGAGGGTGAGTAGAGTCATAAAGCAGAGCCCACAGATGGCAGGGCTAATTCAATTAAGGTTCCAGAACTTGAAGGGGCAAAGGAATCACACAGGACACAGCAGAGGCCACGGGGCTGGCAAGACAATGTGTGGGGAGTGAAGAGAGCATGATTGGAGCTTGTGGAGAGAGAGTGGAGCTTCCCAAGAGGAACTCATCAAATAGGATAGCAGGAACCTGGAGGAGTTCTTGAGCTGAGAACAGAAATCCCCCCATGGTCTCTGGTTGAGCCAAGGCGGCAGGACAGAAGAGTGCCAAAGTCTGAATGCCCAGTGCCCAGATCTCTGTGCAATGAGTCCAGCTCTATGACCACCCAATGGCAGTGGTAATCCACCAACCAGAGAAGGACCCCAGGCTGTTTTCTCACCTCAAGTCCCTCTACATTCTCATTATAGACATGAGAAGGGAACAGCTAGCTGCCTATGGGGCAGGTGTCCTTGGGAGTGGAGTGGAAAGAAAACAAAACCGCCAGATTGTGTCCCTGATGAAAGCCCAGGGTGGAGATGTGGGAGAAAGGGAGATGGCTATCAGGATCACAAAAAGAGCTCCTCCTTTCCCCAATGCCTTTGAACATGGAAATGGCGAAAGCCAAACCCCAAACAGAACCCTTGGAATTAGAACAACCAAGCCAGGAGATGAGAAAATGCACTTCCCTCCTTCCCTCTCCAGAGAGGTGGGGGCATATGGGTGAGGAACACTTCATATTTCCAGACTCAGTTGATGTGTTGTCAGTTATTGGATTTCTTTTTTCCCTCTTTTTAAAAAATTCTTTGCTACAAGGGAGAGATTTGGAAATAAAAATGGGGTTAAAAAATAAAAATAATAACAATAAAAAAGCACAAATGCCTCATGCTTTCTTTTAAAAAATCCATCGTAATACTAGGCAGTGGGTCTAACTACCAAGGACTAAAGATTCCAAAGGAGAGTTAATTCTGGGACAGAGAACTGGTCCTGTTGTCCTGCTGCCCTTTCTAGATCCTACCAGTGTCTCTGGATACCTCATAGGATAAGGGGCCTCCCCCTCCCCAGATCCTTGGTGGGAGATGAGCCACCTCCACTTCCATCCTCTCTCCATTTTCTTTGGCTCACCCCTGGCCAGGGCCAAGGCCCATCTCTGCAGGAGGGTTAGTAAAAGGACTCAAGGTGGACCCATCCAAGGTGGAAATTCTGATTAAAAAAAAAAAAGAGATGCTGATTGTGAGTGAAGGGAACAGAAATGAGCCACTAAACTCAGCACAAAGGTGGAGGCCTCTTCTTTTAGAGATTTTCCCTATGTCACAGGCCCTGGCCCCCCAAAAGGTCTCTTGTGACCCTTCATCAGATTGCTGGCCTTACTTAGCCACCAAAGTGAAATGGGGGGCCAAGGGCAGGCACCAGGCTTGTTCACTTGTTCACCCAGATAGTTTTCTAAGATGGCTAGTTCAGCTGGCCATCAGCCCTGGCTTTTTCTCTGCAATAACACACCAGTTACCGTGGTCATTGATGGAACTTAAGATATGAAGCTCTGGTACATGTTTCTCCAGCATATGGCAGAGTTCCCCTTCTCGAAACACATGGTAGTAACGGGTGAAAGCTTCAGAGCCCAAGGTCTCTGCCTGGGACGCCCCTGTGGGCATGGTGGATGCCAGGCTGATGGAGGGAGGCTGAAGGAAGGTCCTTCTCCAGAGCTGGTTGGCAGTTGGCTTATCCATCTCTGTGGGGCAGGCTGACCTGTAGTTCTGCCCCACCATAGGTTCCCTGAGTAAGCAGCTCGCTTGCTGCTGGGTCTCAATGTCTTTGTTAGGCTTTCTGGGGAGGGGGCTTGACTCACCTGGGACCGACTGCCACTCTGTGGTTTGTATGAGCCTGGGGTTGGTGGTGCCATCTTGTTCTTTTGTCAATGGCTCTTGATCATCAGGGCCTACATGACAGAGTTTTGAAGGCTGGATAGACACAGGGTGGCATGGAGTCCACTCCTCTGTGGCATGCCCAGTCTTCTCCACCTGTTTCTTCAGAGTGCATTCATCTAAAGAGCGGGAGAAAAACCAGGAGCGGAATGACCGCCCTAAAATGCTATAGAAGCCACTGTCTTCCTCCCTGACCTCCACCATTTTCCTGCAGCAGCTGGGAGTCCCAGAGCCGTCCAGGCTGTGGGCCCTCCGGGACGCCTGTCTCTTCTGAAGGCACACAGGAGAGCCACAGACAGAGCAGGCTGGGTGGTGGTTAGGCCCCTCCAAGGTAGCTGCAGGCTTCCATCCTGATGGAGATGGTTCTGCTAGGAGCTGGGAACACAGGGCATGGTTCCATGGAATGAACACATCCTGCTTGTCAAAGTGCCGGTGGTTCTTCTCCATGGCCCAGACGTAGATCATGACACGACCTCCTGGGGCTAGCACCCGGGCCATTTCCTGGACGGCTCGAGTCCTCCTTTGTATTGTTGAAAAGTGGTGGA
Source organism: Monodelphis domestica (assembly GCF_027887165.1). Lineage (NCBI taxonomy): Eukaryota > Metazoa > Chordata > Mammalia > Didelphimorphia > Didelphidae > Monodelphis > Monodelphis domestica. The sequence goes on along the minus strand of NC_077232.1, from coordinate 292,798,594 downwards.
TGACTGTAAAGGAAGAGAGAAGAGCTTAGAGTTCATGTGGGAGGCCAGAGAGCCTCGGCTTCCCAAACTTCTGAGATACTGGAGCATCCCTTACTTTCAGGACTGGGGAATATATCAAGGGAAGGAAGTTCATCCTCTTCCCCTCCTGGAGGGCTGACCCAATTTGTCAACATTCTTCACATACCAGAGTGAACAGGAATAAAAGAAAGTGGGTGGTGCATACCTGGGTCTTTTGGCACAGACTACTGGCTGGAAGAGAGAGGTGAGGGAGAGAGAAAAGATGCCAATAGAATAGACACACGTCTGAGAACTTAGAGTAAGGAAGAGATTTAAATCTATGCTTTTCTATCTTTTCTGTTAATAAACTTTATGAAAAATAATAATGGGTAGATATATATTAATTTTAAATATAACAGGCATATGGTGACTCTCATTAAAGGGAGTCTACCCAACAAACTTCTCCAACTTTAGCATCTTTCCTGGAAAGAGGTTTACCAACTCTACCACTGACCCTGTGTGACCTTCATCAAGTTGCTTCCTTTCTCTGGTCTTCCATCAGAGAAAATAAGGAGGCTGAGAGAGAAAAAAAATGTTGTTTGGGGGAAAACTTTGTGTTGGATGAAAAGTGCTGGGAAAAGTGGAAGCTGGTTTGGCAGAAATCAGGTTTAAGCTAACATCCTCCACCACATACCATACAAAGCAAAGTGACCTGAATAGAAAAGAGAACACATTCCCAGTTATGGCTAGGGGATGAGTCCTGGGCCTATTGGTTAGGAAACTCTCCACCAATATAAGTTTGGAATTTCTAGTCTTAAGAGTCCAGAACCAGAGAAGGTGAAGAGATTTGCCCACAGCCACAGAGCCTGAATTAGTTTTTTTCTGCACTTGGCCCCACCACAATATGTTGTTTCTCATAATAAATAATGGCAATAAAAGAAATACAAAATACTTTTTTGAGATGTAATGAGGGGAAAGTTATTGCTGCTACCAGTACTATGGAAAGACTTCATTGAGGAGCTAGCACTTGAGTTGGATTTTAAAAGGGTCTAGGAAATCAGTAGGGGGATGAGGAAGAAAGGAAAATCCAGGCAATGAAACAGAATGAGTCAAGTCATAGAGGTGAGAAATTGCAAAACACATTCATGGTTCAGAACATCATGGGTTGTGATTAAAAAAAAAAAAGGTTAAATGGAGAATACCAATTATATGGAATTGGAAAACTCTACCACAAACAAAATCAACACATAAAAAAGGAAGCCATCAACTGAGAAAAAAAATCTTTGCATGAAATATCTCTGGTAAAAGACTTAATACACAAGACATGTAGTGAACTAACACAAACATATAAGACTAAGAGCCATTCCCCCAATGGATAAATGATCAAAGGCTATGAACAGGCAGCTCTCAAACAATTGTAGACTATTAAAAACCACAGGAAATAGTGCTCCATTCACTATTTAGAGAAAAATGAATCAAAACAACTCTGAAGGGTGGCCAAGTAGCTCAGTGGAGACTCAACCAGGTCTGGAGATAGGAGGTCCTGAGTGCAAATCTGGCCTTAAACACTTCCTAGCTGTATTGCTCTGGGCCAACCACTTAACACAACTGCCTAACCTTTGCCCTTCTATCTTAAAATTGTTACTAAGATAAAAAGTAAAATTTTGCTTTTTTTTTTAAACTGACTTTTTAAACTCACATTTCTACAAATTGGCAAAGATGAAAGCTGTCAATGTTAGAGGTAGTGTAGAAAAAGTTGCCACACTAATACACTGGGTTTTTTTGTTTGTTTTAAAACCCTTACTTCTGTCTGAGCATAAGTTTTAAGATAGAAAAGCAACAAGAGCTAGTCAACTGGAGTTAAGCAACTTGTCCAGGGCCACAGCCCTGGACAGATACTTTCTAGTATCTGATGCTAGATTTGAACCCAGGTCCTCCAGACTCCAGACCTGGCATTCTATCTAGCTGCCCCACATTAATGCACTATTGGTGAAGCTGTGAACTACTTCAACCACTCTGAAAAGCAAAATTTGGGATTTTGCAAAGAAAGTGACTAAAATGTCTCATATTCTTTAACCTAGAGATTCCACTGTTGAGAATGTGCCCAAAGGAAATTATTGACAAAAAGAAATGCTCTTGTACACAATCACAGAAATACTGTCATGATGATCATCTGTAAAGAATTAGTTATTCTGATCAAGACAATGATCCATGACAATTTCAAAGGATTTTTGAAAAATGATCTCTATATCACTGATGAACTCTGAGTGCAGATGGATGCCTATGGGCTTTTCACTTTATTTTTCTTGCCTTTTTTTTGCAACATGGCCAGTATAGAAATATGATTTGCATGATTTCACATGGATAACTTGTTATATTGTGTGCCTTCTCAATGGGTGGAGGAGGGACTGGATGGGAGGGAGAGAATTTGGAGCACAAACATTATTTAAAGAATTTTTTTAAAAAGAAATACTCCAAATACAGAAAAATATGTGTAATAACACTTTTTAAAGTAGCAAAGAATTGGGAACAAACAGACAGCAAATTGTGGTCCATGAATATAATGATATACCACTGTGCTGTAAGGAGTGTGGAGTGTGTGTGTGTGTGTGTGTGTGTGTGTGTGTGTGTGTATGATGAAGACAGAGAAGCATGAGAAAATCTACATTCTAGGATCCTAAGAAGGAGCCCCTGAAGGAGGTGCTCACTACCTGGATGACTGTGGGCAAGTCATTTATCTACTTAAGCTTTAGTTTCCTACACTGGAAAAGGGGGTTGGACTCAATGACACTTCTAGCTCTGGATTCTTGGGAGGAAGGAAGGAAGGAGTGTAGGAAAGGGAGAAAAAAGGAAGGAGGGAAGAAAAGAGAGAAGAAAGGGGGGGAAGGAAGGAAGGAAGGAAGGAAGGAAGGAAGGAAGGAAGGAAGGAAGGAAGGAAGGAAGGAAGGAAGGAAGGAAGGAGGGAAGGAAGGAAGGAAGGAAGGAAGGAGGGAAGGAAGGAAGGAAGGAAGGAAGGAAGGAGGGAAGGAAGGAAGGAAGGAAGGAAGAAAGGAAGGAAGGAAGGAAGGAAGGAAGGAAGGAAGGAAGGAAGGAAGGAAGGAAGGAAGGAAGGAAGGAAGGAAGGAAGGAAGGAAGGAAGGAAGGAAGGAAGGAAGGAAGCAAAAAAAGGGTTGAACCAGATACCCTTCCATGAAATCCTATGATTCTGGAGTCATCCTAGAGAACCTTAAGACCCTAAGGCCATTTTCATTGAACAAAGCCTCCCTTCAGAAAGGCCAGGTGCCTTCGAGGTCTGTTAGACATGTGGGGCTTATCTTCAATTTTTATTTTTCCCAGGACACCAGGCAGGAAGGCCTTGCCTCTGGGTCAGGGATACTAAGTCAGCTAACTGACCTCCTGGGGGTTCGGGATCCAGTAGGAGGAAGGAGGCCCCGTCCCCCTCCCCTCCTCACCACCGATGGAGATGACTGCGTCAAAGCTGTGGTCTCGGAAGGGCAAGCGAAGGTTGTCACACACCAGGACCTCACAGCCCCGGCTGTGGGCGATGTCCACCAGGGGCCCGCAGTAGTCACAGCCCAGCTTGTACACCTGGCTATTGACCCGGAGGTACTTCCCAGTCCCACAACCTGTGGAAGACAAGCCCAGCCATAAGGAGAGGGTTGTCTCAGGGGGTGCCCCAGTGTGGCCCCTATGTGACTCCCATGGCAGGAGGAAATCAGGAGGCAGAAGCTGAATCTAAGAGAAGGGGTCCCTCCCTTCAAGGAGCCAGTGAGTTATGGTACACGATAATGCTGGGCGACTGTGCCCAGGGGAGGTCTCAGAGAAGCAGCATGGCCTTAGAGAGAAAGATGGTTTCATAGCCACCTGGGCAAGTCCCCACGACTGAAAACTGATGAAGGCACCAACATGCATCTGCAGAAAGAGTTTCCTCACCTGGGAACGCCAGCAAAACTGTAGGACCAGGGATGGGTAGAATGGGGACACTTCATTCTGGGGACCCTGGTCTCTAGGCCTTTCCACAAATAGGAGGCTCCTTAGCATATGCTCTCACCTGTGCCCCATGCCTTCCCCCTCACTTCCCTGGCTTCCTTCAGGCCCCAGCTAAAACTCACCTCCTACAGGAAGCCTTTCCCAGCCCCTCTTAATTCAGAGCCTTTCCTCTGCTCATCATTCCTCCTATCTGTGGTTCCCTTGTTATATTTTTGTTGCACATTGTCTCCCCTGGAAGCCCCTGGAGAGCATGGGTTGCCTTTGTCCCCCCAGTACGGGGCTCATAGAGGGGTCTGCTAACACTCCTGCTTTGACCACACACCTGTGGCCCATGCATCATCCAGCCTTCTTTTCAGTTGTCAGTTCAAAGCACCAGCAGAGTGGTTTGGCAGCTTGATTTCAAAGCCAACATCCATTTGTCCCTGACAGGAGGATCAGATGAGACAGTCAAAGTCTTCATCCAAAGCCCATGAGTGGCCAGTGGCATGTTCCTAGCACAGAATTCCACATGAGCAGTGATGAAACCTCTCAGAAAGGAAGCACAAGCAGGAGTGAAGGAAGGCTGGCAGGTGGGCAGTGCTAGCCCCGGTGCTACCCACCACCCACTTCCAAAACCCCATGCAATGTGGGGACCATTAGGTGAGAAGGCATCCTTTCTAGTCCTGCAGATCAAAACTCCTCCAGGGCTTCTCTGCCTGGGCAGCCCTTGTCCTTGCTGCATGAGCACTTGTCCTAGCTGTGGGAGTTGACAAGGCCTTTGCAGGGTGTATGTGTGTCCTTGGATGAGGACACCTTTGAGGCTGCTTCATGCTTGTGGTCTCCTTTGGGCCCCCTGAGGGTCTCGTTCCTCTGTCACAGGGCTCCACAATAGGCAGCCACAAGTCTTCTCTGGGAGAGCATTAGTGTGACAAGGATGGGGTGAGATGGCCAGTTTGGCTCATTGCGCATGTGAGGCAATTTCCAAATATGACTCTGCCCAATACTTGCCCCAGTCTCATGTCTGGTCCCAGCTCACCATCCAGCAAAGATTCCTACCCATGGACCTGTACAATGATGGACCAACTCAGGGGCTGATGCCCCCTCTCCAAAAACCCCAAGTCATGCCCTTGGCCTATCTCACCCAGATTTTTTTAGCCCTGTGGGAAAGCCCAGGCCATCTCCTCTGCATGACTGAGGATCTCTCCTGGATGTTCTCAGGCTCAGAGCTAGAGCATTCACAAGCGGAAGCATCTGTACTTCTGGGTAAGCATGGCAGTATTCTAGACAAGGGACACTTCCTCTCCCCAGCACCCACTGATATAGACTACCTCAAAAGACTAAAAAAACCATTCTCATAAGAACGGAGGGACTCTGCAGTAGGGCGCAGCATTGAAGGTATGTGGGATTTGGGTATTTCCACACTATAGTGTGGGGGTGAAAAAGCTCCCACCCAAACATGAGCTGATCTAGCCTACCCTACCCCACCTACAGAGCCAGAGTCAGAGCCAGGGCACATCAGAATCATCAAGTGAGCAAGGGGCACATCTAGAGTGAGTAAGGGGGCACCTCTAGATCGAGCAAGGGGCGCCTCTAGGTCCTTGGGAGCTAACAAAGACCTACCCCTGAAAGCAGCTACACCTGAAACCCCAGTGATCGGGGAAGCACAGACCTTGAATGCTCCCACACAGAGAAGAGCTGAGAACAGCGTTGGGTGCAGAGATTTGAGAGCTTGCCTCAGGGAAAATCCTTGCTCCTTAACTCCATACACAGGGAACCTGCCCAGATCACTCAGATTTCTGACTAAAAAGGGAAGGTAAAACCTCCACAGTTATGGCAAATTGTGCCCCAGGGCAAACATCCTCCAAGAAAAACAAATAAAAGGCAGTGACCCTCGAAAATGTTTATGGAGGGAAAACCCAGGCTACAGGGGAAATACAGGAGGAAATTCAAATAAAACCAAAACCTTCCCAAGAAATGGAAATTGTCCACAAGCTCTGGAAGAATTTAAATTGGAGCTTATTAAAAAGATGGAAGCCTACTGGCAAGAGAAGTGGGAAATGGTTCAAAAAGAAAATTAAAAAAATTATAGCAGAAAATTTAAAAAAAAAATGAAAGCAGAAAATCAAAAGATTATAAGAGAAAACCAGGTCTTAAGGACCAGAATTAAGCAACTGGAAACCAATGATCTTGCAAAACATCAAGAATTAATAAAGCAAAGTCAAAAGACTGACAAAATAGAAGAAAACATAAAATATCTCACTGACAAGGTGACAGATCAGGAAAACAGGTCACGACGAGACAATTTGAGAATGATTGGTCTACCTGAAAAGCCAGAAAGAAACAGAAATCTTGACACCATTCTACAAGAAATCATCCAAGAAAACTGCCCTGATGTTCTTGAACAAGGAGGAAAAATAGACATTGAAAGAGTTCATAGAACACTCTCTACACCAAACCCCCAAAAGACAATCCCCAGGAATGTAATTGCCAAATTCCATAGCTTTCAAGCTAAGGAGAAAATTCTACAAGAAGCCAAAAAGAGACAATTCAGATACAAGGAGCACCAATCAGGATCACACAAGACCTAGCAGCTTCAACCCTAAAGGACCGCAAGGCCTAGAGCATGATATTCATAAAGGCAAGATAACTCAGACTTCAACCATGAATCAGCTATCCATCAAAACTGACTATATACTTCCAGGGGAAAGTATGGGCATTCAACACAATAATTTCCAAGTATTTGTAAAGAAAAGATGAGAACTAAGTGAAAAGTTTGATATTCAAACACAAAGAGCAAGAGAAACATGAAAATGTAAATAAGAAAGAAAGGGAAAAGGAGAAAAATGTTTTCTTTTAATTATTCAAACTCTCTTCTTTAAGGACTACAATTAGATCAAATTATATATTAATATATGGGGGAAATCTTATTTCTAACTCCCCAAAATTGTATTCATTATTATATTAATTAGAAGAATCACTCAAAGGAAAAGATTGGGGCATTAAGGGCTATAAGATTATATGCAAAAAAAAAAAGGAAAGAAAAAGGGTGGGGGGGGAATCAAAGATGGCACCAAGAGATACTTGAAGAAATAAAGTAAATAGGATAATCTTTTTCACACAAATATACACATGGGAAGCGAAGGGGAAGAATACTCTTATAAGAAGGAAAGGAAGAGAGTGCTAATAGGTAATACTTAAACCTTACTCTCACTGAAATCAATTCTGAGAAGGAAGAACATCTAGATCCACTGGGGTCTTGAATTCTATCTTATCCTACAGGGTAAGTGAGAAGGGAAAACTAAGGGGGGTAGGGGGGAGGAAGTACAAAAAGTGAGGGAAGGAGAGGGAGGATGGAACTTAACAGAACCTAAATTAAAAAAAAAACAAGAAGGGAACAAAAAGGGAGGGACTAGAAAGGGAAGCATATCAAGGGAGGGGATTAGGGGGATTGATTAAAAGTAAACCACTGTTTTAAAAGAATAAAGCAAAAGAAGAAAGGACAGAACTAGGAGGGGATATCAAAATGCTAGGGAATTTACAAGTGACAATCATAACTTTGAACATTAATGGGATGAACTCACCCATAAAATGTAGACAAATAGCAGAATGGATTAGAATCCCAAATCCTACCATATGTTGTCTACAAGAAACACACCTGAGGTGGGGAGATACTCACAAGGTCAGAATTAAATGTTGGAGCAAAACCTATTGGGCCTATACTGATAGAAAGAAGGCAGAATTATGCAATTATGATATCTGAGAAAGCCAAAGTAAAAATAGACCTGATTAAAAGGGATAGGGAATGTAAATACATCCTGATAAAAGGGAGTATAGACAATGAGGAAATATCACTAATCAACATGTATGCACCAAAAGGTATAGCATCCAAATTTCTAAAGGAGAGACTGGTAGAATTGAAGGAGGAAATAGATAGTAAAACTATACTAGTGGGGAGACCTGAACCTACCACTATCAAATTTAGATAAATCAAATAAATAAATAAATAAGGAAGAGGTAAAAGATGTGAATGAAATCTTAGAAAAATTAGAGTTAATAGATATATGGAGAAAAATAAATAGGGACAAAAAGGAATACACCTTCTTTTCAGCAGCACATGGTATATTCACAAAGATTGACCATATGCTAGATCATAAAAACATGGCATACAAATGTAGAAAAACAGAAATAATAAATGCAACTTTTTTCAAATCATAAGGCATTAAAAATAATGATCATTAAGGGTACATGGAGAGCCAAATCAAAAATAAATTGGAAATTAAATAATATGATTCTCCAAAATCAGTTAGAGAACAAATCATAGAAACAATTAATAACTGCATAGAAGAAAATGACAATGATGATACATCCTTTCAATCTCTATGGGATGCAGCCAAAGCAGTACTCAGGGGAAAATTTATATCTTTGAGTTCATATATTAACAAATTAGGGAGGGAAGAGGTCAATGAATTGGACATGCAAATCAAAAAACTTGAAAGGGAACAAATTAAAAATCCCCAGAAGAAAACCAAATTAGAAATCTTAAAAATTAGGGCGAAATTAATAAAAGTGAAAGTGATAGACGTATTGAACTAATAAATAAGACTAGAAGCTGGTATTTTGAAAAAACAAACAAAATACTCAAAGTATTGGTCAATCTAATAAAAAAGAGGAAAGAAGAAAACCAAATTAACAGTATCATTGATAGAAAGGGAGAACTCACCTCCACTGAAGAGGAAATCAAGGCAATCATTATAAACTATTTTGCCCAATTATATGGCAATAAATATGGCAATCTAGGTGATATGGATGAATATTTACAAAAATATAAACTGCCTAGATTAACAGAAGAAGAAATAAAAGTCTTAAATAATCCCATATCAGAAAAAGAAATTGAACAAGCCATCAAAGAACTCCCTAAGAAAAAACCCCCAGGGCATGATGGATTCACAAGTGAATTCTATCAAACATTCAAAGAACAGCTAATCCCAGTACTATTCAAACTATTTGACATAATAAGCAAAGAGGGAGTTCTACCAAATTCCTTTTATGACAAAAATATGGTACTGATTTCTTTATTTTTTTCATTTGAACTAGTTTATTTAGTCAATTTAGAACATTATTCCTTGGTTACAATAATCACATTTTTTTGCTCCCTCCTCTTCACCCACCCTTCCCACAGCCAATGCGCAATTTAATTGGGTATTACTTGTGTCCTTGATCAGAACCTATTTTCATGTTGTTTGCACTAGGATATTCATTTAGAGTCTACATCTTCAACCACATCCCTTCGACCCATGTATTCAAGTAGTTGTTTTTCTTTGGTGTTTTTACTCCCACAGTGTTTTCTCTGGATGTGGATAGTGGTTTTTCTTGTGGATTCCTCCAGGTTGTTCAGGGTCATTGCATTACCACTAATGGAGAAGTCCAATACATTCGATTGTACCACAGTGTATCAGTCTCTGTGTACAGTGTTTTCCTGGTTCTGCTCCCCTCACTCTGCATCAATTCCTGGAGGTTGTTCCAGTCCCCATGGAATTCCTCCACTTTATTATTCCTTTGAGCGCAATAGTATTTATGGTACTGATTTCAAAATCAGGCAGATCAAAAATGGAGAAAGAAAACTACAGACCAATCTCCTTAATGAACATAGTTGCAAAAATCTTAAATAGGATACTAGCAAAAAGACTCCAGCAAGTGATCAAAAGGGTTATTCACTATGATCATGTGGGATTTATGCCAGGAATGCAAGGATGGTTCAGTATCAGGAAAACCATTCACATAATTGACCATATCAACAAGCAAACCAACAAAAATCACATGATTATCTCAATAGAAGCAGAAAAAGCCTTTGACAAAATACAGCACTCATTCCTATTGAAAACACTAGAAAGCATAGGAATAGAAGGGTCTTTCCTAAAAATAATAAACAATATCTATCTAAAACCATCAGCCAGCATCATCTGCAATGGGGATAAACTAGATGCATTCCCAATAAGATGAGAAGTGAAACAAGGATGCCCATTATCACCTCTATTATTTAACACTGTACTAGAAACACTAGCAGTAGCAATTAGAGAAACAATTGAAGGTATTAAAATTAGCAATGAAGAGAAAAAGCTATCACTCTTTGTGGATGTAGCAGTCCACCCCTAGCTATGGGCAAGGGAAACAGTATGTACAGAGTGGCTTAGAAGAGAGCATGCTCAGTCTTGTGCATGGCTAGGAAAGCCTCTGACCCTTGACCCCAGCTTCCCCCAAGTTAGGTGGGAAAACAGGTTTCTTTGTGTTCACCTGGCTAAGAGAAACCACACCTATACCTTGTCATTAACCAGTGATAATCATCCCTATGTATCGTGTATATGTGCATATCAAAGAGATTAAATACAGGGCCACAGCAAGCTCCGCTCTCTCTTCCTCTCTTGGATCTCAGCTCTCACTGATGTCTGTCCTTGCTGGAGCTTGGCCTCTGGCCAAGCTCCATCTTTAATTCCTTTCCTTGTCTACCTCTCCCACCTGGGACCTGGCTTTTGGCCAGGCACTCTCTTTTCTCTATCATGTCTCCGACCTGTGTGGTATTAATTGTGGATCTCAGGATGGATCATGCCTCTGCGACATCCCAAAGATCGGGGTTATGCTGTGGCCCTATTATAATCAATAAGGCCTGGTTTGTGACTCATTTCTGCCACCTCATATCTATAACTTGGCTCCACCATGCCCCTTGGGGTATCCAAAACCTCTATCCTTTTTCTATCTTCCTACCTTGAGGCTTCCCGTGGGTTTGGGGAGCCTCAGTGGATGATATGATGGTCTACTTAAAGAATCCTAGAGAATCAACTAAAAAGCTAGTGGAAATAATCAACAACTTTAGCAAAGTTGCAGGACACAAACTAAGCCCACATAAATCATCAGCATTTCTATGTATCTCCAACACATCTTAGCAGCAGGAATTAGAAAGAGAAATTCCATTCAAAATCACCCTAAACAATATAAAATACTTAGGAATCTATCTGCTGAGACAAACACAGGAACTATATGAACACAACTACAAAATGCTTTCCACACAACTAAAACTAGATCTGAGCAATTGGAAAAACATTGATTGCTCATGGGTAGGACAAGCTAACATAATAAAAATGACCATCCTACCCAAACTTATCTATTTATTTAGTGACATACCCATCAAACTTCCAAAAAACATTTTTACTGAATTAGAAAAAACCATAACAAAGTTCATTTGGAAGAATAAGAGATCAAGGATGTCCAGGGAAATAATAAAAAAAAAAGCAAAGGAAGGTGGCCTTGTAGTACCAGATCTCAAACTATACTATAAAGCAGTGGTCATCAAAACAATTTGGTACTGGCTAAGAGACAGAAAGGAGGATCACTGGAATAGACTTGGAGTAAGTGACCTCACTAAGACAGCCTATGACAAGCCCAAAGATCCCAGTTTTTGGGACAAAAATCCACTATTTGATAAAAACTGCTCGGAAAATTGGAAGACAGTGTGGGAGAGATTAGGCTTGGATCAACACCTCACACCCTACACCAAGATAAATTCAGAATGGGTGAATGACCTGATCATAAAGAAGGGAACTATAAGTAAATAAGGTGAACACAGAATAGTATACATGTCAGACCTTTGAGAAGGGAAAGATTTCAAAACCAAGCAAGATTTAGAAAGAGTCACAAAATGTAAAGTAAATAATTTTGATTACATCAAATTAAAAAGTTTTTGTACAAACAAAACCAATGCAACCAAAATTAGAAGGGAAATAAACTGGGAAATAATCTTCATAACAAAAACCTCTGACAAAGGTCTAATTACTCAAATTTACAAAGAGCTAAATCAATGGTACAAAAAATCAAGCCATTCTCCAATTGATAAATGAGCAAGGGACATGAATAGGTAATTTTTGAAGAAATCAAAACCATTAATAAGCACATGAAAAAGTGCTCTAAATCTCTTATAATCAGGGATATGCAAATCAAAACAATTGTGAGGTATCACACCTAGCAGATTGGCTAACATGGCAGCAAAGGAAAGTAATGAATGCTGGAGGGGATGTGGCAAAGTCGGGACATTAATTCATTGCTGGTGGAGTTGTGAATTGATCCAACCATTCTGGAGGGCAAATTTGGAACTATGCCCAAAGGGCACTAAAAGACTGTCTGCCTTTTGATCCAGCCATAGCACTGCTGGGTTTGTACGCCAAAGAGATAATAAGGAAAAATACATGTATAAGACTATTCATAGCTGCGCTCTTTGTGGTGGCAAAAAAATTGGAAAATGAGGGGATGCCCTCCAGTTGGGGAATGGCTGAACAAATTGTGGTATAAGTTGGTGATGGAATATTATTGTGCTCAAATGAATAATAAAGTGGAGGAATTCCATGGAGACTGGAACAATCTCTAGGACGTGATGCAGAATGAGAGGAGCAGAACCAGGAGAACAATATACACAGAGACCAAAACACTGTGGTACAATTGAATGTAATGAACTTCTCCATTAGTGGCAATGCAATGATCCTGAACAATTTGGAGGGATCTATGAGAAAGAACACTATCCACATTCAGAGGAAAAGCTGTGGGTGTAAAAACACCAAAGAAAAACAACTACTTGATTACATGGGTCAAGGGGGATATGATTGGGGATGTAGACTAAGTGATCACGCTAGTACAAATATCAGCAACATGGAAATGGGTTCTGATCAAGGACACATGTGGAATTGCGCATTGGTTATGGGAGGGATGGGGGGAGGAGGGGGAGGAGGAGGGAGGAATAGAAAATGATTTTTGTAACCAAGGAATAATGTTTGAAATTGACCAAATTAAAAATATATATTTAAAAAAAAACAAGGGGAAGCATCTGGAGACCCTTGTTTCTCATGAAGTTCAGGCAGTTGCTGTTCTCAATTTTGCCTTAAGGGCGACTACTAGTTGGTCACTTAGGACATGGATCTAGGAGGTCACTGAGTCCTGGGGGAGGGTTAAGAGTGCCACTCTCAATCCTAGCAAGAGCAGCCTTCTCTGGGAACAGCTGACTGGAGAGGTGCTCTGCCTTGGGTCTCCTCAGTGGCCTTCCTCTCCTGATCCTTCCATCTATCTGATGACAGATACTCCAGCCTAGCTGGGCCTCTGCCATGGGAAAGGGGCACCACCTTTGAGTCATTGTCTTCTTCCATCATATTTTTGCAGGGTCCTAGACTTGGAGCTGGACAGACCCACAGAGGCTAGAGTGGAAGTCCCTCATCATACACAGGAGGAAATTCCTCCAGCTAAGGACCAGAGAGAGGACTTGAACCAGATCCTCTGATTCCAGGGCCAGGCTTCTCTCCACTGTACACACCACATTGCTTTCCAAACAACTCATATGAGACTGTTGTTTTTGGCAGCCATGTCTTTCTCCTTGGGGAGGACTTCAAGTGTTTGCTGGTTGGATTGGTCTCTAGACTCTGAAGAACTCCTCATGATGGCAGCTGTTGTGTGATTCTGTCCTGTTTCATAATTGACCATGGTACAACAATCTCCCATCTGGTCGAAGGACCCATCCTTGGGTGATGCATGGGATCAGCCTCCCACCAAACATTCTCCAGGGGACAGCTTCTAGGACGTAGAGTCACTCTTCTTGGTGGGATTCAGAAAAACACATGAATAAACATCATGAGAGAAGATGCTGGGCAGGTGGCCGTCTACAACTGGATTCCACATGAATCTGCAAGGGCTCTCCATCTTTAGCTAAAGGGACTGACTTAAAGAGATTAAAATGCTCCACAGAATCTGCTCATGCTTATGTAAGGGTAGGGTGCTGAGGAAACTGTTCTGTAAGATTTAAATTAATATCCAATAACTCTAAGTATTACATTTTATTAAGTGTATTAATAATCACTTGAAGTAGAAGAAAATAAACGAAAAGAAATAGAAATTCAAACCTGATTATCTAACAAGATAATAAGATAAGACCATGTAAGTTCTCCTGCCTGGCCAAAAGCCCACTTCCGCAGCTGCGATCAGGGAGAAGAGAGAGAGAGAGGGGCGGGGTCATGTACAAACTTTATCTCCAACATGTAAGGACAGAATGTGAGAATGAAAGTGGGATGCTGGGATTTAGCGTTCTGGGGAGCAGATCCTAATTACAGTTCTCTTTTCAACTCTGAAAACAGAAACCAGCTGAGGCCCGGGGAGTATAGGTGAGTTGTTCTGAGTGAAAGAGGTGGTAGAGGATTCCCCATTGCTGGTCAGGGCCCCTTCACTGGATAGTCAGTCCCGAGGAGGCTCCGATCCTGACCCTCCAGCTCATGTTGCTCTCTCCTTCCCCTATCACAACTCCTGGCAGTAGGTGAGGTTGAGGCCCACTCTGGAAGGATCTGACCCAGAGATTCCAGGGGGACCTCACCATTCTTTTAAAGGGGAAAAGCATCTGGATTCCCTGAAAGGCTTTGGGAGACCACTTTACGGTGACTTTGCCAACTACTGCAAGGAGTCCTCAAGATAAAGTCTTTTCTGGCTGAAACAAGGATGGGTGGGATTGAGGAAGGCATTTATGTAGGGACAACCCCTGCGCAAAATGCTTTTTACTATTTTTCTCTACTAGGATCCCAACAATAACCCTGAGAGGTTCGTGCTATTATTATTATCTCTGTTTTATAGTAGAAGAAACTGAGGCAAAGAGAAGCTAAGGGATTTGCTAGGTTCATACAGCCAGGAAGTATCTTAGGTGGAATTTGAACTCGGGTCTTTCTGACTCCAGGCCCAGCCACCTCTCTACAGAGAAGTTCTCTGGGGCTGTCAGAATTCTTACCATGGACACTTTGGGACCCGTGCTTGCCCAGATCCTGGCAGATGCCAAACTAGAATGGAGGGTGAGGCACAGTAGGCCTTCAGAGTGGATGGCTAAATGTATAGTTTATTTATTAAAGGATGTGTTGATGAAGAGCGCACAGGAAGGCACCCTCCGCCAGGGCTTCCTGAGGGTAGTGGCTGTGCCCTGGCTCCTTCACCCAGGATGGCTGCCTAATCAATGGCTGTCTAGACTCTGAGGCTCAAGCAGGAGCCTCCCCTGAGGCCCTCTGAAGGCCCCGGGAGGCGTGCTGGGGGGTGGGGGCAGAGGGGCTCTACGAGGCACTGGCAAGCATTCACTTCTGTCTCATCTGGGGAAAAGGACTGTGTCTCCGGGCTGAGCCCCGAACCCCTGGGCAGCCGAAGGCACCGCGAGTCGGCCTTGGGCCGTCAGGGAAGTGCTCAGTGGCACGCTTCGGTTTGGGGTGCCTGTTTAGTTTTGGGCTGCGATTGGAGGCATCCGGCAAGAGAGGCATCTGAAAGGGAGGGCACCGTGGGCGAGGGTCCCGTTGGGCCAAGGAGCCGGGGCAGGGCCTACCAAGATCGCAGGGGCTTCCAAAGGGCTTCGGAGCCCCCTGACTAAAAGGCTCTGCCTGCCTCCGCCAGCAGGGTCCCCCTTCACTTGGGGTCTTCACCAAAGCCAGGCCCACATGGGCATCCCCCTCAGGGCCGGCCCCACCGCCCGACCCTGCCAGCTCCTGCTCACCCTGGGGAGGCGCAGACTTACCTATGTCTGCCACGAGGCTGCCTGGTTTCTGCTCCAGCAGGAACTGGCACACGCGGGGCCAGGCTTTGCCTTGCAGGTCACTGAAGTAGCTTGCTGTGTTTTCATAGACTTTGTGCACGTGCTGTCTTTCGAGCTGGGCAGCAGCCTGTGGCTCCATCCTGGAGGAGAGGGATGGCAGCAGAGAAGGGCTTCACGGGCCACCAGAAGAGGGGCTCCAGGCTTTGTCTCTCAGGCCCAGGGTTAAAGGTTCCATGTGAGCACTGAGAACTCGACAGTGCTGCCAATCAGGGCTTGTCAGTTAAGAAACTGATGGAGAAAATGTCAATAATGTAGATTAAACTTCAAAATGTCCTCTCTCTTCCCCCCCCCCCCGTCTCTTCTCTCTCCCTCTCTCTTTCTCCTTTCTTTCCTCTCTCCTTTTCCTTCTTTCCTCCCTCCCCTCTCCTCTTTCTCTTCTTCTCCCTCCCTCCCTCTCCCTCTTCCTCTCTTCTCCCCTCTTCTCCCTCCTTTTCCTTCTCTCTCTCCTCCCCCCTCTCTCTCTTCTCTGTCTCTCTCCTCTTTCTTTCCTCTCTCCTTTTCCTTCTCTCCCCCCTCTCTCACTCCCCTCTCTGTCTCTCTGACTCTTTCCCTTCCTTCTCTCTCTCCTGTCTATTCTC
This sequence comes from Monodelphis domestica, assembly GCF_027887165.1. Taxonomy (NCBI): domain Eukaryota; kingdom Metazoa; phylum Chordata; class Mammalia; order Didelphimorphia; family Didelphidae; genus Monodelphis; species Monodelphis domestica. The sequence continues at coordinate 292,782,409 of NC_077232.1, read as the reverse complement.
TCTCCCTCTCTCTAGCTGTTCTCTCCTCTCTCTTTCTCCTTTCTTTCCTCTCTCCTTTTCCTTCTTTCCTCCCTCCCCTGTCCTCTTTCTCTTCTTCTCCCTCCCTCCCTCTCCCTCTTCCTCTCTTCTCCCCTCTTCTCCCTCCTTTTCCTTCTCTCTCTCCTCCCCCCTCTCTCTCTTCTCTGTCTCTCTCCTCTTTCTTTCCTCTCTCCTTTTCCTTCTCTCCCCCCTCTCTCACTCCCCTCTCTGTCTCTCTGACTCTTTCCCTTCCTTCTCTCTCTCCTGTCTATTCTCTCTCCCTCTCTCTAGCTGTTCTCTCCTCTCTCTTTCTCCTTTCTTTCCTCTCTCCTTTTCCTTCTTTCCTCCCTCCCCTGTCCTCTTTCTCTTCTTCTCCCTCCCTCCCTCTCCCTCTTCCTCTCTTCTCCCCTCTTCTCCCTCCTTTTCCTTCTCTCTCTCCTCCCCCCTCTCTCTCTTCTCTGTCTCTCTCCTCTTTCTTTCCTCTCTCCTTTTCCTTCTCTCTCCCCTCTCTCCCTCCCCTCTCTGTCTCTCTGACTCTTTCCCTTCCCTCTCTCTCTCCTGTCTATTCTCTCTCCCTCTCTCTAGCTGTTCTCTCCTCTCTCTTTCTCCTCTCTTTCCTCTCTCCTTTTCCTTCTTTCCTCCCTCCCCTCTCCTCTTTCTCTTCCTCTCCCTCCCTCCCTCTCCCTCTTCTCCCTCATTTTCCTTCTCTCTCCCCTCCCTCTTTCTCTTCTCTCTCTCCTCTTTCCTCTCTCTCTCTCTTCTCTCTCTGTCTCTGGTTTTCCTTCTCTCTCCCTTCTCTCCTTCCCCCCTCTCTCCCTCTCTCCCTCCCCTACCTCTTCCCTCTCTCCCCTCCCTCTCTCTCTTCTCTCTCTCCTTTTTATTTCCTCTCTTCTCTCTTCTCTCTCTGTCTCTGGTTTTCCTTCTCTCTCCCTTCTCTCCTTCCCCCCTCTCTCCCTCTCTCCCTCCCCTACCTCTTCCCTCTCTCCCCTCCCTCTCTCTCTTCTCTCTCTCCTTTTTATTTCCTCTCTCTCTCTTCTCTCTCTGTCTCTGGTTTTCCTTCTCTCTCCCTTCTCTCCTTCCCCCCTCTCTCCCTCTCTCCCTCCCCTACCTCTTCCCTCTCTCTCCCTCCCTCTCTCTCTTTTCTACCCCCACCCCATATCTATATCTATATCTATCTATCTATCTATCTATCTATCCATCTATCTATCTATCTATGTACACACATAATCTAACACTTGCTGGTCCCTGAGCCCCACGGGTGCCCAGGCAGATTTCAGAGCCAGCTAATGCCAGGAGCTAATTCTGCTTAATAGACGAGCATGACAAAACTCTCGCCCACATCCCAACAGCTTGCATCTCACCCCAACCAGTCACCACACAGACATATGTCCGGCTTCAGCTGCCCACACAGCCAAGAAGTCCAACGTAACCGAGTGGGAGAGTTTTCTCTCTGGGACTCGGGGGAGCCTTGGGCATGTCCATCGGGGGCTACAAGGACTCCTAATCAGCAAACTTGTACTAAGTGCCTACCATGTGCCGGGCACTGGGTGATGGCTGGGGATACAAAGGAAGACCAGGAGGATTGACCCGTGGAACACGAGTTGTCAAGCCGTACTGGCTAGAGAATGGGAGGGAATCTCAGCCCCCAAACCATTCCTTTCGTGTGAACTCCCTGGAGGCCATCTCCAGCCTCCAATTCAGACGTGATCGCCCCGTCGAAGAAGGAGCCTAGAGCTCAGAGGTGGCCCGCCTGGCATGCTCCGCCTCTCGCCCACTGCCAGGGGTCGTGGCTTTTCCTCCAAGTCACGGGGCTCCGTACTCACTGGCTCCCTTCCTCCGCTCTCGGAGAAGTAGCCCCAGATTGTGCCCACGCTCTAGCCCGGTGGCTCCGGGGGAGAGCGAATAAAGGAGAGAAGCTTCCCTCGGACGTCCCTCCCTCACCTCAGAAGGGCTCCCAGTCACCACAGACCTCTTCTTCCTTCCCAAAGTGAAGTTATTTGAGGAATGCGGCTTCAGAGGGACCCCAGCAAACACGGAGACCACACGGTTGCACCAGGTTTCATCAGCTCCTTCCCAGCTCCACGGAAATTCTGAAATGTCGCTGGGCGCTTCAGATATTCCGGTGCCTGCAGGGCACCCTCCAGGGTGCTTCAGAAAGGTCTGATTGGTAGAGTGAGCGCTGGAAATGAGAGCGTGGCCATTCCTAAGCACACCCAAGCCAGGCCTCATCTTTTCTCATCTAGCCCTCGATGGAAAATGGGCACACGCAGCAGGCAGAAGCAGGGGCATCTCACAATGGAATCGTGCCCAGGCCCTGGAATCCGAGCCCCCATGGAACAAAGGGAAGCTGGGACAAGGGCATCCTCAGGACGGGCCCTGGAGCCGCCGAGGAAGGAAAGGTGGCAGAGGGAGAGAATGAAGGCCTTCCTCAGAGCCGGGTCGGGTCTGAGCAGACACCACCGAGCCTGGGACTCTGACTAAAGGAGGGAGGGAATCGGGATGAGTGAGGATGGGTGGCATCTCCCCCTCGGGGCTGGTCGTTGTAGCACAGCTCATATGGCGCGTGCTAGGGGCTCACCGGCAAGATTCTACAAGAAACGAGAGGCCGTTTTTCTGAGTGTTGGCCACCACCATCCGTGTCCTTCTCTGAGCTTTGCCTGCCACCCTTGGGCCCTGGTTTGTGGTGAGGACAGTGCCACTTCTAGAGAGGCCACCAGGGGGGCGCCATGATTTGCTCCAGTTACGCCTGGAACCATTAGCAATTTATCCAACTGGAGAATAGACTCAGAGAGACATGAGACTAGCTGGAGTCCCAGGAAGCAAGAGACAGAAGTAGAAAGGGAGGGGGCAGCTGGGTGGCTCAGTGGATGGAGAGCCAGGCCTAGAGACCGGAGGTCCCAGGTTCAAATCTGGCCTCAGCCACTTCCCAGCTGGGTGACCCTGGGCAAGTCACTTGACCCCCATTGCCTAGCCATTACCACTCTTCTGCCTTGGAGCCAATACACAGTATTGACTCCAAGATGGAAGGTGAGGGTTTAAAAAAAAAGAAGTAGAAAGGGAGGCGAGACTTCTGGCTCTCCATTTTGGGCTCCTGGAGGTCTTCACGGGGCAAGGCATGGTCAGGGTTTGTACACCTTCGAGGAGTCTCCGGCACCCACTCCTGACTGCTGCCTCCCACTGATGAAGTCACCAGAGGAGCCGAGGCCCTTGGGTGGGCACCTTGCTCTCAGAGCTGGCCCATGAGTCCCTGCACAAGGGACTGCCTCCAGGGTTTCCTGGCTTGTCCCCATTGCCAGGGCAGCCACATCAGCTCACAGCAGAAGGGTCCCCCTGAGGCTGGGATGAAGGCAGTGCCTGATGGGCAGAGGCACGCTGGGCATCCTGGTGGGACCCGGAAGCTGTTTCTCTGCTCAGCTGTCCCTGCACCCTGAGTAAGACACTCTTCTTTTCTATCTCCGCCATCCTGGGCACGAGAGGGGGCTTCTACCACTAAACTGTTGCATTTTCCAGGAGTGGTCCAGCTCCCATGCCACTCCTTGACTGAGTGATCATCCGATTTTAAGGACTCAGCACAAGTTGTCCTTTTGGTTAGGCTAGTGAGTAGAAAGGGGGTTAGATTTGGGCTCAGAGGCCCTGGGTTCAAATCATGAACTCTGCTGCCTCTGGGACTCTAAGTGGGAAGAACTGGCCTGGGGGCCTTTGGGGATCTCTCATCTCCCCCCCCAGCACACTGCCTCCTGGCTCTGGGAAAGGCCAGCATTTCCAGGGGCAATCTCACTGTGGAGCCACTCATGGCAGAAAGATGAGCTGTGTGGCTTGTGGGCGCATGACTGTGTGTGTGTGTGTCCGTGGGTGCTCACCTGGGTCCCTTCAGGCAGGTGGCGAGAGTACAGTTAGCAGCAAGGTCCCCAGAACCGCTCTGCACTACGCCAAAGAAGCCGGGTAGGCCGGCGTCAGAAGCTCGAGGCCTTCACAGCACCCTTGCTCTGGGAGCCTCTGAAAGGAAAATAGAAACATCACTTTGCCCAAGCATCTGTAGCCCAGAATGGACACGGTCTAACCTGGTTTCCCAACGTCTCTGGAGGCTTCCCCCAAGACCAATGTTCCTCTCCAACAAAGGGCGCTGGAGGAATCTCCATCACGGCAGAAGAGAGGCAGACTGAAGGAAGGACCAGTTTCCCCACAATGAAACACAATGGAGGCAGCAAAATAGGGGCCAGGGAATTGGATTTCACATTCCATCAAGGTTCCAGAACATCATGATAGGTGGTAAATACCCCAGAGAGTTGGCACAGCTTCATCACAGTCAAGAAGATACAATGGGTGGGGAGGAGAAGGAGCCAAAAAAAAAAGTTAAAAATAAATAAAAAAGCCACAGTATTGATTCTAAGATAGAAGGTAAGGGTTAAAAAAAATAGCATTTATACAGTCCTGTCCACATGGCCTCCTATTATTATTATTATCATCGTTACTACTAAAATTCAGATTTATATTTTCAATAGGGCTACTGGACTGGTGGAGAAGGTGATGCCGAGACCTGACAGCATGACTGTTGAGTAGAAGAGAAGATGATTCTGCACCCGGGTGAACACTGACAGTCGACCACAAGGGCCCATGACAGAAATATTCAGAGCCCCAGGTCTAGACCACAGAACACTGGGAAAGAAGAGGGGCTCAAGTAATCTGCAAGCCCAACTGGAATCCCAAGGCAATATGGCGCAGAGAAAGACGGATGCGACCTTAGTTTAGATCCAAAAACAAGCATGGCAGGAATCTGGCTACAGGGGGTGGTTTCTAGTCCATGATCTTCCATCTTGGTCCTGTCACTCCTGGAATGCTATGTTCTGTCCCACATGGCACACTTGAGAGAGGGTGCTATGACTTGCAGAGCATGTTGGAGGGGAACTGGGGTGATGACCCTGTGCAAGACTGTACAGTTCTAGAATCGGCTGGAGGACCTTGGCCTATTAGCTTGGATAAAACAGGATTCCAAAGGGAAGGGGAATACGTGTTTATTATCTGAGCTGAGAACTTTACCATGATTATCTCATTTTGGTCCTCACAATGAACCTGGGAGGTAGGTGCTATTATCCCCATTTTATATATGAGGAAACTGAGGCAGACAGAGTTGAAGTGACAGATTCCAGGTCTGACCCTCTATTGTGGAAGAGGACTTAGATTATAGATCACAGCCTTTGAGTCAGACCCCTTTTTCTGCAACCACAGAGAAATGAGGTGATTTGCACAGGCTCACAGGCAGGATCTGAACCCAGACCTTGCTGACTGCAAGTGCTTGTCCAAAACTGCTTGTCCTGCTGCTCAGCCTCAGAGGGGTGGTCCCACCCCCTCTATTCCTCAACCTTTCCTTACCTGCTGCCCTTACACCTCTGCCTCTCCTTCTCAGTGTAGAGGTTTGCATTTGGCCTTCCATGGCTTCTTTAAGGGCAAGGTGGGCCTGGCTCCTTTTTTGTCTTTGCAAGCCCAGTCCCTAATAGGGGCCTATGACACAGGGGAGGCTTCCTAAGGGCCAACACTTTCCAAGAAAAGGCCACCACGTGTATTGCCTATTACACTCTTCTACCACCGAAGGAGCCATTCAAACAAGCCTTTCCTAGCTGAGCAGCAGCTCCAAGTTAAATGAACACCTAATGGGCTTCCACCAGTTCTCAGCTTTCAGTCAGTCCATCAGTTACGTTAGGAGCAGGGATGAAGTGCCCATTGTGTGTCAGGCACTGTGCTAAGGACAAGGGATACAGAGAAAGGCAAAAATACTATCCCTGCCCTCAAGAAGCCCCCAGTATAATGGAAAAGACAGCATGCTGGTTCAGTGGTTAGAGAGTCAAGCCTGGATTCAAATCTGGCCTCTGATACTTCCTAGCTGTGTGACCCCAAACAAGTCACTTAACCCCATTTGCCTAGCCCTTGCCCTTCTGTCTTACAGTTGTTTCCAGGACAGAAGGTCAAGGTTTAAAACCACAGAAAAGGCATACAAGGAAAAAAGGAAAAGAGAAGGGGGGGAAAACCCTATAAGTAGGAGATGATCTCAGAGAAAAGGCACTAGCAGCAATGGGTGGGAGGTTCAGAAGATGAGATTTTGGGGGGGACTTAAAGGAAGCCAGAGATCCTCAGTCAGAGAGGAAGAAGTAGAATGTTTCTGGCCTGGGGAACAGTCAGAGAGAATGCCTGGAGATGAGAGATGAAGGATCTTGTTCATGGAAAAAGAAAGAGACCAGGGTCACTGAATTGAAGAGTACTGGTTAGGGAGTGAAGCCAAAGAAGACTTAAAGGGAAGAGGGTGCAGGTGATAAAGGGTTTTGAAAGACAAATGGAACATTCAGTATTTGATCCTGGAGGCAACAGGGAGCCATTGGGTGTGATGTGGTTAGACCTGCTCTTCAGGAAAACCACTTTGATGCTGAATAGAGGATGGACTAGAGTGGAGAGAGACTTGGAGCAGGCAGACTCCCCAGCAGCTATTATAGTAGTCCAGGTATGAGGTAATGAAGGCCTGCTCCAGGGCAGGGGCAGCATCAGAGAAGAGGGTGCATTTGAGAGATATTACAAGCTGTTGGATATAAGGAATGAGAAAGAGAAGGAGTCCAGGATAACTCTTGGTTGTGAGCCTGAGGATGATAATGATAGGGAAGGTGGAGGGGAGGAAGTTAGGGGGACGGATTTAAGTTGTGTTTTGGATATATTGAGCTGAAGGTGTCTATTATACATCCAGTTTGAGACATTCAGTAGATTGCTGGAGGTGGGAGACTGGAGCTCCAGGTGACTTTGAGAGGACAGTGGGTGACTAAGAAAACAGCCCTTTGCTGCCCTTCTTGAGTCATCCAACATGAATGAACTATGCCCTAGGGTTCTAAAAGTCCTGGCAGTTGGGATTTCAGAGTTGTGGTCAGAGACATGATGAAGAGGGTAGAGAAAAGGAGAAGAGCCACAGGATCAGGGAAAAGTAAATGTAATCTTAATGCCTAAAAGCAAAGAAAGGAATGAAGATTTCTCCCTCCAGATCAGGGAACTTGACTCACAAGAAAAGCTTTAGAATGCACCATGAATGAGGCAGCTGGTGAATGTGGGAACAGGGAAGCAGTGGCTGCAAAGAGCCTACCTGGTGTCAGCAAGCACGGGTAATGCTACCCTCACCTCAGCTACTTTCAGGGCATCCTTTCTCGCTGGTAGACAAGGGGAATGCTGAGAATAGAGGTGACCTATATTTCTGCCAATGCTATTCTGGAGAATCAGATGGACCAGACAAAAGCACAGATGGGTGCATCTGGAGCTGCCTGAATGGCTGGGCTAACACAAGAGTTATCAGCAGTAATTACTGTGTCAGCTTGGAAGATCTCATGTGGAGGGCAACAGGAATTTGGGCTTGACCCAGCTCAGCTAGGGTGGGGAGGGAAGGCCACAGTAGATAAAGTGCTGGGCCCTGATTCAAGAAGACCTGAATTCAAATCTAGATGTGTGATACTAGACACCTCTCTGAACCTCGGTTTCCTCAGCTATAAAATGGGGACAATAATAACACTTGGGAGGATCAGATGAGATTGTATTTGTATTTCTCTGGGATCTAGCACTTAGAAGGTTCTTTATAAATGTTTTCTTCTCTCCCTCTCTTCCTTCCTCCTGTTCTTCTTTTCTCTCTCCTTTCCTTCCTTCTTCCCTTCCCTTCTTTCATCTCTCCTTTTCATCTTTCCTTTCTTCTTCCTCCTTTCCCTCTTTCTTTTTTACCTGCAGCTCTGTGGTCAGTTTTGGTCCTACAGTTTAAGAAGAACATTGACAAGCTGGAGAGTACTGTAATGGTAATCATGAAGAAGGTCCACAAGGACCTGTTAGCTTAGGATGGGTTGAGAAGAAGTTAGGGAGAATGTGTGAGCTCTTCTCAAGTATTTAAGGGGCTGGTATATGAAGAGGAAGTCTGTCCTGCTTAGTCCCGGAGAGACAGGCTCAGCAGCAGTGAGTAGAAGTGGCAGAGTCCAATTTAGGATGAACACAAGGGAAATTTTCATGTTAATGAGAGTCAATCCAAAGTGGGTTGAGCTGCCAAGGGTGCTAGTGAGTTCCCTGTCATAAGAAGTATACAAGTATATACTAATAGCCTCTTCACCTGCTATCTTATGAAATGGATTTTTTTTTTTTGAGGGAGGAGGTATGTGGAATATGTGGCCACTGGGTCCCCTTCCATATCTGAAATTGTGTGAAGGTGAATGATGGGATGCCTAGAGTTGGGGTTTGGTAAGACATGGACAATGCCAGGACAAGGTCTTGTGGAGTGAATGACAGTAGACTTGAAGTCAGTAATAACCAGCTGTGGTTTTGAAAGGCATCGGAATATGTAGCAAGGGCAAGGTCAAGAGTGGCCTAGACTAGCAGGGAAGGTCAAATACATGAAGGTCACAATGATGGTGGAAAGTAGATTAAGGATGGGTGAGACAAGGAAGAAAATGGGATGAGAAGGGGTAGTGAGAGAACCATCAAAGGTCCTGCATTGAAGACAGCAAACATTGATGGAGGGATAATGGGGTGGTCAATTGTCAAAAGCAAGCCAGCCATAACTCCAGGAGGACCTGAGTTCAAGTTTTGCCTTTACCATTCTGACTATCTGACCTTGGAGGACTGCCTCTCAGTGTCTCATAAAACTCTGAGAAGATGTTGACTCCATGTTTCTGTTCCTTGTATGACAGCAGCAGTGGTTTAAGGCTAGGATTGGATCATGGGAGCTCAGGAGGCTGAAGACCAACAGGCAAGGGCATCTTGTCAGAAAGGTCATTGACATGGCTGAGGTTCCCTCCTATGACGGTAGCCATTACTGAGGCCCCTCGAGAAAGGATGACTGCTGCCCAAGGGGTGTAAAAGGAGGTGTGCCTGGGATTAGAGGAATGAAGGGATGATTGTAGTACCTTTGGTTCATTGATTTAGAGCTGGGAAGGACTTTGGAGACCATGGAGTCCAACCCTCCCATTGTGTAGATGGAGAGAATGAGGCTTAGAACAGCCTTATCTCTGGGCCCCACTGGTAAAGATCAGCAGTGAACTAGGAGCCCTCATTCTATATATGCAGGTAGATAAAAGGACCTCTGCTCTGGCAGGAGCTGCTATATGGTTCAGTGGACTAAGAGCCATGTCTTGAGAAGGGAGATTCTGGTTCAAATCTTGCCTCAGAAACTTCTAAGCTGTGGGACCCTAGGCAAGTCATTTAACTTCCATTGCCTCGACCATACCACTCTTTTGCCTTACAATCAAAATTTAGAATGGATTCCTAGACCAAAGATAAGGGTTTAAAAAACAAAACCAAAAATTCGTTCAATTCTTTCTAACCCAGAAGAGGCCCTGAGGCTGAGCAGGAACTGTTCCCAACTCAGGCCATTGCCTTGGAGGGGGGAGGGGGTTGAAGGGGTGGCCAGACCCCTCACTGTTCAGAATCCTAACAGGCCCATCTCTGGATCCCAGTAAACCAGAAAGGAGCCTCAAATTCCCTGTCCTCAGGGCCTCTGGCCAACCCTATAATGAAGCTGTCAAAAGCATTTCTTAAGCACCTACTATGTGCTACCAGGCACTGTGCTAAATGCCAAAGACATGAAAAAAAGGCAAAAAACAGTCCCTACCCTCAATGAGCTCCCCATCTAATGGAAGAGCCAATATGCAAACAAATATGTACAGACCAGCTGGAAATCATGAGTAGAGGGGAGTCCAGCACCACATACTGCTAGCATTAAGGAAAATGGGAAAGGCTCCTTGAGGCAGCTGGGCTTTTAGGTCAGACCTGAAACAAAAGGACCTTCACCCCCATGACACAGGGCAGTTTCCCCAGGTCAGGGAAAGGATTCTTCCAGAGACATCTGTAGCCATCCATTGCCATCCTCTGGCATTTTTATAAGGGCCCCCAAACAAGATTGTCCCTCTCAATCAGCCCTCTTAGGAAATACCCTAAGTGCAGAGAGATCTTATTCCTTTTTCCCAAAAAAATCTGAAAATAAAACACAGACTACAAGGAATGGGGATCTTTCAGGCAGAATCCTAGAAATAGATTCTTCCTTCTCCTTAGCTCCATTTGGCCAATCAGGGACTGAATCTTGCTGTTCCCCCCTCCCCAGCATCTCTTGCTTCTGTCCCCTTCTCACTGCTTGTACAGTCACCAAGAGAAACCAAGCCCTCCTTCCTCCTGTCTGGGCTAACTAATAATTCATTTTTCAACAATATTACTAGCATTTATTGGATGTTCTCCATTCTGCAGTTTTCCATTCATTGTTTGATTTGATGCTCACAAGAATCCTGGGAGGTGGGAGCTATTTTACAGCATTTACTGAGTGGCTGTAAGTCTTCTAACTGGACCTCCAATCATTGATAAGGGTTTTGTATGTATTTTTAGCATAGCCTGGGTTCAAGTTCCACTTTTGAAGCATCCTGTGTATCCCTGGCCAAGGTCCTTAAGCTCTCTGCTGTAGGAAAGTCTGTTTCTATTAGCATCCCTGTAGAGGTAGGTATGTGCATGCCATCTCCCCCCACTAGAGGATAGAGACCACCTTGTCTCCTTTCTTTGTGTCCTTAGGGCTTGGTCCATAGAAGGTGCCTAATAAATGCTCTTTGGCTGACTGGACGACCCTGAGGGGTGAGTCCGCTTTGGGTGGGTGGTCTGAGGTCTTCTCTGAGAGCAGTTGGCAGTGTCACCAGCCCCCACCACCAGTCTCCTCTGTCCTCTGTCATCAGGCTGCCCTCTAGGAGTTCTAGGGCGCCTGAGCCCTGCCTCTCTCCAGGGTCCTGGAAGGGGCATTTCCAGCCAAGCTCAAAAATCTTATTCCAGTTTTACAGTGGGGAGCCTCCTGTTTGTTAATTAAAGTGGGAAGGGGGCCCTAAACTGGGGAGGGGGTGAAGGAGCTGGGGAAAGACCCTCCCTCTTCTCATTTGAGTCCTTCACTTGGAGGACAGTGAAGGGAGCCGAGCTTAGAATGACTGGGGGGTGGGGGTGGAGGGAGCAGTGCTTGTCTTCCAGTCCTGGTCTCCTGGTTCTCCAGGATAGGATAGTTTCAGCCTCTCTCACTTCTCACAAAGATCCAAGGTCCCACTTGCTAGGGAGCCCCCAGGAATCCCCACCAGAGCCCTGGACTCTCAGGGGTAAATCCCCCCCTTCCCCCATCTCGTGGAATCTGGTCATTATTCTCCACTGAGCAACATTTCCCCAAACTTCTTCCCAGGGAGTTAGGGTTCAAATTCTGCCTCAGACATCTGTGTGACCCACATAGGTTCCTCCCTCTCGTTGGGCCTCGGTTTCTCTACTCGGTAAAATGAGTGGGGTGGACTCGATGGCCTCTGAGGTCCTTCCCAGCTCTAGCTCTGGGATTGCTTCAGGTGGAGACCCTTTCAGCCGCTGGGCTGGGCTGTCCCTGCGCAGCTCCCAGCACCTCAAGGCCTGCTCCTCCACCCAGGTTGCCCCTACGGGGTACCTCCCCGAGGGGGAGATCTAGGTAAAGGGGTTCCCAAACAACCCTGGGAAATTAGGGTATCAGGAACTGGAGCTGGCTGAAGACTTACCCCGAGCTGGCTACTGCCACCGGGCTCCCTCCATGCGTGACCGTGACCGTGGCCGGAACCGTGACCAAGGGCTGGGCGGGTCCTGCAGCGATTCCAAGGAGCCGAACCCAAGGAAAAGGAGGGCAGGCGGGGTTTCCAGGCCCGGATTGAAGGGGGCGGAGAGGACCGTAAAGACCCGGAGGCTAGGTGGACGGGGAGGGGTGCATGGATCTATGGACTGTAGGCTGACGGGAGGGGAGGAGGGGCGCAGAGCAGAGCCAGGGCGGGCTCCACCTGGCAGGGGGCCAATGTGTGCCAGTCTGTATGTGGGGGGTGTGTCCCCAAGGGCGGGGCGGGACAGCTCCCCCACCCCCTATTTGCTCGGCAGCTCCAGACCAGGAGTCTACCTGTAAGCAAATCCAGCCCAGGGAGTTGCAGCACAGATGGCCCCGCCCGGCCCCTCCCTCCTCTCATCCTTTCCCTCCTCCTCTTCTTCCTTCTCCGCTTTGCTCTTTCTCCCCCTCCCTGCCTTCCCTCCTCCTCTTCCCATCCTCCTCCTCTTCCTCTTTCCTACTCCCCTTCACCATCCGGCTCCCACTCCCTTCCTGCCCTCCCTTCCTCCTCCTCTTCCTCCCTTCCTCTTCCTCCTCACTCTCCTCTCCTTCCTTCCTCTCACTTTTCTCCGTCTGCCTTCTGTTCCTTTGCTCTTCTTCAGGAATCGGAAGATTGGGGATCTTAGTTCCACCCTGCCTTGATTACTATCCTGTGACCTTGGGCTATTCCTTCTCCCTTTCTTTTGTCCTTTGTGAAAAGGATGGGCTGGGCCATTTGCCTTCCCTGGGGTCCGACTTGACCCTGAGGAACTTATTGATCTTGGAAAGGCTCCTGATATCTAGGAACTGGAAACAGTAATTGAGACCATCTTCAGAGAATGGGAGACCAAGATGAGACCAAGCTATTGGCCCAGGAAGGTCTTGTCATATTACTGTACCTGAAGAAATCAAGGCTTGGTGAAAAAAATACAGAGAAATGTGGAAAGACACACAGAGAAGCCCAGTAAAGAAGGCTGAACCCATACACTAAAGGAGGGGATGGAGATGCATAAATTCAATGATTCACTGGCACATCCATCCAGCCTGGGGCTGGGGACACAAAGGAAGGCAAAAAGCCCATTCTCTGCCCTCTGGGAGCTACCCTAATGGGAAAGACAACAGTGTCTACAACTGTCCTGTTGGTTGTTGCCTTCCTCCTGGAAGAAGGCCAACATAGCATCACTGTGTTGGGGTCAAAGCACAGTGTCTGACTGTGGCTGACCCGACCTGTATGAGCTCAGAAGGCTCTACCTTAGGGGGCAGCTGGGTAGCTCAGTGGATTGAGAGCCAGGACTAGAGATGGGAGGTCCTGGGTTCAAATGTGACCTCAGACTCTTCCCAGTTGTGTGACCCTGAGCAAGTCACTGAATTGCCATTGCCTAGCCCTTACTGCTCTTCTGCCTTGGAACCAATACCCAATACAGATGGTAAGGGTTTAAAAAAAAAAAAGAAGGCTCTACCCTGGCCAGGCACAAATTGCAGAGATGAACATTTGGGGGTGGAGATGTCTCTTCAGTTTAAACATTCTACTGCAATTCTGCTTTGCTTTTGGAGCAATGCACGCATGCCATGCAGGACAGTCCAGTGCTGGTGTCTCCCGTGTCTTACAGTTGATGCCAAAGTTCTTCAGAGAGACCTCGAGGGTGACCTTGTATTGTTTCTTCCAAACTCCATGTGAGTGCTTGCCTCATGAGCTTGCGTGAGCTCTCCATAAAATAGTCCCTATGGTGTTTGCTGCCCAGCGACTTGAGAAGAAATGCCAGGAACAGAACAAGTACAAGGTCACTGATCTGACCAAGACCTTCGATGCTGTCTCTTGTGAGGGCCTGTGGGAAGATCATGGCAAAATGTGGTTGGTTGCTTGGAGAAGTTCATCAGTGTCCTGACATCAGTGCTGGATGATAGGTGATCCTCTCAAGCTCTCCCAGTTACCAGTGACATATGGTGCTTGTTGTTTTCATCAAAGTCACTGGACACCTTCAGCAAGGATGAAAATGGCATCATTGTCTACTGCATTAAGGGTACATTATTTAACTTGGAAAGACTACAAGCCAAAATTAAAGTGGAGGGGCACCTAGGGGGCTCAGGGGATAGAGAACCAGACCTAGAGATCGGAGGTCCCAGAGAGGGGTCCAAATATGGCCTCAGGCACTTCCTAGCAAGTCACTTAACCCCCATTGCCTAGCTTTTCTGCCTTGGAACTGATATTTAGTATAAATTCTAAGACAGAAAGATAACGCAACTTTCTGTTCACTGATGATTCTGTAATGCAGCTTCTGAGACTGAGAAACAGCAAAGTATGCATCTTCTTTCTTCCATTTGTGCTCATTTTGGCCTGTCAGTTAACACCAAGAAAGCAGACATTCTCCATCAGCCAGCACCACACACTATCCATGAATGGAAGCATCAGTTACAGCAAATGGAGAATGTTTGAATGCTGTGGATAAGTTCATTTCCCTTGGTGGTACACTTTCCAGGGATGTCCACAGAGATAATGAGCTTGACTTGGGCATTGCCAGAGCTAACTCAGTGTTTGGGAGGCTCTGAATGACGTGCGGGAGAGGAGGTATTAGGTTGCCTCCCAAACTGAAGGTCTACAGAGCTGACCTCATTGTACCCGTGGGAAAGCTGGGAAATCTGGACAGTCTACCAGCGCCATGCCAGGAAACTGAATTGTCTGATGATCAGCTAGCAAGATAAGGTTCTGGACAGTGAGCTCCTTAATCCAGCTGAAGTGCCAAGCATTCAGACTCTCTCATGATGTCCAAACAAGTTAGAGGCAGGATAAATTTGGAAGCATTTACATAGCCCCAGAAAAGCTACAAAATGTTTTGTGTGCATTATCTCACTAGAGCTCTAAGAAATCTATTACAGTTATCAGCAAAGGGTCAAAGGGGTTAAATCAGGTTCCCATGGCCATGCCCAAGGCTGGAATTTAGGCCTTTTAGATTCCAACTCTATGTCTCTTAAATAACACCATCAGCACAAAAGCAAGAAAAAAAGCCTGGATGTTTACATATATTTTTGTGTATGTGCTTGTGTGTGCACAGAAAAGTAAAAAATTCAGAAAGGAACAAAGTAATAATTTGGTCACTATCATATTAAAGTTAGTATGTATATGTGGTTAGAACAGTGGACCTTGAATCAGAAAGACTTGAGTTCCAATCCTCCCTACACTTCCTGAGACAGCTATTTCCAGACTCCAAGACACCTTTCTAAGTTCTGGGGTTGAGAGTTCATGGAGCCTACAGAGATAAGTGGCAGGAGGAGCCATCTCCTTCCTCTACAGCCCTCTCTGAGGAGCTGATTCCTGTCTGAGAGGAGAATTGTTTTTGCCAGAAGATGCTGATTTCAACAAAGTTATTCACCTCAGAGTTTTCAAAATGAAGATGAAAGTGAAATGTCTTTTGAACAGTACCCCAAAATCTTTCTTCTAAAGAGAGGGTGGAGGTGGAGTCAAGATGGCGGCATAGAAGCAGCAAACATTCAGACCTCTGAAAACCCTTCCTTACTGACTACAAACTAAATGCAGCTAGGGGACTGAAAATCAAACCTAACAAGACAGAGCCAAGGAACCCTCCTGCTGGATCAAATTAAAAGATACACCCCCCAAAGCCAGAATTTGAGAACACTTGGGTTTAAAGGGAAGGAAGAAGGAAGGTCTTTGGACCCCTCCCCCACCTAGAGCACTAAGCCTCCAGTGGCAGCTGGAACCTATAGGCACTAGTCTGGAAGGAGTACTTTGCAGGCAAAGCTGTGCCAGGTTCAGAGCTTCCAACACAGGCAGTGGGGAAGCAGATAGAGGAGAAACACAGAGGGCAGAATGGGAGGCATAATTGCAGCAGGGGAGACACTCCATATTTCCCCCCCTTTCCTGAGGTTTTGGCCTCAGGGTACATCCAGCAACTCAGCCAGACTTAATCCCATCAAAGCCTTCAGAGGGCAGGGAAGCTCAAGCTCCAACACCCCTCCCCCACAGACTGCACTGAGAGATTTGCTGACAAAACTCCAAGGGTGAAGGTGGAAAGAAAAGCCCAAAACCACAAAAAAAAAAAAAAGAAAAAGAGAGGAGCAAGAGCTCAGGCAACTTCAGGGAGTAAGGAAGGGGTAAATATGAGCAAACAACAGAAAAAGAAAAAAGAAATGACAATCGACAGCTTCTATACAGGCAATGAACAAAGAGCAAATGGAACAGAGGATGAGGGAACACCAAGCAAAACAACAGAAACCCCAGCGAATTGGATACAGGCTCTGGAAGAACTCAAAATACAATTCAATACACAATTAAGAGAGGCTGAAGACAACTGGGAAAAGAACTTAAAAAGCAAAATAAGTCATCTGGAAACAGAAAACAGTGTCTTGAAAGCCAAAATTAATCAGCTTGAAAATGAGGCAAAGGAGATGAAAGATGACCTCCAAAGAAAATCAGACCAGAAGGAGAAGGATAACCAAAAAGCCAGGGAAGAAATCCAGTCTTAAAAATCCAAAATACAACAACTAGAAGGAAGTGACTTCACAAGGCAGCGGGACACTATAAAACAAAATCAAAAGAATGAAAAAATTGAGGAAAATATAAAGCACCTCATTCACGAAACAGAAGACTTAGAAAATCGTTCCAGGAGAGACAACTTAAGAATCATAGGAAATTATCCAAGAAAAGTGCCCTGATATTCTAGAACAAGAGGGAAAAGTGGAGATTGAAAGAATCCACAGATCACCTCCTGTACTTAATCACCAATTAACAACACCTAGGAATGTTATAGCCAAATTCAAGAATTATCAGACTAAGGAAAAATATTACAAGTTGCTAAGAAGAAGTCATTCAGACACCATGGAACCACAGTGAGGATAACACAGGATCTGGCTGCATCTACACTGAAGGACTGAGAGGCATAGAATATGATATTCCAGAAAGTAAAGAGAGGGTGGCAGGAGTCCTAGACATCTGTATCTTGCTTTAGGTCATCTGTCAAGGGATATTTCTGAATCTTGTAATCTACACACTTCTCTCTTCTCATGTGGAAGAAATAAATAATTGTCCCTTTCCTGATCCACACTATACACTGAATAACCTTTTGTCTCCCCTCTTAGTCCCCCAAAGCCAAACTAAAAGCTTTGAGTGATTTTTTCCCCAGGGTTTTGAGGCAAGGGTTACAATTGACAGCTTCTATCCAGGCAATGAACAAAGAGCAAATGGAACAGAGGAAGATCAAGGAACACCAAGCAAAAACACAAAAACTCCAGCAAATTGGATATAGGCTTTGGAAGAACTCAAAATACAATTCAAAAAACAAAAGGTTGAAGACAACTGGGAAAAGAACATAAAAAGCAAAATAAGTCATCTGGAAACAGAAAATAGTGTCTTGAAAGTCAAAATAAACCAGCTTGAAAATGAGGCAAAGGAGATGAAAGACCAGAAGGAAAAGGGTGACCAAAAAGCCAGGGATGAAATTCAGTCTTTAAAAACTAGAATACAACAACTAGAAGCAAAATGACTTCACAAGGCAGCAGGAAGCTATAAAACAAAATCAAAAGAATGAAAAAATTGAGAAAAATATAAAACACCTCACCCACAAAACAGAAGATCTAGATACCCAGTTGTTGTCTCTGGGTATCTCAGCTCCCTATCTGTGAGAGGAAAGCAGTTTTTCCTCACTGGGCTAATAGCACACAAAACGCTAGAGATGACATTATAGGGAGAAACAGTACCTATTTTATTGTAGATGAAGGTTAGGAAGTGAGGATCAGGAAAAAGGGTTTCTCTAGCTCTAATGTTCTTTCTTCTCTTTTTTTTAAACCCATACCTTCTGTCTTGGAATCAATACTGTGTATTGGTTCCAAGGCAGAAGAGTGGTAAGGGCTAGGCAATGGGGGGTAAGTGACTTGCCTAGGATCATATAGCTGAACAGTGTCAGAGGCCAGATTTGAACCGAGGACCTCCTGTCTCTAGGCCTGGCTCTCAATCCACTTGAGCTACCCAGATGCCCCGTAATTTTCTTAATTCATACCAACCAAAACTAAATTCATTGTAAGATGAATGCTTCTGGTCTTCAGGCTGACTGTCAGCTCCCTATTTCTGGCTAAATGTTCCCAAAATCTGAATATAATCCTCAGACTCTGATTCTGTTTTTTTCTCCCAAAGTTGTCTCCAAACTCTGCTAAGAGTGGACCCAAGATGGCTGAGTCCACCCAGCTGGGTTTGAATCCTGAGGAAAATCCTCAGAGTCCAAGAGTCAGGATTTCAAGGTAAAATCGCCAGGAAAGTGGACACACACAGCAGGGATAACTAATTCTTCTCAGGGTGTTCACCAGCTAAATAGGATGGTTTGAAGGTTTCCCTATGTCCACCACAGGCTTGAAGCAGGAAAGCTCACAGAAACAGCTCTTCCTCTCCCAGCTTGGATAGGAAGTGTCAGTTGTACCTTCAAAACTCTTCTTCCTCTGCCCTCTGCATTCCAGAATTCTCTCTCCAGAGTTCCTATTGTGTGTTCATGCTAGCACCTTAAAGACAACCTTCAACTTCTCCTAAAACTTACGTAATTCTATAATTCTACTATTACAGTTCCAGCGCTACCTCTAGTACTTACCAGTTGTATAACATTTAGCCATTTTGTATCTCAGTTTCCTGATCTTTAAAATGAAATAGCTGCCCTGGATGGTCTCCAAAGTCCCTTGCAGCTCTCTATTTATATGACTATTGTGGCTAGCCATATCTCCCTCCTCTAGACCTTGGAGGGTTCCATTTTGGTAGTTCCTGTCAGAGCTGGCACTCTTCTGACCCTGCTGGCCTCGCCTTGGACAACCAAGGTCACTGCTATGTCTTGTCATGTGGAGAGGAGGAATTAAAAGATGATTTTAGTGGAAGATCTCAAGTTCCTGTGTGTGGGCACAGGCACGGGCCTGTGTGATTAGAGCCTAATACAATATTCATGCTTGGTTCCTCCGACCAAGGTTTCTATTAAGTTAATAAAATAGATTAAATTAAGACAATTGAAATGATTTGAATGTGTGACCCAATCCTTCATTTCTAAATCTAATTACAAGGAAAAATGGTTGTACCAAGTGCCTGACTCATTCCCCTTTCTCTTCCAGAATTTTGGCACTGGGATATGTGGCCCTTAGGGACTAAGAGAGCAGTGAGACTTCCAGTCTTTGATTTGACTAATAAACAGAATAGAATGAACAAAAGCAGTTGGTTTCCAATTTAAACTGAAGACCTAGAGTGTACATTTCAGAGAAACCAGTGTGGTAGACAAGGGAGATGAGGGAGGAACAAAAGGAAGGAAAGGAGGACAGAGAAGGGAAAGGTACAGAAAATCACAAGAGCATGTGTTCCTAGAAGGGAGCTTAGAGGCCATCTAGTCATATCTCCTCATTTTACAGATAAGGAAATATGCCCAGAAGAATTATGTGACTTGCCCAGGGTCCCATAGCTAGGAAGTGTCTGAGACTGTATTTGAACTGCCTCCAGGCCCATGGCTTTCGTTATTGCAACCCTAGTACCATGGCTGATGAAGACGTTGGAGTAGTCCTAGTGGGAAGTGGATCAGAGCTGGTGGCCTGTTGCCCAAGACTCTCCATCATTTCCCCCATCCTGATTTTGTCTCCTCAATTAGAATATGGGCTCCTGTTTGTGCCTTTCGTTGTAACCCCAACAAATGCCCCAATGCATGGCACATGGAAAATATCCAAGTCAAGTCAGTCACCCTTTATAGATGTTTATTGTATCAGGCAGTATGCCAAGTACTGGTGATACAAAGAAAGACAAAAGACAGTGCCTGCCCTTGGGGAACTCCCAATCCAAAGGGGAGATACTATGCAGGCAACTATGCATATACCGCAGAGAGAACACATGAACATCAAGGGGCATCAGGAAAGGGTTTTAATAAAAGGTGCCCTGTTAGTTGGGATTTGAAGGAAGCCAGGGAAGCTGGAGGCAGAAATGAGGAGGAAGCAAATTCCAGGGATAGAGACAGCCAGAGAAGCTCCACCAAGTCAGTAGATGGAAGGTCCTGTTGGAGGAAAAGAAAGAAGCCCATGAAAGGTGGGGGGCAGCTATGAAGAGTTTGATCAATCAATGGTTTTGATTGATCCATGGGAAGAAATAGACATGAATTGAACAGGTTTCTACATAGCTTGTGGGGAAAGTGTAATATGCCCCAGGGAAGGAAGGGTGTGAAAGCCCCACTGGAAGGGACTATAAATCCATCAAAGTGTCTGATTCCGGTTGAAGTCCCTTACCTCCCACCCTACTATCATTATAGATGCTGCTGCTGCAGCTTTAGTTTTATCTGTTATGCCATGATCTACAACTCGGAACAGTGGAAGAAAAACTGCAGGGAAGGGAGATGACAGGTGAGCGTGGCCCTTGAAGGTCACCTCTTCTTGGAGTAGCCACATCACTCACAGGGTCTAGGACCATAGTCTTGTTGGGCTGTTCTTTAAAAATAAACAGCATTATAGCAAATATCTCTGACAAAGGCCTCATTTCCCAAACAAATAGGGAACTAAAGCAAATTTGTAAGAATACAAAGCATTCATAGCTATGATTTCTATACCTGAAAATTGCTTGTCCATACCCTTTGTCAACTGGGGAATGACTTGTATTAGGCCTTTATCAGAGAAATTTGTTATATAAAAAATGTTTTCCTAGTTTGTTGTTTCCATTCTAATCTTGGTTACATTAATTTTGTTTGTACAAAAACTTTTAATTTAATATAATCAAAATTATTCATTTTACATTTTATAATATTCTTTATCTCTTGTTTGGTCATAAATTCTTCCCTTCTCAATAGATCTGCCAGGTAAACTACCTATGTTCCCCTAATTTAATTATCATATCACTCTTTATATCTAAGTCATATGCTCATTTTTGACCTTATCTTGGATGAGGGTGTGAAATATTGGTCTATGCCTAGTTTCTGCCATATTGTTTTTCAGTTTTCCCAGCAATTTTTGTAAATAGTGAGTTCTTGTCCCTAAAGCTGGAATCTTTGGGTTTATCAAACACTAGGTCGCAAAGTTCATTTTACCGTTGTATATTGTGTATCTAATTTAGTCCATTGATCCACCATTCTACTTCTCAACCAGTACCAAACTCTTTTATAGCAGTTTGCAATCTGGTACTGCTAAGCCATCTTCACAATTTTTTTATTAGTTCTCTTCATATTTTTGATCTTTTGATCTTTCAGATGAATTTTATTTTTTTCTAGTTCTATAAAATAGTTTTGGGGAGTTTAATTGGCATGGTACCAAATAAGCAAATTAATTTAGGTAGGATCATAATTTTTAGTTTATTAGTTTTGCCTACCCATGAGCAATTAATATTTTTCCATTTGTTTAGGTCTGACGTTATTTGTGTGAAAAGTATTTATATTCATATTATATTTGTATAATTCCTGGGTTTGTCTTGGCAAGTAGATTCCCAGGTATTTTATAATGTCTAGGGTTATTTTAAATCTTAATGCTGATGATTTATGTGGATTTATTTTGTATCCTTCAATTTTGCTAAAGTCATTATCTCAACTGGATTTTTAGTTGATTCTCTAAGTATACCATCATATCATCTGCAACGGATGATAGTTTAGTTTCCTCATTGCCTACATTAATTCCTCCAATTTCTTTTTCTTCTCTTTTTGCTACTACTGGCATTTCTAGTACATTATTAAATAATAGAGGTGACAATGGGCATCCTTACTTCACTTCTGATCTTACTGGAAAGGCTTCTAGGTTATCCCCATTGTAGATGATACTTGCTAATGGTTTTAGATGGATACTACTTATTTTAAGGAAAGGCCCATTTACTCCTATGCTTTCTAATGTTTTTGATAGGAATGGATGTATTTTTTTCTGCATCTATTGAAATAATCATGTGGTTTTTGTTATTAATATGGTCAATTCTGCTGCTACTTTTCTAACATTAAACCAGACTTGCATTCCTGGTGTAAATCTCACCCGTTCACAGTGAGTGATGCTTGAGATATATTGCTATAGCCTCCTTGCTAGTGTTTCATTTAAAATTTTTGCACGTATGTTTATTAAGGAAATTGACCTATATATTTTTTTTTCTAGGTTTTTGCTCTTCCTGGCTTAGGTATCAGGTATTTGTCTCATAAGAGGTATTTGGTAGGATGCCTTCTTTGACTGTTTTCCCAAATAGTTTATATAGTGTTGGAATTAATTGTTCTTTAAATGTTTGATGGAATACACTCTTGAATTCATCTGGCCTACAGTTTTTTTTTCCCCTTAGGGAATTCATTAATGACTTGTTCAAGTTCTTTTTCTGAGATGAGATTATTCCAAATCACTACTGAATTAGGAAAATTCAAATTAAAACAATTCTGAAACACCACCTCATGCCTATCAAAATGGCTAGTACAATTATGAAGGAAAATGAGAAATGTTGGAGGGGATATGGGAAAATTGGGACACTAATACACTGTTGGTGGAACTGAGAACCAATACAACCATTTTGGAGAGCAATATGGAACAGTGCTCAAGGGACCATAAAACCATGCATATCTTTTAACTCAGCAATACCACTTCTGGGTCTATATCCCAGAAAGAAATCAGAGATAAGGACTTATTTATACCAAAATATTTTAGCAGCTTTTTTTTTTTTTGTAGTGGCACAGAATTAGAAACTGAGGGGTGATCCATCACTTCGAGAATGGCTGAAAATGTGGTGCCATAAGAAATTATGAGCAGGATGAATTTAGAAAAGTCTGGAAAGACATATGAAAATGAAGGAAGCAGAACCAGGAGAACAATGTATACAGTAACAGAAATATTATATGATCAACTTGTGAAGGACTAAATTATTATCAGGAAATGAGGTTCTAAGATAACCCCAAGGGACTCATGATTAAAAAAAAAAAAGACTATCCCCAGCCAAAGAAAGAATACTGGTAAATAGTCAGGATTTCCATATTCCTCATGTCATGACTAAAAAAGAAAAAATAAAATTAAAATAAAGTGGGACCCAGAATCCTCTTTGCCAGAACTTCTCCAGATATGATTTAACCAGTGGACCTATTATCCTGCCCAATCTCGTGCCTCTCAAAGGAGTTTAAGGTCACATTTGCTTTCTTAACTGACTCCTATCCAACCTTGCAGTCCTCTGAAATCATCAAAGCTTTTTCAGATGGATTCCTGTTTCCCCCATCCAGCAATGTATTTGTCAGGTGAATTATTAAATTTAAACTTTATATTTGCCCCAATCAATGGCATCTTATTGGACTTGGCCTCAGGCCCTAGTTTGTCTTTCAGGTAGCAGTTCTAATCTTCATCTGAGTCTGTTCCTTGCTCCATCTTAGTTGAATAAGCTTTCTGATTGTCCTTAGCTCTCCCCTCCAGCCTTGGCTCCTTCTGAGGACCAGCCAACCCTTCCCACATTTCTTTGGCCACATTTTGTTGTCATCCCCTATCTCTGTTTTGCTATCAACTTGAAAAAATGAGTTTCTTTGCTATTCACTATGTGTCATTCATTTTGATGAGAAAAGGGTTAAATTAAGTCTTGAATATAAACCTTAGGGTCTCCACCATTATTGAAAAAATAGTCAGAAGTTTATCTAGAAACCCAAAATTCATATCCCCTAAACTAGATTGCCCTCAGCATTAAAAAAATTAATAATATTTTATTTCCCCCAATTACATGTAAAAACTATTTTAACATTCTTTAAAAAAAAATTAAGTCCTGAATTCTCTTCCTCTCTTACCTTCCCTCTCACTGAGATTGTAAACAATCTGATATAGATTTTATATCTGAAAACATATCAAACATTTTCATATATTAGTCTTTTGTGGAAGAAAACTTGAACAAAAAAAGAAATGAAGAAAGAAAGTGAGATACAGTATACTTTGGTCTGGATTTAGACTCCATCAGTTTTTCCTCTGGCAACAGATGGCATTTTTCATCACAAGTCCTTTGGGACTATCTTGGATCATTTAATTGCTGATAATAATGATAAGTCATTCCATTGTTCATCATACAATATTGCCATTGCCATGTACTCCGTTCCTCTTACCTCTCTTGCTTCACTATATCTCTTTCATAGTGATGCAGTCGCCCCAGTGCTATTGCTATAGGAGGTACCAAGGAGTTGTGACTCCCCACTTTTCTAGCGATGTCTCCCCCAGTGCCTCCTACTAATGCTCAGACTCCCTTGTCTGTAGGAGGCACCAAGGAGTTGAGACTCCCCACTTTTTTTAGTGATGCTGTCCCCCCCACAGCAGACTCTCTTGTCTATAGGAGTATCAAGGAGTAGGTACTCCCCACCTATTCTCTCATTCCTCTTATTCGCGTTACACCCCATGTGTTTCAACTTTTGCCTTTGAGTCATTATTATTCTCCCATTTCCTTAGCCTCCTCTCTCCACCTCAGGTTATTACCCACAGATAAATAATATAGGACTCCCGTGAGGGGTTGCTATATTTTTTCCATATGATTGTTGATAGTTTTGATTTCTTAATTGAAAACTGTCTATTCATATCCTTCAACCATTTATCAATTGGATAGTCCAATAATTCTTGAATTATCTCTCCTAGATTTCTTTTCCTGGTCAGTAATTTTTGCAACATTTCATATTTTATTCTATTTTTCATTCTTTTTATTTTGTTTTATTATTTCTTGATGTCTCATGCCTAATTCTAATTTTTAAGAAGTTATTTTCTTCAGTGAATTTTTATATACACTTTTCAATTTGATCAATTCTGCTTTTTAAGGTATCATATTCTTCCTTTTTTTTTTTTGGTGTGATTCCTTTACCTAGCCGTTGAGTCTTTTTTCATTATTTTCTTGCCTCATTCTTATTTCTTTTTCCCATTTTCCCCACCTCTCTTATTTGATTTTTAAAATCCTTTTTGAGGTCTTCCAGAAATTATTTTGGGGCTTAAGACCAAATTCCCACTTTTCTTTGAGGCTTTGGATATAGTAGTTTTGACTTTGTTGTCTTCTTCTGAGTTTATTTTTTGTTTCCCTGCCACCATGATAATTATCTATGGTAAGTTTCTTTTTTTGTTCTTTGCTCAGTTTCCCAGGCTTTTTCTTGAAATTTAAGTTTTAAAAATTGTTAAAATTGGGTTCTATTCCTATGGGATGGGGCACTGCTCCAATCTTCAGGTCTTTTGTATGGCTATGAGCTGGTTCTGGGGATCTATAAGTTTTCAGTTCTTCCAAGGTCCTCTAATCTAAGGAGAGGTATGTTAATTCGTTGAGCTACCACTAGCACTTTTTTTCTGTCCTGGAACTGTGATCAGGGTTCTAGTTCCCCTTTGGTCACAAGTGTATGTGTGCTAATATTATTACTGCTCACCCTGGGATTGGGATCCAGGATTTCTAACTATTTATGGGCAATGCAATAGGTCCTGAACTCAGGGACAGCAAAAAGTCTCCTTAAATCTTCTTACTATCCTCCCTTACGATCTGTGGGCTGAGAGCTGCTGATTCACCTTGCTACCAAGACCTGAGCAGGCTTTCTTAGGCTGGGCCTCTTCTAGTATACTAGTCCAGACTCCACTCTCACCCTTGTTTGACAGACTTTTCCTGCCAAACTTCTAAGGTGCTTTGGGTAGGAAAATTGTTTCGCACAGTCTTCTTGTGGGTTCTTCTGCTCCATAATTCATTTTGAGGTATTATTTTAACATTGCTTGCAGGGGAATTTGGGAGAGATCAGATGAGCCACTGCCTTTTCCACTCCACTTTGGCTCTATCCTCCTGGGTTCTTTCTAAAAGGCTGTGCTAGTTATTCCCTGTCCTTCCCATCCTGGCCCCCACTCATCTTCCTTGGCTTGGGGCTTGGAGGAGGGGAAGTCCTGCCTCAGAGCCTTTGCTCAGGCTGTGACCCTCTCCCCATGTATCATGTTTGCACAAAACATGAGGGAGAAGAGGACGCTGTTTATATCCCCTATTGGCCTGGGACCTCCTGGAGGGCTGAGACTCTGTTCTTGTGTTTCTTTGTGCTCCCAGTGTCTTAGCTATTGCTGGAACACTGGAGCGCTTCAGTGTGTCTCAGAAATTGGACGCGAGTGGGGGAGGGGTTGAGAGGATCACATAGCTTAAAAGCAAGGGGAGGAATTTGAGCTCAAAAGTCTCGATTTAGCCGGTGATCCTCACTCATTCATTATCATGCCAAGAGGTGTGGCGTGACTGACATGAGCAGCAGCCAGTCCTATCTCAGCCCCGAACGTGCCACAGATGCCCAATCTCCCAATGGTGACCCAGTGCCTCTTTTGTGTAGGAACTGGCATACAATCAATCAGAGGCGCCAACCTGGATCATGCGCTCTCTATTGTCACAGAGAGGGGTGGGAAGAAAGGAAAGCCAATGAGCGTCCAGATCCGCCTCACGTGGCACGTCCTGGCTAATCCAGGGTACGGAAGGCGGAAGGCGGAGCGAGTCGAGAATGAGAGCAGGTCTTGACTTCCGGCGTGGCTCGCAGGGAATTAACGGGAAGAGCGGAGCTTGTGTGGGAGCCCCGCCCCGAAGGGCCCTGGAGAAGAAGCTTTGTCGAGGGTAGGAAAGAGGAGCGTCCATAACCATTCCCAATGAACGAATTACAACGCGTAGGCGCAGTCCTCTTCTTGCTGGCTTCCCCACTCCCTGCCCCCACCCTGTTTAGCGTCCTAGCGTTATGCCCTTTCCTATTTCATAGCGAGGGAAACTGAGTCCAGCCTGGCTTGTGATACCTAGGGCCCGTGGGATATGAGCTTAAATATCCCTGGAGTTTCCGCGGCTTCCTAGTGTGTGCAGGAGGCAGGTTCTCATTTGTCTTCTTTGGGTCCCTGCTTGTTCCCCGTGATTCTGAATCCCTTGCGATCCCACCATTGGAGGGTAAAGTAGTACCTAGGAACCCCGTGGTTCACTCAGAAGGTTTTGCTGCGGTAAGGCCACTCCTCATTTGGGCCGTTAGGACACCCACTGCAAGGAAAACGCGAGGCGAGCAGAGAACCACGGAAGCCCTGCCCCTGATTCACGTGACTGGGCTTGGGAGTTCCTGGGGGAGATGCCCACTCGGGACGGAGAGCGTATTCTCCGGGATGTGGAACCTGTGGGTATTGAATGTAATATATGTGCCTCTAGAATACTGCCCTATCCTGCTCTGACTTCCTGGCCCCTCCCACAGGCCATCTAACCGTGGACGCCGTCCAGTTCTTTTTGGAGCCTGTTCTTGTGGAAGGGCACAGACTAGCCATCTTTTATGTCCACTCTGGGCTCTGACGCGTGACTTCTGGACGTTGCCAGCACCCTGCTCCTCTTTTAGGTGTTGCCTTCCCCATCCCTAGAGGCCCGGATGCTTTTCCTATTTGCTTCTCTTTCTGCCCCCAACACGCAAGCACAGACAACACCCGATGGTCCCTGAGAAGCACTTCATAAATGCTTCACTTCACTGCCCGGGGTACCAAGAAGATAAGGGACTTTCTCCAGGCCCCGCAGCCAGGATGTGTCCGGCACATTTGAACCCAGATAGGCAGATGACACACTAACCTAGTTAGTGCCCCTTTGAGGGCCTGTAGTTACCTGCTCTTGCCACCAGGGGCTCTCCTGCAGAGACAACATAAAAACTATGGACTTGACAGCGCTTGACCATTCAGTGAGGGATGGAGTCACGAGTAAAAGGGGCTTGAGGGTGACCAGGTTATGATTTTAAGGTTGTCTTTTCTTTTCCAGGGAAAGCAGAAGTGTTGGGAGGAGGTTCAAAATCCAATGTTACCAAGTAGTAAGGGTGGAATCTGAGGACCTGGGTTCAAATCCAACTTTGTGATTTGGGGCAAGTAAAGTAAATCTCTTTGGGCCTTAGTTTTTCTTCACTCTAAAAATGCTTGTACTTCCCCCAAACAGAGTTAACTTAAACGTCCTGAGAGAGTTTGAGATACAGCTAATAAGGGTGGTCTTTGATTGGCGTGAGTGGAAAATACCCCAGTAAGATCTATACGAAATCAACACCAAGTGACAACTTCCCTCAAGGTGGGTGGTAGGGCACTAAAAGCAATGGGAAATTAGCACAAGGCCCTGCTTGGGAGCATATCGGATTGTCTGCATGCACACTGTGAAGGAAGGGAGCCCGGTGGGGGTATGGCAGAATAGTAGATGAGGCTCTACTGGAGACAGGCCCACAACTGAGATGCCAGCCACCTTTGCAGCTCCCTCCACGCCACCATATCAGCTTGGGCACCCATTGGGTCTGGCCCCTTGACACTATCTCCAAGGATCTTGGGGGGTTGTGAATCTGTGGCACTGGGGGGCAAAGGCCTCTCAATCCACAAGGTGGCTGTTCACGCTCAGAGCGCAAGGAGCACAAGTCTGGACTAGGGGGATGACTCCCCATTCAGAATGAATCCTTTCCCAGGCTGGGAAAAGTAAGGACGTCTCTTGGGGGATCCTGGGATCTGTTCTTGTAAACAAGATCCCCGTAATCCTATGACCCTAGACTTAGGGCCAGTGCGCCGAACCCCCTCATTTGATGGGAAGCTCATGGTCAGAGAGGACCTGATCATGGGCACACGGCTTTCCGAAGTCTTAGGTAGGACGTGACCAGTTTGAAGACAAGCTGCCTACTTGCTATACAGTTTCTGACAAAAGCAGTCCAATGAAGTATTCCAAATAACTCCAAAGTACTGTGGGTTCTTCCAAAATTTCCTTCAACCCTAACTACCCTTGAGACATGGGAACAGGCCAGAAGCTTCTGAATACCAGGTTACGCAGCAGCCTCTCCTCTCTGGGGGACTAGTTGCCACGATGCAGTATACAGAGAGCAGCTGCCCAGCTGGCACCCTGTCCCCCAGTCCAGCCCAGAAATACCAAGTTTCCTTTCCTTCAGTTGACCCAAGGACTGCCAGGCAGACACAGAGAGCACAGATGCGGGCTGGTCTGGGGCATCTCCTGGGGACAATGGCCCCTACTGAGGGATACGTGCCCAAGCCTGGCACTGCTGGAACGCTTGTCCACCCCTGCTCACAGGCCCCTGTGTTCTCTAGAGGCAGCAGCCCCACACTGGGATAGGCACTCCTTATGAGTGGGGCCCAGCAAGGCTGGACTTGAGGGGAGCCTGGGGGATGGGGGAGGGCTTCCTACTTTCACTGATAAGGGGTTAAAATCCCAAAGAAAATACAGATGTGGATGGGAAGCTTCCAGAGCTGTCCAGGGTCCCAGTTGGTTTGTGTCAGAGGTAGCCTTTCATCTTTGGAAGATCCACTCTCCCACCTAGTCAGTGGTGGAAAATGCCATGGGAAGGGACTCATGCTGGAGGTGTAGGTGTACATGGCAGGAGGGAGGGAGAGAGAGATGGAGGGGGAGAAACAGGGAGAGCAGGAGGAAGAGAAGGGGAGGGAAGGTAAAGAGATTGAGAGAAAACACAAGAATATGGACATTCCATTTAGTAGAGAAGTTAAGAGGGGGAGATGGTCTCCCCACCTCGAACCCACCCCCAGGTCTCTAATCTGTCCACATTCTGTCTTCATTTACTTTTCTGTGAACATTTTTTTATCCTACCGTAGAAGGTAAGCACCTCTTGGACGCAGACTTTTCTGTATATTCCCAGCATGTGGCACACAGTAGGTGCTTCATAAATGGGAATGAGTGGATTCTGTAGTTGGTGCAGCAAGATGCATAGGAAGTTGGATTAAGACACAGTTCAGGGCTAGGGCAAGGTGATGGGGCATTTCTCCCTATGATGGCCGCTGAGGTCACACAGAGGATGTAAGGCAAGGAAGGTAGGCAGCTGCCTCTGCAGGTAGCAAGCTGCTTATCCTGGAGAGTATTCCAATAGAAGCTGGATGACTTCATTTGGGGGAGGAGGGTCATACTTGGGCACTCAGTTCTGGCCTTGCTGGACCATCTGTTTTTCCCAAACCAAACTGTAAACTGAAAGTAAAACTCAGCAAGTGAACAGACAAAGCAGGGAGACCTGGGGCCAAAGCTATCGTCAAATGGACCCCAGTGGGTCTGGAGTTAGAGGGCCCTGGAAGGCTCTGCCTCCTGCCCAGGACACAGAAGAGGAGTGAATTAGTACTGCAGAGCAGCGGCAGGGTGATGAGGGAAGTGACTGTCCTCTCTGAGGCTGTGGGACCCAGTCTTTCGCTGTGAAAATGAGGAAACAAAGATCACCCACCCATGCGAGCCAGGAGGGCCAACCCCATATTGATCTGGAAGATGAGGAAACTGAGGCATGGAGGTGCCATGTGCATGGGCTGCTGAACCAGAATGTGGACCCATTTTTTCTGAAACCACTGTTGGTGTCCCTTCTCCCACAGTTACCCTTGAGGTGGCACAGAAAGACAGACTGACCTGGAGCTCCTAGAAGGTAGGAGAGCCCAGGCATTCCTCAGAGCAGAGCAGGTCTAGGGCCATGGACTGAGCTCTAAGGTGGGCCAGTATATGTGAAGTGGAAGGCCTGGGATTTGAATTGTAGCCTTCCCACCCAGAGGACCCTGGCAAATCCTTGAAGCTCCCTCAGTTTCCTCATTTTTAAAATGAGACATTTGATGACTCCAGATTACCATTACCTCCTGACAGAGGAATCAAGGTATTGGACTAAGGAGGCAGGTAAGAACCTCCATTTGGGACAAAGACAATCCTGGGCTAGCCTCTGCCTGGTGATGCCAGCACAGTCACTCCCAGGTTGTGGCCTCCTTTTTTACCTTTTTTTTTTCCCAATGGGGAAGGACAGTGGGGAAAATAAAGGCTCATTCATTTGAAAAGGTGGCATGAAATACAAGTTCCATTAAAAAACAACAACCAAACAATCAAAAGAAGGAGTTAGGTCACTAAGGAGGTTCTGTCTGCCACAGCAGGGGCTTGGGAAGAGCCCTGGTGGGGGGCCACAGCTCTGGTGTGCAGTTGGCTACAAGTGGGCACACTCTGCCTCCAACAGGACTATTGTGTTTCCACATCCTGGCTCTGTGGGGATAATGCAGGGAGAGGCAGACTCCGGGTACTCATGGCCAGGGGGTCACAGGGGCTGCAGCAGCCTGAGTGTCTGCTGCAGGGCCCCAGGTTCCGAGGAGGCCAGGTACTGACAGCACAGCCAGTCCTCCAGCTCGATGGTCGCCTGCTCGTCCAGGGCCTTCTCAGCCAGCTTCATCAAGAGCAGGGCCCTCTTCATGTGTAGCCAGTTCTGCAGCTGGCCCTGCAGCAGCTCCCGCCGTGGCCCCCACAGCAGGCACTGCAGGGCCCGCTTGGCCTCGGCGATGTGCAGCCGCTTGATGGGGTCAGCCTCTAGGAGCCGGTGGGCCAACCGCTGCAGGCCGGCTGAGTAGAGGGACAGAGTGGGCACGGGGGGCAGGTCCTCGGCCTGGTAGTCCTGCCGCTGCAGCTGGGCCTGTTCCTCAAAGGGGTTGGGTTGGTGCAGGAGCTCGTAGATGAGGATGCCTGTCTGGAACTCGTCAAACTTCTTGTACTGGGCAGCGGCCACAATCTCGGGTGCCAGGCGCGCCTGGGTCCTCCTCTGCTGCTCATCCACCCCACCGCCGCCCCGGGGCTGCTGCTTGGCCTGAAGGAAGTTGCTGATGAGGAGTCGGGGCAGAGACTGGTCCCCTGGGGAGGTCCCCGGGCAAGGCACCAGCAGCAGGTTCTCCAGGCACAGGGCCCGGTGTGTGATGCTCTGTTCCTTGAGACTCTCCAGCCCTTGGCACAGCTGCAGCAGCAGCAGGCACACCCGCCGCTCGTAGGCTTCTGGCTCGGCCCAGTGGCGGGAGGCCGAGTCCTTCACGAAGTCTGCGGCCGTCTGGTGGGGCACCTCTCGGGTGATCACCACCACACAGTCCTGGTCCTGAGGCTCCCCTGCACACAGCAGCATACTGGAGGGCACTGAGGCCACAAAGTGGCCACAGTCCTGCTGCAGGTTGAAGTGAATAGGCACGGACAGATCATCGCTGTAAGGGGCTTCCTTGGACACCAGCATCTTACAGATCTAGAGGAAGACGAGAGAAGTCAGGGCAGTGTGTTCCAACATGTGGAAAGTTAATATTAATTTGTACCCCTTTTTGGTCCCCCAAACACATTTTTTGACTTAAAAGCTATCCATGAATTGGCTTCTCCAGGCTGAGGCCAGGAGGGGAGGCCTCCCTCTTGTATATCTACAGGGTGGAGATGAGTTCTTTGTCTTATCTGTAAAGGATTCTCTTTCTGGGACACAAGGAAAAGTACACAGGGGCTGTGCTGCCATTTTGCCCTGATAGAGGTCAGAGAAGCTCCAGAGAAGGACACTGCAAAGAGCATACACTGATGCAGAAGACTGGATGTCGGCCTTTTTTCCCTGGAACCAGTCTGGCTTTCAGATCATGCAGCTGCTCAGGAACAAGTATCTAGAAGTGCTGGCTGGCCCCAGGCTTTGTGCTCCTAGCAAGCCAGTCACGCAGCTCAGGCTTCTCTTTCTCTGGCCTGCTTTCTGCTACTTAATAATTATAAAATTAAGGTACGATCTCCAGAGGATTTTAATTGTAAGAAGCAGAAACAATGGGAGCCAGGCCAGGAGTTTGAATCCTGGTTCTACCACTGACCACTTGGGTGACCTGGTGCAAACGACTGACGTTCTCTGTAAGATTAGAGGGTTGGCATGGCCAGCCTCCCAAGGGCCTTTGCAGCATCATGACAGGTCTGCCAGGCCTTCTCCTAGGGCCTCGATGTGCCCATCTATAAAAGGATGGGCTAGATATTCTCTAAACTCTAAACCTTAGGGTCCAAAGACAGAACCTCTACAAAGGTTGGGCAGAGTTCTAGGGATCAGAATGATCAGTCTTGGTCAAGTGGATCTCTCTGAGCCACTGCCTCCTCTCCAGTTGGCCCCATTCTGACTTTGGACAGTGAGGTCCAGAGGCTGGACAGGAGGAGCCTACCTCTGCAGAAGATCCCCCCAAGTACCTGGGGCAAGGGATCCATGAATGAGAATGAAACATTTGCTGCCAATTAAGGGAAGGAAACCTCATGATCCCTCCAGCTCCAAAGCCTACAGCAGCAGGGCTACACTTCCTTCCCTAAGAGCAGTCCTAGGAGGCTTCCAGAAAGTTCTAGGTACCCTCTGGGACCTTCTAGACCACTAGGGAACCCCCCCCCCAAATTATTCAGTGGGTCCTGATTTCTTCTAGGGTAAAATAGACTTTTTGGCCTAGCATTCAAGGCGCTATAAAATCTGGCTTGTGCTTGCTTTTCCACATTTATTTCATGGTACTTCCTTCCATGTACTTTGGGGTCCATTCAAATGGGTCTCCAGCTAGATCTCTCAATGAGTGTAAATGATGGATTCCCTTGATGTAGTTAGATATATTCAATTTCATACTATTTAGATTTATCATTATGTAAAATATGGTCATTGGTCCTAGCCCAGCCAAAATAGGCCCTGAAAATTTGAATAATATAACCACCTGGGATGAAAGTGGGAGAATCCATACTATCTGGGGCCTGGATGTGCTTGCTAGATAATCACAGATTTTTCCTGATCTTTCCCACCTCCATTCATTTGCATAGCCTGTCTCTGGTTCCTGAAACATACTCCTCATCTCTGTCTATTAAAATTCTCTAAGGAGGAAAAATGCCCATAAGAAATAAAAGAAAAACCCAGGCATAAGCCTCTGGGTGTAACTGGTTGAGGGGTGGGGCACCCCCACATGCAGCAGGGCTGTGACAGGTAGCATGTATAGGCATTCACTGACAACCTCAAGAGTTGGCATGTCACCTCTCTATGGTGGCTACTGGCTCATATCTTTACTGATTCTCATCCCGGGTTCCAAGAAAATCAAGGAATATGTTCTGAGGGTTCGTCATAAGTTAATAGAAATGGGGATGCTAGGAGACTCAGTGGATAGAGCACCAGGCCTGGAGATGGGAAGTCCTGGGTTCAAATCTTTCCTGATACTTACTAGCTATGTGACCTTGGGCAAATCACTTAACCATGACCACTCTTCTGCCCTGAAACCAATACACAGTATTGATTCTAAGATGGAAGGTAAGGATTTTTAAGTTAATAGAAATGCACAACTCTAGAGTTAAATCAACTGGAAAATTGGAGAATTTGGAGAAATCTCTTTTCCCTATAAGCTTATCTTGTCCATTCACAAGCAGATCAGCTGCTCCATTTGCCTAAAGTCACCTTTAAGTCTTTGCTCTCTATTCCTTGAGGCCTGTGAATCTTAAAACTGCTCAGACTCTACTTCAGAAGATTTGATTAAGCTATTCTTCATTTTTAACAATGGAGGTACTTGGTCAGGAATGTATTGAGAACTTTTAAAATTACTCCAACCTACTCAGATAGTGCCTTAGGGGAAGATAAAGTTGAAAACTCCTGATTGAATAATGAAAAGTCCCTAACTCATACCTATAGTAAAGCTAGAACCTTAAGCTAGGTCTATTTTTAGATCTAATACAAAAGGGTGCTAAGTACTTATAAAGGTTAAATTAATCACTGAAAGGTCAAGCAACTTACAAAAGGCAAGCTTAACAAAAGAGGTGTGAAGGACTCAGTAGACTTTATCTAAACTGAGAAGGTGAGAACAAAAGAAGATGAGAACTAAGAATAGGTGGTCCTGGGAAAAAGCATCTACTGTGATTGGTAGACCTGAAAATTTAGGGGAGGTGACACGAGAAAATTTCTTTAAAAGGAAGGGGAGTTCGAAATTGAGTTAGTTGGAGTTTTTAGTTTTTGGATTGGAAGTTAGTTGGAGTTGGAGTTCAGAGGTTTGGAGCTTGCTTGAAGACAATCTTGTGGTGAGTGATAAAGACTGACTTGCTTTCCCTTAGGCCCTTTCTACTATTTTCTTTCTCTCTCTCCTTCCCTTAATTCCTTCATTTGTATTAATTAAAATCTCCATAAAACCCAGCTGACTTGGGTATTTTCATATTTGGGAATTTTCCCATGGTGACCACTTAATTTTAGATTTTAAATCAAGACACTAAAAATTATCTTTATAGTTTGGCTGAAACCTTAACAGTTTTGGCAATTCACAGTCTTGACAAACCACATTTTCAGTTACAGGCCCCAATGAGGCACTGATGACAAATATAATTTCCCCGTTCTAAGCAGAAAGTTGTAGCTGGAAGACTGCTCCCATGAAACCTAGAATGAGAATGAAGAAGGAAGGGAGACTTCTGGCAGAGAGACATGTCATGGAGGTTGGAAAGAGTAGCCTGAAGTCTAAGAGAGACTTGTAGGCAAAAGACACTAAATGTACTAAATGTAACCCTGCCCTGGTAAAACTCCCTGAGCCCATTTCTTCCTCTCTGAAATGGGAAGAAAAAGGAGCATCACCAGCTCAATAGTACATGGCTATATTACCAGGGACTTTGGTTAAAAACCTCCATGAGGATTGCTACACTCAAATGAGGCGGTGAATATTAAGTGCTTTGCCCACAATAAAGCATTATGCAAATGTGAGTCACAATTCTAATACAGACACTGACTTCTCAAGTTTACTGGGGCTAGCCAGAGCCAAGAATTCTCTAAATACACTTCTGTCCCCTTGGGAAGTGCCTGGGTTTTAGCTGTGCTCATGTTTGTACCTCCTTAATTAACTATGAACAGAACCCTGGATGTGGGCCAGCAATGGCAACCCTGGGCTATTCCCTGCCAGCTCTCAGGCAGGGGTCAACCTTTTCTGCTCTGCAGGGGCTGAAGGGTTTCCATGGCAGCCGAGGTGCTTCTCTGTTTGGAGGATGGCTCTTGTGTCTTGGAGAGAGGCTGGGCTTGAGGGAATGGAGCAGCCCCAAAGATGACTAGGTTCTCTGACATCTAATCCCACAGAAATTGTTAGGGATTCCCAGTTCAGGTTTTCTGACATACTGACTAGCCCGTCTCTGATTTCTCCAAATCTATCACAAATGTCTCAGAACATATTATGGGATGAAGAAAAGGGAAGCTTCTGAAAAGGCTGAACAGTCAGAGGAGCCCAGATTCTCAATGTTCTCTAAAAAAATGCCACAAAAACATCATAGAAACAAAATGACCAGGAAGGAAGAGCTAGTGGTCCGGAGATTCTGAGTTTTCAGGATTCTAGTGTTTTCCTCATTTGACCCTTTCATTTTGAAGATGAGGAAGGAATGGCCCAGGGAGGCTAACAGCACAATTGATCAAAGTTATATAGGTTGGTCCTTTGATGTAAAATTCCATGTTCTTTCTATTATATATATATATTCTTTAGGTGCAGCACCATGATGGTAGGGACAAAGTACATTGACCCATCTGATGTCTAACCAAAATTCCATGATAGAAGGTCTGAAAGTGAATTCTGGCACAGCATCACCTATGAAAAGATGGAGTGAAATTTTTCAGCCAGAATGACTTAGAAGGCTGGTCCAAAACATCTGTCCCACCAGGATGGAAAAGTAGGACTGCCAAGGCAGGCACCACTGTGCCAACAGGCCTTGGGAACATCTGAGTCAGCAGCAAAAGCTTCTGGAGCTCTCAGGGACAGAAAGTAAGGGGGATTGGACAACTGCTCAAAAGGAGATTACAGGGGCCCCTTTGCTGGCTCTGGGTGCAAGACTTGTCATAGTGCCCATATGCACTTGGACTCAGTGAGGAAGAGTACTAGCATATACCAGCTCTTAGGGACACAGGGAATCAGGGGACTGTGTTCACAGTTCCAAGGGAGAAAAGAGTGCTTGGACACTGTGACTTCTCTACTAGCAGCAATGCAATGACCCAGTACAATTCTAAGGGACTTCTGAGAAAGAACACTATTCACATTCAGAGGAAGAACTGTGGGAGTAGAAACACAGAAGAAAAACAACTGCTTGATCACATGGGTTGAAGGGGATATGAATGGGGATGTAGGCTCTAAATGAACATCCTAGTGCAAATATCAATGGTATGGAAATAGGTCTTGATAAAAAAAAACAGTGGAATTGCTCATTGTCTATGGGAGTGGGGAGGGGGAGGAAAAGAAAATGAATCATGCAACCATGAGAAAATATTCTAAATTATTTAATGAAATAAAAATTTTCAAAAAAAAAAAAGGAAAGAGTGCTTGGAAAGACTTAAGAGGAACTGAACCAGGAGAACATTGTACACAGTGACAATAATATTGTGTGATGAATAACTGTGACTTAATTTAGCTATTCTCAGTAATGCAATGATCCAAAACAATCCCAAAGGACTCACCATAAAAAATGCCATCTGCTTCCAGAGAAAAAATTGATGGAGTCTGAATCCATATTAAAACTAAGTTTTTCACTTTCTTATTTTTTTGTTTAAGTTTTCTTCCATAAAAGGATTAATATGGTGAAATGTTTTACATGATTATACATGTAAAACTTATATCAGATTGCTTACCATCTCATGAGGGTTTGGGGAGGGAGAGAATTCAAGATTTAGAATTATTTTAAAAAATGTTGGTAACTGCAGGAAAAAATAAAATATTTTTTAAATTGGGCAAAAAGAGTTCTGACTCAATGAAAAAATATGCCTGCAAAGGCACAAGAGAAAAAAGTGACAGAAGAAAACCAGAAAAGCAACAGCAATAGAATCTTCAGAAATGAGACTAGAATTTTCTGCTGATACAAGAAAAAGGAGATTTAATCCTCTAAAGATAGGGCTGATCCCCATTTAAAAAAGGGGGAAAAATCAAATTAAGACATTTAAGGGGGAGGGGAAGCATAAAAGAAAACAGCAGGAAGAAAAATGAACAGGTGGGAGTAGACTGAAATTTCAATACTGACTTGATTAACTACTTAAAGGGGAGGCAGCCCTGTGTGTGTGGTGACTGAGGGTCTGCTCTGCTGGTTTCCTGTAAAATCCTCCTTCTGTTCTACTCTAGATGTGGAAAATTCATTTTATTGGGTATTTGTTAAGCTCAGAATTCTTTTTTGTTGTTTTAAGCAAAGAGAGGCCAGGACCTCTTCAAAATGCTTCCTACTTCCCTCACTCATGTTTGTTGACAAACCCTGCCATCCCTTAAAGATCAGACTGCAACAAAAATTGTAACCCAGGTACATGTACCCCAAGACTCAGACCTAACTGGTGCCTAATGGTGGGGAATGGAGCAAAGAATACGTCAAGAACAACAATCCAAAATTATATTGTTTAAAAATAAAGGAGATGCTAGAGAGGGGCTGTGAGCTCCCACAGGGCAGAAACTGGCTTGCTTTTATTTGTAGACCTAGCACTAGACAGTGCTTGGAAGCTTGGCACATGGAGAGGCTTAAGAAATGTTTCTAGATTGATAAGAAATGCAGAATGGACATGACCATTAAAGGGGTAATGAGCATGTTTGCTGTGAGGGTCTTCCCTCCCTCCTTTCTTTTTGTTCAATGGAGATGGGTGGGCAGTGTGAGGAGGAGAAATACTTGTAAAAATAAACAAATGTCAATGACAGTGAAGCAAGAATTAATAGCAGAGTCCCCCAGGCATTTTCCTTTGACTTGTGATTTCATCTATGTGACGGCTGCCTCCAGTTGGAAGCTGAACATTGTCTACAGTGTGGAAAATGCACCTAGATCCAGGTGGGCCACACTTTGGTGTGGTGATGTCTGCTCCTAGAAAGTGGCTGGAGATCCTGTGATGAGGCACCTTGCTTAAGGTCCTCTTTGGATGGAGGGGCCAGAGGCAGGACTCCTCAGGCTGGCAGGCTGGCTTTCTGATCACCATATCTGTCTACCTCAAAGGCAATCAATACCTAAAAGGAAAACCTAAAGAAGGGCAGTTTTTGTTTTCACATAAAACCATCTCGTAAAGATTTCTTGCTTGTGCATTGCAGCATGTGCCTGCTGGTTCCTCAACCATAAATTCTCAGTGAGTACATGCTATTTTGTATTTTTATGGGGAAAATAATGCCATGCTTGGGTGGGAGGTGGGGATCAGAGTGTGGGTTCCATTCCTCCCTTCTGCTTATTCACTCATCTCCTTGCTCTTGACTGAGTTTCTGTGTTTGTAAAATGGGGGCTGGGTTAGACTGGACAGTCCCTGAGATTCAGTTCTGCTGGGGCATCCTGGGATTCTGGGGAACATCAGGTAATCAAACTAATCTTGCCATCTTGGTGACATAGAACCAAATCAAAGCAGGGGTGCATGCCCTTGGCAGGGGTAGTTGCTGGCCCTCCTTCAGGGGTGGATTTCTATAGTTAACCTGGCTTCTTAATGAGTCCATTCCCAACTATCACATTCAGGGAGACCTTGTGGCATGGCAGAGAAAGCCTGGTTCTCACACTCCAAAGATCTCTCTCTCATGCCAGCTCTTCCCTGGCCAGATTCTGTGACATCAGGAAAGGCACCCAAGCCTGTCTTCTGAGGTATCTTTATGGAGTGGGGGAAGTTATGAAACCCAAAAGTAGGATTCAAATCCCAGCTATGACACCTGTGAGAGGCCCTTGGGAAATCCCTGTATTCTTCCTAGATTTAGTTTTCTCATCTTGAAAATGGGGATGATGGTTCTTGATATGGGTCCTAGGACCACAGATTAGAGCTGAAAGGGACATTAAAAGCCAATTCCAACCCTTTCATTTATCAGGAGAGAAAACTTGAGGCTCAGGGAGAGGAAGGAACTTACCCAGGCTAGGGTCCTAGGATCACTAACTTTGAGCTGGAAGGGTCACTGAGACCAACTCCCTTCATTTTATAGAGGGGGAAACTGAGACCCAGGGAGGAGAAGGGACGTGCCTAAGGCTCATATTCCTTTAGATGGATAAACCTTAGCTGTTGGGGTCTCTGGGAGGAAGGGGTAGGGGGTAGATAGATGATCTCAGAGGTCTCTTCTTCCAGCTCTAACATGCCCCACAATTAATGTTGAAGATTTTTCTCTTGCTTCTAAAGCAATTTTTTTTAAATTATAGGTAGAGCAAAGGCTTCTGGTGGGCTGAGACTGCTTTATGTAGCTTTCTTCTGCCTTCCCCCAGAGTCCCCAGATGGCTCTTTCTCCACTTCCAACTCCAATTCCATCCATACCACTTACCTCAGAGTAGCTTGGGCTTATCCCTCTCTTCCTCTTAGGCCAACAGTGACCAATTCCTGGCAATGGTCCTTTCACTGCCCTCAGGCTCTTCTCCCTATTCCCCTCTCTGCAACCCCCAGATTGCTGCCTCCCTCTATACCACCCTTCACCATTTACCCCACGGAGCTTCCTTTTATACCTTTCCAATGGTTCCAATAAAGCTCAAAGTTCTTGGTATGGCATTCAGGGCCTCCATTGGGTGCTGTGTTCTCCCTCAGCCTTGTCCTCCTCTTGCTTCATCTCAGGCAGGTTCCCTAAGGCCCTTTCTGATCCCAGAGCCCTTTCTGGGTGCTCTCCCCTGCTTTACCTGATGGATCCTGCTCTGTCCCTACTGCCTTCCTAAATCTCCATCGGGAGCCCGGGGGCCTGGTACCTTGACAGCGTAGGCGCGGGAGGGGTCCTGGGAGCAGGTGGCACAGTAGTAGACGGCATCTCCAGAACGGCAGCAGGGCTGGTTGCGTGTCAGCTTGAAGAGAGACCAGCTGTTCTCGCTGAAGCGCAGCGGCTCTGACCCTTGATCCCCCATGAAGTGTTGCTCGCACCTGGCAGCCAGGCGCAGAAGGGACTGGGTGTAGAGGTCACTGAGCTTGGCGTAGGTGGCCTCTTTGCTGGCGATGCTGGCGAGGAGACTGGGCTGCTGCTGCGGAGGGCAGCTGGAGGCAGAGGTCTGGCTGGACACGCTGAGCTGAGAGGAGGCCAGGGACAAGCCCTGGGACCCCGGCAGCTGGGCCTCGGGGCCCCTCCCTGTGGAACGAGAGTCTTCAGGGAAGCAGATGCTCGTTTCAGAGTGGCTGGGGTTCAGCCTGGGGCTTGTGGTCCGGTGGACCAGGGAGCCCTGGGTCAAGAAGAGACCGTCGGGAGAGGATGCGGCCCGGCTGACCGTCCTCTTCTGGGGCAGGGGAGGGGGCTGCAAGGGCCCATGGGTGGACTCATCCTCCTCAGGTTGCACAGGGGAAGCCACTGGAGCAGAGGAAGGACAGCAGGCTGGCTCCAAGGAAAGCCCTGAAACAGAAGAGCAAAGCAGGGCTCACCCTGAGGGTCAGCAGCTGAGTCCCAGCGCAGTCAGTGGGGAGGGAGGAAGAGCTGGGATCCACTGGCTCTTGGGTTCCGGGGACTCTAATGGTGGGAAGGGGACCCACCCCCAACAAAGGAGCTGGGA
The DNA here is from genome assembly GCF_027887165.1 of Monodelphis domestica. Taxonomy (NCBI): domain Eukaryota; kingdom Metazoa; phylum Chordata; class Mammalia; order Didelphimorphia; family Didelphidae; genus Monodelphis; species Monodelphis domestica. The sequence continues at coordinate 292,741,715 of NC_077232.1, read as the reverse complement.
GACGCTGGAAGTCATGAAGGCTAACCGAGGCCCAGGAAGGGGCAGTGACTTAAACAAGGTCACATTTAGGATCTCAGCTGCCATCTCAATGAACCAAGACACAGACAGTATGGGACTTGCCTACCTGCCAGTAGGAATGACAGTTTCTCTGATGCTGGCGTTAGACGTGGGAAGGCGGGGCTAGGTGTCCCTCAAGACTCCTGTCGGGGAGCCCCAGGGAGGCCGTGACCCTCCTGGTCTCTTCCTGGTGAGCCGGGGTTCAGAAAACACGCCCTTCTGCTACCTCAGGGAGTGCTGAGGGAGACCTCCATTTAACACCCAACCATTCCTCGCAGCTCCCCGAGACCGGCTAGCCTAGCGCCACTTAGTCCAGGGACGGGCACGCTAGCGCAGGAGTATCATGCAGGAGGGCAGTATGTCATTTCAGAGACGGGGGGCTGCCTCATTGTATTGGGGAACGTGGGACGAACTGCTGGTCCGTGTGCCTTAGGAACGCCGCTTTGGCCTCTAAATGGAAGGTCACGTGGAGCGGGGAGACCAGAATTTGGAGGCGACTGAAGAGGTCTGGGGCGTCAGAGGAGGCTGGGGAGGCAGTGTGCCCGAGGGACAGGTGTGAAGCTTTAGGCTCCCAGGAGCCACGACCCCTGACCCGACTGCTAGGCTGCGAGGGAAAGTGTTGAGGATGAGCCTCCGCTGGTGGTCTTGGTTGGCCATAAGGACAGTGAAGGAAAGAACTATGGAGGTTAGCAAGAACGCTTGGGTGTGGTTCTGTGTCCCAGTGACCTCCTTTGGCCATGGTAAGTGGGGGGTGTTTGGGGGCTTCCACTTTAAAATGTGGAATAGGCCGGTGAGGCTGCAGGCCTGGAGATCCGGAGAGAGGGAGCTGGGAGACCTCTGCGTGAGAGGAGACAGGAGAGGAAGAGAGATGAAGGATTGATTCTACTGTTCAGAAAAATGATTTCAGCCCAACCCCTTTAATCAAAGGTGGCCCGCCCCAAGAGCGTCACCTGGCCCCCGGAATTCTCTCGGAAGGCTGAAGAAGGCTACAAAGCATTTTGGGTTTCCCCGGGGCCTGCATCCTCCAACTTGTTCTTGTCTTGGGTTACCGCCCCCAAGACTTGATGATCCATACATAAAGGCCTGTGTTTTGGCTAGTTCCTCACCTGGCGACTTTTCTTCCCTGGGTAAATTCTCTCTAACTCCTTTCTGGCAGGCTCGTTCTCTCTCCTCTACCAAATGACCTCAAAAATGTTGTTCTAAAACTATTTCAGATTTTAGGTCTGATCTAGAGAACAACAACAGTGAGGAAGCTTAGGGAGGGGAGCAAGCCCTTTGGAGGAAGATTCAGGAAGGAAAAAGGAGAAGAGCTAGCCGGACCCAGCAAAGTAAGTCAAAAAAGGTACAAGACGCTCCTGGAGTTAAGTACAGCCAATGCAGTGACCTGAGGGCAAAATCCAGGATAGAGGATGGGGAGGTGGATGAGGGCCGTGAAGCAAATAAGAAAAAGGATTCTCAAAGCAGTTTCAGCTTTCTCTGATACTAAGCCACCATCTTGGCTCTGCACCCAATGGAGAAAAAGGAAAGGAAATTGAGTCTCTTAAGAGTGATAATTGGTGGAGGCAGCTGGGTGGCTCAATGGATTGAGAGCCAGGTCTAGAAACAGGAGGTTCTGGGTTCAAATTTGACCTCACAGAGCAACTGGGTGACTCAGTGGATTGAGAGCCAGGCCTAGAGATGGGAGGTCCTAGGTTCAAATCTGGCCTTAGACACTTCCCAGCTGTGTGACCCTGGGCAAGTCACTTAACCCCCATGGCCTAGCCCTTACCACTCATCTGCCTTCAATACACAGTATTGAATCTAAGACAGAAGGTGAGGGTTTAAAAAACGAGTGATAATTGGCCAGAAAGGACTTAACTAGAAGCTGGGATCTCAAGTGGGTAACCAAATACAGAACAAGGTTGAAAAAAAATGTCAATTAGTCTATCAAAGGCCATGTTTATATCTTGGCCAGAAGAGAATGATGAGGAAGGGAGAGAGGGAGCAAAGGGATGCCCAGAAAGCCTCTTCCTTCTCCACACTGTTTGGGGGAATGAAGGGTCCCTAAAGCAAATAGTGGTGAGGTGTGGCTGGTAAAAGAAGGGATGTGAAGGGGAGAAAGGGAGACCAGGCCCTACTGTTCATAGAAGAAAAGGGAAGGAAATGTCAGTTGGACACACAATGCAGGAAATAATACAAGAGAACTGTTAAGAATTTCTGAACATTAAAAAATGGAATTCCAATCTTAAGGGTTTGCAGGTCACTTTCAAAAACAAAATACATCCAAGGTTCTGAAACTCCAAGACACAATTCAGCTGAGAAACAACAGAGTCTAGAGGTCTCCAGGAGGAAAACTTTCAAATACAAAAGGAAAGGAAATTCTAGTGACACAAGATTATTCTGCATGCACCAGAAAACATAGGAGGGAATGGAATCAAGTGTTCTAAAGAGCAATGTAGCTCAGCCCAAGGGAACCTACCGTCTATAAGTGAGCTTAACCACACTAGAACAAAAGATTCCATAATCAAGAAGAATTTTAAATATTTTAATAAAGAAACCAGAAACTAAGAAATTAGTTGCTTCTTGAACACATGAAACAATAGAAATGCAGAAGTGAATATATGCAGTGGGCAAGATCAGCCACAGCCACAGAGTGACAGCAGAGAAACTCCAATAAAAATTCTTTCTGAATGTACACAAGGAGATAGGGATCAAGGTAGAAATCAGGTGGAGGTGACAGTGGAGAGTCACACAGGGGGCACTATGGATAGAACCTAGTGACACCTTGCTTATAGATAAATCAGCGTTTTGGGGGGATCCATATAACAATATCAAGGGGGTACATGAAAGGCAGGGAAGAGAGAAGTGAAGGAAAGGAGATAGAAAGGAGTGTGTTATGCACTGGGATCAAAGGGCTCACAATAAGGGTAAAGTGACCTCTGTGGTCTCAGAAAGAGAAAGACTAGGAGAAAAGAAGTAGGCCTTCTTTTAGGGGTGTGAAGGAGTTCCACTGATGAATGCTCTTCTATAAAGGAAATAGTCTATAAAGGGAGATGGTAACCATATACAGGCTGTGGCTTGGGATATTTGGTACTTGAAAAATCTGTTCTTCCTACATTGGGAGGAAGAGTTAGAACTCCTGGAGGCAAGTGACACCTGGGGGAGTGGGATGCCATGGGCATATGGAGGAGATTTTAAAGCAAATGAATTAAAAAAGAGGTAACTGGGAAAGGTAGAAAGTGTGGGGCTCCACAATTGGGGACATGGTAGGGTAACCAGCCAACCAGGGATCAATGTCCACTCTGACAACTGCAGTAAGTGTCATTTTTCTGAGAGTGAGCACAATGTTAACAGGGATACCCACCAGGCAGGCCCTACAAGCTGTGGTCGAATGACTCTAGAAGGGCATGCCTCGAAACTCTGAAAGTTTTCACTATATGAGGAATACAGAGAAAAGAGATAGCCAATAATTTTAGGGACAGGAATCAGAATGAGTGTCTAGAGTAAAGAGAATGATAAAATGGATAGATAAGAAGAGAGAAAGAAATCCTTTTTGGAAAGAGAGGCAAAAAAAGAAATTAAAAAAAAAACAAACTAATGAACAAGGCTAGGTAAAGGAGAGGAAGAGGGAATCTGGCCAAAAAGGAAAAAGAGGAAGAATTCTAAAACCAGATAAAAGCAGGACATAAAGGAACCAATAAACAAAGCCCCAACAGGAAAGGGATAACAAATGAGAAGAGGAGTGAGGGGAAGAGAGCCAGTGGGAAAAGGGCTATCTTAAAAATAAAGTACCTGAAGGAACATTGTACTGTGTTTAAAGAAGGGGTATCAGAACTGAGCCCTGACCCCCAAAGGAAGAAACATATAGAGGAAAATATAAAGCCAACTCTTAACTTTCAATGTAAATGGATTAAACAACCCAATAAGAAAGGGGAGATTGGATAAGAAATCAAAACCCTATAATCTTGTGCCTAAAGAAACATCATTAAAAAAACAAGTCGTGTACAAATGAAAACTGAGTGATTAGAAATGATGGGAACCTGTTTAGGGGGAAGGGGAGTGACTGCTCCCTCAGAGAATTTGTAACAGAAAGGAATCTGGGCAAGGTCTGACAGGCATCTTGGATTTTTGGAAAGGAGACAAGATTCAAAGAGTTCATAGAAAGGTTAAGGAGGAAGTCCTGGGTCTAAAGTCTACGAGGAATATCAGCCCAGCAGGGATAGGGATGCCCAAGAAAGAAATAGGAACACAAAAGCAACAATTGTAATGACAAGGTTGAGGGGGAGGGGATGGTTTGAGGAGCCCAATGTGACTGAGTTCACCAACTGAGATTTAATAAAGAAATATAGAGAAGACAGAAACAGCTGATGCCAAGCAAAGTAAAGGAGCAGGGACAAAATTACCCATCAGATTGCCAGCAAGGGGAAGATTTCAAGATCAAACAAGGAATATCAGAAGATAAAACAGACTTTTTTGTGCAGAAAACATGAAAGTTTTTGTGCAAACAAAAATCATGCAGTTAAAATGAGGTGGGAAATGTTTAATGGGGGGAAATAATCTTTGTAGAAAGTTTCTATGATAAAGGTCTCATTTCCCAGGATAGATAAAGCACTGGTTAAAATACCTAAGCCTGAAAGCCATATTCCAATTAGTACACGGTCATACGATATGAGTGAGCAATTCCCAAAGGAAGAAATTCAGGTTCTGAACAACTATATGAAAAACAAGCTGCCTTTTTATCGTATTTACCAAAATACATTTATAAAAAGATGAGGGTCCTTGAAGCATTTCTAAAAATGCATGGAAGAGAACAGAAGGAAAGTCAATAAAAAAAAAACACAGAAGCCTTGAAGTAAGATTGAATCCTTGGAGGGTGCAGATCATTAATCCTCTTTTCTGACTGCTTCATATGTGTGGAAATGCTTATCTCATTTGGTATATGATGTTTGGAAGTTTTTATAAAGGACATTTTTTAAAAAAAGGAGGTGGGGTGGGGGTGGGGGTATAAATTTGAAGGAGCTTTGAGGCCCTGCACAGGACTGACCTTGCTATTTCAGGAGAAATCCATACATACCAGCTCCGGGTCCCCCCATCCAGCCTGGGATGTCTGGCTCCTCCCTCCCTTTTCCCTTTTAGCTAGAAGTCACATAATGCCCCATATTGTTACTTAACTATTTCCTGTGTATAGGTCTAGTGGCTCCAAGTAGAGGGGACCTAGTCTTAAAATTCTTCTGTATCACCCTCAGTGATTTTCACAGTCTTTTGGGCCCCGGAGGCACTCGTAATTACACCCTTACGTGACTAAATACTTTTAAGTGAATGAATGAATGAGTTTATGGATAAGCTCAGTAACAACATGCTGGAGAGGAAAATGTTTCATCAGCTGAAGCTGAGCCAGATAACAGAGAAGGCACTGGGGGAGTATGGTCCTGGGAAGGGTCACCCTTAGCCAGAATGGCTGGGTAGGGAAGCCCAGGATAGGAGCTCAGCTTTGGGCGGCTGGGAAGGAGGAGATAACTGACCAAAGGAAGAAGGCTGAGAGCTCAGTGGGAATGTGGAGGAGCCAACACTAGCCAGGGAGTCCTCTGAGCTGCTGTCCTTTCTGACCTGAAGGAAGTGTTCTGGCCCTGATGCCTGAAGTCCTTGAGCCCTGAAAGAACTGATTCACTGTCAGGAACATGTGAAAGTTCATGGAAAAGAAGAGACATCACGGGATGACAGAAGGGTTTGTTTCAGAAAAGGAAGAGAATGAGATAATATTTGTAAAGTGCTTAGTACAGTGCCTGGTATAGGGTAGGCTCTCTAATAATGCTGGCTATTATTATTATTATTATTGAATGGAATCTGCAAAGGATAGGCTGGTGAGCTTGACTGGGATTAGAGGAAACATGCTAGAGCCGATAACCATTACAAGAAAAGTGGAAGAACATCTAAAAAGGAAAGCTGTGATGGCTAAGAGCCAACCTGCCTTTATCAAACACGTGTTATACCATTTTTTCCTTTTTTGGGCCAGGATTAAGAATAGCTAATGATAATAGCCAGCATTTATATAGCACTTTGATGGTTTGCAAAGTGCTGTAGTGGTTTGCCATTTCCTTCTTCAGCTCATTTTAACAGATGAAGAAATTGTGGCAAACAATTAAAGTTAAGTGATTTGCCCAACTAGTAAGAATCTTAGGCCAGGTTTGAACTCAGATCTTCTTGGCTTCAGGCCCAGAATTCTATCCCCTGGTGCTACCTAGCTGGTCTACTCCTTTTTTCATCGAAGTCAATGACTTGGAAAAAGGGACAGATGACATGCCTATGAAATGTGCAGGTGACCCAAAGTTGGTGAGGTAAGCTAATAAAGTGGATGGCAGAATCAAGATATAAAAGGGATTCTGCTTAATAGGCAAGTACACTGGGCTGAAATTAAGAAGATGAAATTAAATTTGGACAAATTCACACTTGGGTTCAAAAATCCAATTCCACTAAATATAAGATGGGGTGGCATGTGTAGGCATTATTGTTTCAAAAAAAGATTTGGAAGGGGCAGCTAAAACAGAAGGTAAAGGTTTAAAAAAAAAGATTTGGGATGATTCTGATGAACAACTTGCAGTCAAGCCCAAAGGACTATAAAACTGTGCTCACCCTTTGATCCAGCAATATCACTATGTCTACAGAGAGATCAGAGAAAAAGTAGGACTCATATGTACAAAAATACCTCTAGCAGCTCTCTTTGTGGTGACAAAGAATTGAAAATTGAGGAGAATGGCTGAACAAATGATAGCATCTGACTGATGAATGGTTAGCCATTGATGAGAGGAAAGATTTCAGAAAAGCCAGGGAAGATGTATATGCAGAGCAAAGTGAGCAGAACCAGAACAAGATAGTGTGTATACAGTAACAGCAATATTTTCCAATTATCAACTCAGAATCTCTTAGTTTTTCTCAGCAACACAATGATCCAAGACAATTCTGAGGGACTCATCACAAAAATGCTGCTCTCCACCTCCACAGAGAACTGATAGAATCGGAGTAATGACTGAAGCACAATTTTTTTCCTTTATTTTTTTTAACAATGTGGCTAATATGGAAATGTTTTTCACATGTGAAATCAAGATCACATTTCTTGCCTTTCTCAATAGGTGGGAGGGAGGGAGGCAGAGTCAAGATGGCAGCTTAGAGGTAGCAAAAATTAAGACCTCCATAAACCCTTCATCACCAATCAAAAACACAGCACTTTCAGGGGACTGAAAACCAAATCTAACAACAGGACAGAGCTAGGAAACCCTCTTCCTGGACCCAACTTAAAAGGTACGTCCCCCCAAAAGTCTGAACTCTAGAACACACAGGTTTAATATACCTGCCTCACTGGGTCAGTGAAAAAACGATCAGAGTAGTGGTATTTCACCGGTGGCCTGGAAGGCTGGCTCATCAACCCTGGGGGGGAAGCAGAGGGGGAGGCTCGCCGACTGGGGGATCCCCTCGAGGGGAGCCTGAAGGCGGGGCCCTGGGGGCCTCTCTCTTATTCTACACCTCTCATGTCTCCTCACCGTGCCAGACTAGAGTCAAGAAGGAAGGTCTCTGGACCCCTTACCCACCTATTGTACTGAGCCTACAGAGGTGGCTGGAATCTCTGGATGGGCAAGAGTGCTTGTCTGGAGGGAGAACCCTGCCAGTACAGCTGTGCCAGGTTCAGGGTGTTGAACACAGGTGGTGTAGAGGCAGCTGGAGAAGTGCAGAGCAAGCAGCCTAGTAGCAGCCAAGACACTCCATCTTGGCTCCCCCCCCCCACCTTTTCTGGAGGTTTTGACCTCAGGGAACAGTCAGCATTGCAGATCAACTCCGTCCTGGCTCAATCCCATCAATAGGGCAGATAAGAAGCCTTCAGAGGACAGGAAAGCTCAAGCTCCAACACTCCTTCCCCACAGACTGATCTGAGTGCCTCACTGACTGAGCTCCAAGGGGCAAACACTGCAACAAACTATAGGCAACAACCTGGACAACAAGGCAGGAAGCCCAGCTCCTTTTCAGCTTCTGCTGTCAGCTGGGGAAAATCAGACTTCCTGACCAAACAGCAGAACAGAGAAGAAACCCCTTTAGGACAGAACAGCCCAAATTCACAGATCCAGCACAAAATGAGAAGAACAAGACTACAGGCAACTATGGCGGGGGGGGGGGGGGGGGAGGAGAAAGAAATATGAGTACACAAAACAGAAAAAGAAAAAATAAATTACAATCAAGAGCTTCTATCCAGGCAATGAACAAAGAGTAAATGAAACAGAGGACAATCAAGGAACACCAAGCAAAAACACAGAAACTCCAGTGAACTGGACACAGGCTATGGAAGAACTTAAAATACAATCTAAAAAACCATTAAGAGAGGCTGAAGACAACCAAGAAAAGAACTTAAAAAGCAAAATAAATCATCTGGAAACAGAAAATAGTGTCTTGAAAGCCAAAATTAATCAGCTTGAAAATGAGGCAAAGGAGATGAAAGATGAGGCAAAGAAGATGAAAGATGACCTCCAAAGAAGGAGAAGGATGACCAAAAAGCCAGGGATGAAATACAGTTTTTAAAAACCAGAATAAAAAAACTAGAAGCAAACGACTTCACAAGAAAACAGGAAACTATGAAACAAAATCAGAAGAATGAAAAAATTGAGGAAAATATGAAACACCTCATCCACAAAATGGAAGGTTTAAAAAATAGGTCCAGGAGAGACAACTTAAGAATCATTGGTTTACTGGAAGATGGTGACAAAAGAAAATGCCTAGACATCATTCTACAGGAAATTATCCAAGAAAAATGCCTCGGCATTCTAGAGCAAGAGGGATAAGTGGAGATTGAAAGAATCCACAGATCACCTCCTGTACTTAATCCCCAACTGACAACACCCAGGAATATTATAGCCAAATTCAAGAACTACTAGACCAAGGAAAAAATATTAAAAACTGCTAAGAAGTCATTCAGATACCATGGAACTACATGAGGAAAATAGATACACATAAGGTAAAGGTAAGCAGATGGAGCAAAATCTATTGGGAATCAAATGAGAAAAAGGCAGGAGTCACAATCATAATATCTGAAAAAGCCAAAGTAAAAATAGATCTAGTCAAAAGAGATAGGGAAGGCAGTATAGAAAATGAGGAAATATGTATGCACCAAATGGCACTGCATCCAAATTTCTAAAGGAGAAACTAGTGAGCTCAAGGATGCAATAGATAGAAAAACTATACTAGTGGGAGACCTGAACCTTTCTCTATCAGAACTAGACAAATCAAACCAAAAATTAAATGAGAAAGAGGTAATAGAAGTGAATGAAATCTTAGAAAAATTAGTATTAGTAGATATGTGGTGAAAAATAAATGGGAACAAAAAGGAATGCACCTTCTTTTCAGTAGCACACGGTACAATCACAAAGACTAACCATGTACTAGGGCATAAAAACATTGCAAACAAGTGCAAAAGAGCAGAAATAAGAAATGCCACCTTTTCAGATCACAATGCAATGAAAATAATAATTAGTAAGGGTACATGGAGAGACAAATCAAAAATTAATTGGAAATTAAATAGCAGGATTCTCCAAAATCGGTTAAAGAACAAATCATAGAATCAATTAATAATTTCATTGAAGAAAATGATGATGAGATAACCTTTCAAAATCTATGGGATGCAGCCAAAGCAGTACTTAGGGGCAAATTTATATCCTTGAGTTCATATATTAACAAATTAGAGAGGGCAGAGATCAATGAATTGGGCATGCAAATTAAAAAACTAGAAAGTGAACAAATTAGAAATCCTCAGATGAAAACTAAATTAGAGATCCTAAAAATCAAAGGAGAAATTAATAAAATGAAAGTCAAAGAACTATTGATTTAATAAATGAGACTAGAAGCTGGTACTTTGAAAAAACAAATAAAATAGACAAAGTACTGGTCAATCTAATTTAAAAAAAGGAAAGAAGAAAGCCAAATTAACAGTATCCAAGATGAAAAGGGAGACCTCACCTCTAATAAAGAGGAAATTAAGGCAATCATTAAAAAGTATTATGCCCAATTATATATGGATGAATATTTACAAAAATATCAATTGCCTAGACTAACAGAAGAAGAAACAGAATACCTAAATAACCCCATATCAGAAAAAGAAATTGAACAATACAAAGAACTCCCTAAGAAAAAATCCCCAGGACCAGATGGATTCACAAATGAATTCTATCAAACATTCAAAGAACAACTAATCCCAATATTATACAAACTATTTGACAGAATAAGCAAAGAGGAAGTTCTACCAAATTCCTTTTATGATACAAATATATGGTACTGATTCCAAAGCCAGGCCGGTCAAAATTGGTCTAGAAAGAAAACAATAGACCAATCTCCTTAATGAACATAGATGCAAAAATCTTAAATAGAATACTAGCAAAAATACTCCAGCAAGTGATCCCAAGAGTTATTCATTATGACCAGGTGGGTCTTATACCAGGAAAACAAGGATGGTTCAATATTAGGAAAAACCATCCACATAAGTGAACATATTAACAAGCAAACCAACAAAAATCACATGATTATCTCAATAGATGCAGAAAAAGCCTTTGACAAAATACAACACCCATTCCTATTGAAAACACTAGAAAGCATAGGGATAGAAGGGTATTTCCTAAAAATAATAAACAGTATCTATCTAAAACCATCAGTCAACATCATCTGCAATGGGGATAAACTAGAAGCCTTCCTAATAAGATCGGGAGTGAAACAAGGATGCTCATTTATCACCTCTATTATTTAACATTGTACTAGAAACACTAGCTGTAGCAATTAGAGAAGAAAAATAAATTAAAGGTATTAAAATTGGCAATGAAGAGACAAAGGTATCATTCTTTGTGGATGATATGATGGTCTGGGTCTACTTAAAGAATCCTAGAGAATGTAATAAAGATGTAAGCTGATGGGAAACCTTATTACTTCTTGAGATAGAGAGGATGAACTGAGGGGGAACCAGTTTCTTCACAATGGCTATAGCTCTCTTTTCTGGCTGGCTGTGTCTAGAGAGACTGCTTCAGGGAACTGAAACTGCTGATGGAACCTGAGGCTGCTTAATGGTAATGGAGGACAGAGAAATGCTGCTGGGGGATGTCACACACACAGGGATGCTGGTACACAGGGGACTGCTCTGGGGAATCTGCCTATTGATCTCTAACGATGGTTGATCTATTTCCTAACCTCCTTCTTCCCTCACTCCCCCTCCAACTCTCTTCCTCCTGCCACCCTACTCCTCCCAATTTTCCCTCCCTCCTGAGTGAATTATAAAATATTCCAAGTTTCTTTCTCAGGTAAGGGGTTTATTAGGATAACAGGATGGGAAATTGAGGTAAGGGGGATGAGGAAGTCCCTAATCTAACTGAGGTAAAATTGAGAAAATAGTCCAGTCACAAACTGTGACTATTAGACAGGGAGATGGAGGACAATGGCTTTTCAAGATCTTTCTTCTTCAGTTAGATGTCTTCTTCTTGTCAATTTCAACTGTCCAAAGTCAGAGAACTTCAAGTAACCAAGTCAGCCTTGCAGTCCCAGATCTCAAACTATTGTGATAGAGGCTGGCACTAGAGAAAAAGTGCCAGAATGAAAAGTATGTGAAATTGATCACCTTGACAGGGGAGGGGCCCCAGGAGTGGAATCCTGAGGAGAGAAGACTCTTGTGAGGAGAGCAATGAGGGTTTCTCTGTCTGGAGAGATTTTCAGTCACCAGCAGGAAAAGTAGGTAACCCGCAGGAGAAAGTCTTTTAAGGTAGAAAAAGACTTTCTCTTGAAAGTCTTTTAAGGTAGAAAAAGACTTTCTCCTGAGGGTTACCTACTTTTCCTGCTGGTGACTGGAAATCTTTCCCCCCCCCAACACTTCCCAATTGAAGGGACTTTCTGAAGAGAAACCTGAGCTTTACCTCAACTCCTGTTGCCCAGGGGTGAGTCAACCTGACTTTCTCTCAGGGGGCTCAGGCTGCCATGGCCTGAATTCCCCCCCAAACTCAAGGAGGGAGGGAAAAGGGTTTAGAGACAGGGACCCCCTTTTCCCACTTTCCTTTTCTCATTCTTCTTCCCTGTCCATTATTCCATTTGTATTACCTGATTGAGTTAACATTAAAAGTTATCTGTTTCCCAAGCTGAGTGTAAGTGAACGGATTAAGGGGAGACCTTCTGGTCTCAAGTAGTGGAGGGGGGACAAGAGGGACAAGAGCGAATTGGGGAGAGCAGCTTTAGCTAAGGAGGGAAGGCAGAAGGGGGAAAATCTTTAAACTCCCCTCTCTGAGCCAACCCGTTATATCTGCTGTCTCCCCTGAACCCCACTTTGTGGGAAGGGGGGGTTCTCCTCTCCTTCCTCCTCTCCATACCTCAGGGTCCAAGCGTCCCCTCTAGAATACATCCCTTCCCTTCTCTTTTCTCTCTTCTATTTTTTTTTTAAAACACTATACTATAAAGCAGTGGTCATCAAAACAATTTAGTACTGGCTAAGAGACAGAAAGGAGGATAAGTGGAATAGACTTGGGGCAAGTGACCTCAGCAAGACAGTCTATGATAAGCCCAAAGATCCCAGCTTTTGTGACCAAAATCCAGTATTTGATAAAAACTGCTGGGAAAATTGGAAGACATTATGGGAGAGATTAGGTTTGGATCAACATCTCACACTCTACACCAAGATAAACTCAGAATGGGTGAATGACTTGAACATAAAGAAGGAAATTATAAGTAAATTAGGTGAACACAGAATAGTATACTTGTCAGATCTTTGGGAAAGGAAAGAGTTTAAAACCAAGCAAGACATAGAAAAAAAAATCACAAAATGTAAACTCAATAATTTTGATTACATCAAATTAAAAGTTTTTGTACAAACAAAACCAATGTAACCAAAATTAGAAAGGAAGCAACAAATTGGGAAACAATCTTCATAACAAAAACCTCTGACAAAATTCGATTGTGCCACAGTGTATTAGTCTCTGTGTATAATGTTCGCCTGGTTCTGCTCCTTTTGCATCAAATTACAAAGAGCTAAACCAATTGTACAAAAAATCAAGCCATTCTCTAATTGATAAATGGGCAAGGGACATGAATAGGCAATTTTCAGTCAAAGAAATCAAAACTATTAATAAGCACATGAAAAAATGTTCTAAATCTCTCATAATCAGAGAGATGAAAATCAAAACAACTCTAGTAGATTGGCTCACATGACAGCAAAGGAAAGCAATGAATGCTGGAGGGGATGTGGCAAAGTCAGGACATTAATGCATTGCTGGTGGAATTGTGAATTGATCCAACCATTCTGGAGGGCAATCTGGAACTATGCTCAAAGGGTGCTAAAAGACTGTCTGCCCTTTGACCCAGCCATAGCACTGCTGGGTTTGTACCCCAAAGAGATAATAAGGAAAAAGACTTTTACGAGAATATTCATAGCTGTGCTCTTTGTGGTGGCAAAAAAATGGAAAACGAGGGGATGCCCATCAATTGGGGAATGGCTGAATAAATCGTGGTATATGTTGGTGATGGAATACTATTGTGCTCAAAGGAATAATAAAGTGGAGGAATTTCATGTGAACTGGAACAACCTCCAGGAAGTGATGCAGAGTGAGAGGAGCAGAACCAGGATAACATTATACACAGAGACTAATACACTGTGGCACAATCAAATGTAACAGACTTCTCTGCTAGCAGCAATGCCATGATCCAGGATAATTCTGAGGGACTTATGAGAAAGAACACTATCCACATCCACAGGAAGAACTGTGGGAGTAGAAACACAGAAGAAAAACAACTGCTTGATTATATGGGTCTATGGAGATATGGTTGGGGATGTAGACTCTAAATGATCACCCTAGTGCAAACAACAACATGGAAATAGGTTCTGATCAAGGACACATGTAAAACCCAGTGTAATTGTGTGTTGATTATGGGAATGGGTAGGGGGAGGGGAGGGAAAAAATATGATTCTTGAAACCAAGGAATAATGTTCGAAATTTACTAAATAAAATTTACTTAAAAAACAAAAAAGAGGGAAACAGAGGCCCCCAAAAGGGAAATGACTCGGCCAGGGTCACCTGGGCTATAAGCAAGGAGGGACGATTTGAACTTGGGTCCTTGGACTGCTGTCTCAGAGCTGCCTTGGACCCTTGCTGTCCTTAAGATCCTTACACCCTGCCCACTCACTCATTCATGGATATGGAACTGCCTCTTTGGGACCATGAGGGGACTGCAGGGGCAGAGGCTGCCCTGCAGTATCTGCACCCAGGATTGGGATCCAGTCCAGGGAAGGGGCCTCAGTTTCTGCCTCTGCTCTGGTCTTCCTGCCCTCTCTAAGGAAGTGGTGAAAATGGGATTTCTGGGCTAAGGCGGGCCTCCCTGTAAGCCATACTGTGGTCAGGCTGGCCAAGACACTTCCCAGAAGCTGCCCGCCCTCTGGGTCGGTCCATAGTTCAGATGTGTACGTGGGCCACTTACCTCCTTCACTGCAGCTCTGCGAGTCAGAGGTCAGGCTGTCCGTGGAGCCGGTGGTGAAATGGACATGGAGTCCGCCGAACCCGGGGGGGCTGAGGCTTTCCGCCACACCGTGGCTGGCCTGTTCCAGGTCAGGGCTGCTTTTGTTCATTCTGAGGAGATGCCTGGAAAAGGGAAGAGGACAGGACAAGCCCTTTAGTCCTAGAGGGGCTCTGGGCTGGAGGCGAAGGTTCTGGAAGGGGGCTTAGTCCATACTATCGTCCTTGACAAGAGGTCCACCCCAGTCTGGAGACCTCCTGGGATGGTTATCCCCTCCTCCTTCAGGACAGGAAGCTTTTCTTCCCCTGGTATGGGGCCTCCATGGACCCTTCTGCCTCTTTCCCCACCGCTCCAGGTTCTGCCGCTGGGGCCAAAGAGAACACATGGAATCCCTCTTCTACATGGCAGAAGTGGCTCCCCTTCTCCCAGAACTGCTAGAAGCTCATCCAAAACCTGGCTAAGCCGAGGCAAGCCCTCTCCTCTGCCGTGGTCACTGCCCTCCAAAGTGAACCAGGCCAGCCTTCAGGGCGTGCCGCTTCTCGTCTAGACCCTGGGAACCTCCCCAGTCCCCAGCCATCCTAGAATCTTCCTAGGAAGCCCAGTGGAGCTCTGCCTTCCCCTGCCTCCACGGTGGGCCTATGGGCTCACGCCCACCTCCATTTTCAGATATCCCAGGGGCACTCGGCAATCCCACCTTCTGTCTTTCAGGGTACCATCCATGGAGGCCATGAGCTCCCCCAATGCCTTTGGGTGTCCCCATCCTATTGGGAAGGTGACCCAGGAGGAGGCAACCAGGCTGGGCATTTGGCCTGGAAGGATGTAGAGACGGTGAGCGGAGACACTGGCCATCCATAGGCACACTTGGACCAGGACGAGGGATGCTGCGGCGGTGGACACAGCACCCAGAGGCAGAAAGACGCCCAAGGAAAGCAAAGGGCAGCGGGCGGCCACAGCCAGGGAAGGCTGGGAGACCCTTTCAGCACAAAGCCTCTGTGGATTGCGACATGGCCAGGGCACAGCAGCCACAGGAAGCGGCCAGGCCAGGGCTGGATGTGGGTGGCTCCTGGGGCATCATAGAGCCCTGGCCCAGGGAGTCCCTAACAAGCGAAGGGGTGTCCCATGGCCCCGAGGGGGAGCACCAGGGCAGGACCCAAGAGTCCGTCATAAACGTCACAAGGCCCGTCTCCTGTCATCTGTTTCTCACGTGAAAAGAAAGGGGGTGAGGAGCCAGCTGAAAATGGGTGGGCATGTGGGAGCAGTCCAGGAGGTGTGGGGCTGGCCTGGGCCTTGCAAGGATGCTAAGGTGGGATCAGGGAGCGGAGGGGCCCCGGGCAGGGGCAAGCTTCTGCAACTATTTGTCCTAGCATCAAACTAGGGGACTGGCTGGACAAACTATGGCCTATGAGGTCATGGACTAAGGCGGCGCCCTCAGCAGTGAGGAAGACTCACAGGAGCCGTCTGAAAGCTGGGGGCAGGCCCACGCCAGTGAGTGTGGGAGCGCACATTCGGGGGGCTCTGAGTCTGGGCTGTTGGGGGCAGAAGGGACTATTCAGGGACGCCAAACCCGGGACGTGATGGCGCCTTGGGGGACCCCTCCAGACCAACCAGGACCTGAAGAAAAGCCACTGCTCCAGCCGGCCCTTTGCAGGACTCGCCCCCATGCCTATCCCGTCCTGGGGAGCTCTAAATCCATCCAGCTGGAGGAGCCTGTGTACAAGGCTGACTTTGGAGGACCAGACTGGAGTCCAAACCCTGCCAGTAATACACTCTAGCTGTGACCCTGGGTCAGTCACATTTCCCTGGGCCTCAGGTTACTCATCTGTGTCATGGTCCACTGACTCCAGTTTAGCATGGAGGCTGGACAGGTTCTGTGATCTCTGGCAGTCGTTTCTGTGCGGGTACAATGGGGCCATGATTCAAATTTACTTACAGGGACCCTTGGAGGGGAGTCCTCTCTACCGTACCTCGGAAGGAGATCGGGGCCATCATTCCGCTGATCACGGATCACAATCAGCCACGACAAAATCCAATGAACAAAAGTGGATGCAACTAACCCCAAGCCCCCTGGCCAAGCAAGATAATGCAATGGCCAGTGGACGGGCAGGAAGCTTACTGGGGTTTCTCAGAATGAGTCATTCCAACAGCAGCCCCTGGCCAGTTACTCTTCTCCCCTCTTGGGGTGGGCCTTGACACAGAGGAAGGGGCCTCCCCCCCCCCATTTCCCTCCCATTCCTTCTTCTCCTGCCCACGGCTGGCTTCCTTCCCTGCCTCCGGTTGGCTCTGGGCCCGCTGGACGGACCTTGGGAGAGGTGAGTGGCAGAAATCCCCTGGCCCCAACAGATGACAACGAAGGCAACATCCTCCTCAGGGCTGCCGGCGGCAGCTGCTGCGGACAAATGCCTTGAATGGGGTTTTCCCCCTATTGTGCCTGGGAGGGACGGATCAGAGCTGCCTGCCCCAGACTGGATGGCTACTGAGAAAGCCAGAACAAGCTAAGGCCAGCAGGAAGAAGGGCCATCTGCTCAACTTCCTCATTCATTCTCAGGAACAAACCACAGCTAAAAATACCGCTGAGCCTGGGGAGCAGCACAGGGCCCAGTGTGCAGGGCTCCCCAGCCCGACTTGCAGCGGTCCTCGCGGCCCAGGGCCCCTCACTGCCCATCTCCCGCTCCCCGTGGGGCCGGGCCGCTCACTCCTCACCTACGAGTCCCCGTCAGGTTCCCACAGGATACTGAGCCACACTCCGCAGCCCCAGCCTGTGTGGCCGTGGGAACGCACATGGCCAGTCTGGTGCCACAGCAGGAGTCTGCCTCTGCGCTTGCAAAGGAGGAAATGGGAATTCCAGTGCCCCAGCCCCACGTCCCGCGCAGTGCCTGGAGCAGAGAAGGTGGGCACCACAGGCCTCTTACCATCCTTGATGGGCGATGCCCAGCAGCAGCCCCTCCGTGCCCCGCGCCACAGAGGCAGAGAGAGCAGCTGCCGCCGGCCGCGTGGGTCCCGCTGTGCCGGCCGCTGGCAGGTGACAAGCAGTTCCTCTCCCGGCCCTTTCTATAGAATGCACTTCCTCTCTCGCCCGCCTGTGTGACCCACACATCTCCCTACGGGGGCTGGACCTCTCTGGCTAGGCCCCTCCGATCTGCTGTGACGGACAGACGCTGCCGCCCCGGGAACAAGGAGGGACGTCTCATGTCGACACCGAATGAGAGCTTACAAATGCCTTTCCTTCATTCTTTCTTAGCGCATCTGCCTGGCCTGGGCAGCTTTCTACCCTCTCTTCCTGCCTCCGGCACGGTTCTAAATGAGGCCTGATATTCAGAAAACACTTCTTGTCTGCCATGTGCCAGACACTGAGTGTGGGGGAAGCAGAGAAAGGTAAAAACCAGTGCGAAGTGCCTCCCTTTGCTCTAGAATATGCGGTAGCTCCCTGCAAGGCCCCACAGACTCTCCCCCAGCCCCCTGTCCTTTGACTCCGCGTCGTTTATTCTCCCACACAGTCCCACTGACCCACAAAAGCTAGCTCAGCCTTCCACGCGGGCAGCTCTTTAACTCCATTCACTTTGGCCCACTTGAAGTGGCTTCCTCTCTCTCCTGCAGGCAGCTTTCCCTCCCCCGAGTTTTCCAGTCACCCTGACGGCCCCTTGGCTCATCCATCCCAGTCTGCCTAACGAGAGGCCGTCCGTGCCAGACGGGTGTCCATTCGGGCAGTATTTTCTCAAAAGGCCTTGCTGTAAACTGTGGGGAGCACGCATTTCCCTCTTCATTTGGGCAGCACCATCGGAAGGAATGGGCTGCTCCCGAGGGCTCAGTGGGCCCAGGTAGGCTTCCGTTTCATCACCGGGGAAGGCCGGCCTCCCTCCTCTCCTACGCAGGAGACTCCCATCTGGATCTATCAGAGCTCTGCTCAGAAATCCTTCAGACACTTCCCTCAACAAGGAGAGGGCCTCCCCATGACCTCTCCAGGCTGCCTTGGGCTCCCTCCCCAACACAAACTCAACCACCCCGCTCCCACTGTGGGGCTGCTTCTTGTCACACTTTCCTAGAATGCCTTCCCTTCTCTTCTCTAGTGCCCCTTCCTCTGACGCACAACTCTGACGGCACGCGGCCCTCCCAGGAAGAGAGCTCTGGCTGGCTTCACCTTTGGGCCTTGACTGTCCCCAGCACCACAGGACCGCATGTCCCCCATCGGGGGCTGGTCCAGGACCCACAGCGGGTGCAGAACACACGCTTGTTTACCACCCGGCAAGTGAGTGCCTTCGCTCACAAAGGGCCTGGGCCCGGCAGGTGTCCAGCACGACCATCCTGGGGGCAATCCAGCACATGGGCCCCTCTGCAGGCCTTTGCTGGGTAAATGCCGCCAGTCAGGTGACCTCCTTTTTCTCTGGACTGCTTTGCATTTACTGTCTGAGTGACACCACACGGCAAGGCCAAACGGTTCCTCTTAAAATACAGACTGGACGGGCTACTTCTCAAGAAGTTTCAAGATTGCAGACCAGAGGCAGAAACTCAGCTCCCAACACTGCACTCCAACGAACTTGAACTCCTCGATCAAAGTCTGGCACAGCAGAGCCAACAATAGATCAGAGTAAGGCATTTTTCCAGCCTATGACAACTTAAGAGATTGTCAGTAAAGATCTGTGATACTGGAGCTGGGGTTGGGGATATCCCCAGTGTATGTGCAGCAACTGCAGCAGCAGTCATAGCAATTTGGGGAGCTCTCAGCAAAGAGGTAGTATGGTGGGAGAGGGGTTCAAACAACTGCTCAGAAAGAGATTATGAGGACCCTTTTTGGCATGGATTGCAACTGGTGCTAATTGGTAATTCAATTGACCACAACTAATTCTGGGTCACAGTTCCAGGGTGAAGAGTCATGGGAGTAAGTAACAAGGAAGCAGGGGTCCTGGTTACAGTTCTAGGGTCAAGAGGAACACTAGCACTTGTGGTTTTGGGGGAGCAAGGGTCCTTCCTGGGTAAAGACCCTACTATAGACCAGAAGAGCAATGACTACCCCTCTCCCAGGGTGACATGACCTTGGAAGCACCAAAGACCCCCCAAAATGGCTCTGAAAAATGTAGCATAAAAAACCCAAAGCTTAGGACAGTGTCTCCCCACCCTACAGGTAAGCAAAGCACAATTTTAATATAAAGTACAAAGTCAAGAAATAGAAACAAACAAACAGTTTAAAAAATTTGACTCTAAAAATTTACTATGGATGCAGGGAAGACTAAGACCCAAACTCAGAAGATGACAACATGAAAATAGTCATAAGAAAAGCTTCAAAGAAAAATGCTCACTGGGCACAAGTTCAACAAGAATTTCTGAAAATTTTAAAGAAAGAGGGGCATT